>NC_137696.1:9884299-10428804 GCF_964034855.1 Anser brachyrhynchus | reverse complement strand
GAGCGTGCCAGGGCCACGGCCGGGGGAGCGCGGGCTGGATGCCCGGGGAGGAGAGCACTGCGGCACGCAGCAGGGCGGCCGCCAGCCACAGGGAATGGTGGAGCCGGGAGAAGATAAACAACGAGGGAATTACCAAAAATGACACATGTGCTGTGGTCAACGCCCCTCCCGCCAATACGGGCTTCTCTACAGTGCAATTTCATTTATCAAAACAACAGGACAAGAGTTTCTCGGTACCTCTACATGCAAAGCAGCCTGCAATTTCAGCTCACTGCGTGGCTGCCTTTCCCACTGCGGTCCCCAGGCCAAAGTACTGTCTCAGAACAGCAAGGCCTATAAAAAAACAAACTCTACATCCCTGGTTGTGGCGAGGCTCAGCTCACAAGCTGAATGCCCCTGCCCTTTCTCAGCACCAGCCAGCATGTTGGGCAGCCCGAGTTTATTTTAAATATCCCACTGTAGGGTGTTTCTCAAGTTTAACAACTTGAGCAGAATGTCTGACACAACAAAATACCTCCGCAGTACAGTGAGACCAGGGAGATTTATGAAAGTCTGTTGTTTGTCTCCCTCCTGTGGATAGATGCACAAATAAAATAATGCCCCCACTGTACCTAGGGCTTTGTGCAGCTCATCCCTGCAGCTCTGGGGGGACTTGGGTTTCCAGCCAGCTTTCACAGAGCTGCTGGGGATGTCAGGGCTAAAACTGGTTGAGTGCCCAAGCAGAGCTCCTTCCCACATCACACATGCTGCTGGAAGCCCCCAGTCTCAGGGGAAAGGATCATGCTTTTAGAATACAGACACAGCACTGAGAGCAGCGTGGGGCAGCTGTACCTCGGCACTTCTACTGGAGAAAGGTCCCCATAAAATGTTAACTCAGGGAAGAACCAGGAATAGGCTACTTACTGGTGAGACTTAGGAAAACAACATAGAATCTGAGCAAAATCAGCCATTGTGAACCAAATTAGCCCCTTCTTTTAAGATTTGAGGCTCTGAAATGATATAAACATTTTTACTGTCATTTTTGCATGCAAAATACAGAACTGCTCCCATCTATCCAAAACCTTTAAAACAGCCTACACCCTGCTGATAAAACATTTTTACCCTCTAGGTAGCAAAGTCAGACCGACAACGTCTGAACGCTGGTATTTTGGGGCACTGCCTACATGCTGAGTGCTAATTTCCCTGGGGCAGGCAAGTAGGACTGCTGGCTCTCATCTTTCCCATAAGTTATCTTTATGAATCACTCCAGATCCTGCAGGTCCCAGTTACAACTCCCCATTTCATCTTCGACACAGGAGCAATGCCCTTAGGAAGATAAGCACCTCGCTGCTGGGAACCTTCAAGCAACCCCTGCTTCTCGACAGTCAAAGGCGCACTGTGAGCGATCCATTACTCAGAGCTGGTATGGCATTAACGCGAAGTGCCGCCAGCACGCGAGGAACAAAGTCAGTATTTACTCCTCGAGATCAATCAGCAGCCACAGAGGCTCGGAGGCAGGCAGTAATAAGCTGTGGTGTGCTTTTTGGGCAAGCGGCCAAAGGCGCACCTGCTGCATGCAGCCGTAGCTCCCAGCGTGCGCCCTTGCAAGCCCCAAGACAGGGCAGCCAGGGAGATTTCACCACCATGTAAGAACCCTGGGAGAGGGGAGCAAAGGCAGGTCAGGGCACTTCAGCATGTGAGTGCAGCTGGAAAGCCCTCAAGAGTGATCAGAGCTGTGGCTCTGTGAAAAGGTCAGAGATGTTTCAGCAGCAAGGCTCAGCTGAGCAGCATACAGGATACAGAAATGAAAAGAAGCAAGGGGAGCTCAAGAGGAAACATCCCTCCACACGAGCACCAGCCATAGCTCATTCCTGCCTTCCTGGTGCCTGTAGACCATGTCCTGCCCCAGCTGTTCCCAGAGTCCTTTTAAATGTTCAGCCACAAGAATGAATAGCTTGAACAATTTTTACTTTGAAGAAATGCAAAGGCAGAGAAAGCCTCCCTGAGAGGTTCGCTTGGTATGAGTGAATGTGGATACATTGCTCCAAATAAGCAATTTTTTTTGAAGTTCGTGTGATTTGGGGCAAAGCTAGTTTGATGCTTTGTATTTGACAAGGTATCTATGAAGCCAAGCTAAGCTCACACAAACTCAAGTGAGCGCATTGCTTCGGCAGTAACCATGCAGTGCACTGGTATATTGGCTGCTGTAATTAAGAAATGTGTAGAAATATATTAGAGAAAAAAGGGTACATGTAAAAGGAATGCTTTTCCAGAGTTTTCCAGAGCAAGCTGCCAGATACCACAACACAACATTTTGCCACAGTAAGGGAAAACAAAACCTCGCAATGACCAGAAAACAACCATTTCAGTTCCAGCAGGGAGACATTTGTCTCTTGGTTTTGCCCATGTCTCTAATAATTCTTTGTGACTGGTCAGAAGCAAATGCAACAAAAGTGACAAGTGTGACTTAAGTTCTATCTAATCTAAATCTCATCTGCTAACCTCAGTTTCTTTCAACCTAGAAGTTCCTGAGAGAAAGAGTAGAGCATAAAGAGTTGTGAATGTATGAGCCACAAACCTCAAAGAATTGCAGTAACAGCACTCTTGAGCGCTGCTGCTCATCCGCACACTCATCTTGTCACCGACTTGAAAGAGTGTTCCCTCATATTCATTAGTTATTAGCAGATAGCTTCAGTGGCTTTTCTAGGAGAACAAGGACTTGTCCTCCTTACACCTGCCATCCAGGGGTTTTTCCATGGAGTCTATCAAGTTACACAAATTCACCCTCCTGCAGCCTTTAGAGTAGGCTATTTCACTTCCAATTGCTGTCTTCACTTCTCCTAGAAGAGATTCTGGAATCTTCCATGATGGTAGGATCTCAGTTTGGAATTACATTCAAGTTTCCAACAACCTGCTCCTCCCAAAAGGCTCTGTTCACCATTCTTCTTATTGGGAAAAACGCATCCTGAACACCTCACATACACTCTTCATTTAAAAACATCAGCCTGCCCTTCACCTGACTGGACTATACCCTCTACACAGTGAGGCTGCAAGCATCATCTGCGCAACCTTTTTCACCAGCTTTTTTCCCTGCCGCTCAAAATGCACTACACATTATTACAACTATAGACAGTCTCTAGCATGCCTGTGCCTCCCACACTGAAACTACGCAAGTTCAATTAACACTTAGTTTCCATGCAGTAAAATTTCTGTGCAACTTCTTTCATGAAACCACAGAAAGATGAAAGTTACCATTCCTGAAGCCAACCCAAGAATGTTTATTTTTAAAACAAGGTATTACAAAAAGATTTCACATTCAGGACATTCCAATTCTCAATCACTTTGCAAGATAAATGCTTATTTTCGTGACCGTTTGTGCTCTATGAGCAACACAACAAGTCTGTTCCGAAGGAACTTTATTTCCTTTGCATATGACTTGCAAAATAAGTCCTTCAGCCTTTTGCGTAAAACTCCTAAAGAAGGCAGGCTATGGCAATTCGGTATGTTTAGCATGCTGTCAAAGAACTCTTTCCACACTTCAGCATTGGCAAGCCTGAAAGGAACAACAACCAAAAAAAGCATCAAAAAAGGTTTAAGTCTAAACTGTTAAAATACTGTTTCCTGTATTTACCCGTTCCCGCCCCATCTACAGGTTGGAGCAACTGCAGACCATCATGTAACAGAACAGTTTCTGTTGTGGCATGCTGCTTAGTGAACCAGAGGGATTTTTCCTCCTTCTAGGCAGCAAGAAGCCAAGGATGCTATGCAATTCACCACATCCACTGCCAAAAGGCTTCCTGTACTTTAGTCAGTAAGTTCTGTGAGGCAGCTCCTGTGCATTAAACCCGTGTGTTTTAGAGCACTGAGAGGTAAAGGCAAACAATGCCAAAAGCTGTGACAGAAACTACTACCAGGTTTGAGGTTAACGATATATCTTCCTATAGATGGGAGTTTTGGAAAAGATTTGACACCAACCTTCTGAAGGAACCTTCAGGCTTCCAGACACCATTTTCATTCTTCACTTGCATGTAGGTACCAAAGAGCATGCAGTAGACCGTTGCTGCTATGCCGAAGTAATCTGTCTAAAAGTATACGCAAGTTCCATATTAACAATGCATACCCGAACCACTAAAAATTAGCAAAAAAACTCAGAACAAAAAAGAAGCAAAAACCACACTCCTTGGAGCCAACAGAGCAAGCTCCATAAGAGGGTTCAGGATCATGCTCCTGGAGCACTGAGCTGAATCTACAGAACCAGTGCAAAAGTCTAATATTTCTGTAATTCATCTACTCATATGCTTAATGTATGCATTAAGCTCCAAATATTCAGGCTGTCTCTACAACCTCATACCTGGTAGTTCCACGGTTTCTGTGTCAGCATTTCAATACACTGGAACCCAGATGTTTCACACCTTGCAGTAAACGCGGTTCCTTCAGGAAAGAGTTTCATATCTATACTCTGTCCCAAGTCAATGAGCGTCAAGCCATGAGAGAGGCCATCTATGTCACACGTATCATTATCCAGAAACCTTCAACCAAGACGAGAAGCAGCGATTCGATAAGCATCAAGACAATAATAACATGATATGCTGACACCACATGTAGCAAAATGAAATACTCGCCTTTCTCCAAGTAGGAGGTTATCAGGTTTAATGTCACCATGGATGATTTTGCAGCTGTGGAGCTCTTCTACCATATAAAGAATTTTTACAGCGAAATAGATTACAAGTGCTTGAGGCATCACCTTTTCAGGAATTTTTTTGTAAATGTTTATGGCATTCTGTGTACGAAACAAAGATAGGGAAGAACCATCAGCTACACAAAAAACAACTCAATATGGATCACGTACCCATGTTGATAAGTACAGACTGTGTTCACAATGAAGTTCCATAAAGCGAAGAGACTTCTGTATACTGCAAGGCAACAGCACTCAGAAAGGGACACAGATGTTCAGGGCACAAGTTGAGCACACTTACCAGCAATGTTCCATAGTTGTAGAGCTCACCAACTAAAATGCTTCCATTTTGAAAAAAATGAGCAGAATAAAAGTGGATGTAAAGATGGCGTATACTTGGATCGAGTCTTTCTACCAGTTGGGTTGCTATGTAGAACTCCCAAGGATTGGCAGGCTTCTGGACCTGTAACCAAAAAGGTAATGTACTAGGTATATCTGTTATTTTTTTTTTTATATACCTAGTAAATAAAAAAAAGCAGAAGTTCTCAGCTTTTTTCTTAAACTTCAGACTCAAGTTCCTGAACACTTTTCTCTTTGATCAAATAAAATACTTACATCTCAAATAGTTAACCTCAGGTCAATCTACCCAACAAATAATTCTCTTGAATCACTAATTCAACTACATGCCACAGTTCCATTGTGGCTTATATGCTCTTTAATGCTATTCAAAGTGTTAGACTTTTGCAACATCGATGTTTCAGCCTCCTGCTGGCAACATATGCTTTAAGGGAAGTTTTATGATGAGTTCCAAAGAGAAGAGCCTTTCTGATTCCTCTCCCTAACACTAAATGCCTGATGTTCAAAAAGAAGCTTCTGAAACATTACTTTTAGCTACCAGAAAACTTCCAGTTAAGGTATTATAAATAAAATATGTATTTGTTGGAAGATTGAAACGATGCAGAGGAGATCCACAAAAAGATTCCAAAGGTAGGAAAAACAGATTTGAAGAGGGTTAGGGTGTCAACTCAATCACACAGCCACCTTTCAGCCAGGCTGTAATAAGTGCACATGGGATTTCAGCCAACAGCAGATGCAGGGCTGCATGATCGAGTGTAATCCTCTTGGGCTAAACTGACCTTGCAGTTGTACAGACTTTCTTTTTGGCAGTAGTTCTGATGAAAGCACATCCTATCATCTGTTGCTCATTCCTGCACTGAAGCAGGCTGCAGAAGGAGAAAGCAGGGAGGGAGCTGCTCAATCTACAACCTCCATCTAGACAAGCTCGCTTGTTAAGAAAACTGCACCCTAGAGGCATCACCCAGCAGAGTATACGACAGCCAGCAGCCACCAAACAGGCTGGCTGCACAAAGCACAAAAATGCTTGCGGAAAGCTAGCAGGCATGCATCTGGAAGCAAGTGTCCCTTTCACTGTGACCCAACAGTAAGAGCAGTTTTATCATTAATTCACACACAGTTTAGTTTGCTGTGGACTAAGCGCATTTCACACAAATAGCTCCATTTGCTCAGCTGAGAAAGATGCCCTAAAGACTAAGAATTATAGCCAGGCTACCTATGACTATGTTATAAAAAGAAGATCAAGAGGAAGTTCTGGCAGGTGGATAAAAGACTTCCCATGTAGAATGCGTCGGACATTACAGCACACAAACTGAACAAGGCTTTGAGGATAGTCCAGTATGCTTTATTACATATTTATAAATAAACCTCAGCAAAATCCATCCGGGGAGGTGTCAGATTCCAGAATTTTCCAGCAGAACTATTCTGAGTCAACACTACTTACCTTGAATGTTACTTTCTGATTGTTCCTAGGGTTACTGGCATCCAGAAGGGAAGCCTGATAGACTTGAGCAAAAGCTCCTTCTCCAACCAAGCAGTCCACATGGAATGAGCTAGAACCTTTATGAGATGGAAAAAAAAGGAGATTAACACCACAAAGTCCTGCTTGCAAGCTTCGCAGATGAGACTTCAATACTTGGGGGAGGGATTGGGGGGTTAGAAGCACCAGCCATAAACAAATTGTTGCTTTAACCCTAGTGCTAGTCTTTCTCTACTTGCTCTTCTTGCTAGCCATGCTTTCCATAAAAGCGAGCCTGCAATCACTGAAGAGAACAAGAGTACTATGAAGTGCCATACACTAAAATCAGTGTTTCTATTTTAGTCCAACTCCCTGGAAGTAATCAAATTCTAAAGTGCATTCCTTAAAATGTAAACACTAACGTTTAAGCCATAGAAGTATGTTGCAATTACTGTCATACAGATTTTGCTGACAGAGGACTGTTGCTGTTCTATACAAAGTGTAAGAATTGTGTCACAAATTACCAGGAAAGAAAAACTAGGAAAAGTATCTTTGTTCCTACCTCAGAATACCTAAACAAAAATAGCTAGGTTCTGATTTCAAACAGCAAACAAAAAGGTCTAATTTCAAATTTGAGGTTTAGATAATCTCGAAGCTATTTGGATATATGCATAAGTAAACTGGATTTGAAAAAATACTTCAGGAGTTCCCAGAAAAACCTGCAACAAGTGCTTCAAAATGAAATGTATCAAGTAGCTCTTACCCAAGGGGAGTTCAGCCTTCAGTTTGATGGTTGGAAGAGCAGATTTCCATTCAAAACAGTTGTCATAGGTATTGAGTGGTTTAGGAAGCTCTGATAAGAATTTGCAAATCAATTCCTTATCCCATGGGTTCTCAACAAGGACTTCACAGAAAGAAGAACAATATTTAAGCTATAAGAAAAGTGTCATTTCAAAGAAGCAGCACACACACTTACATTTAAATGAGTATAATTGATTCACACTTGTCCTCCCTCCTATCTTGTACGTAGCAGTGATCTCCTTGCAGGAGCCACAAGACACTTTGCTTACTACGGTGACCACCCGCATACTGGAACAAAGTACTGCTCCAGTCTCAAACTTCACAGAAGAAAACCGTAGTACCTGAAGCTCTACCAGTCCTGGCTGTCCTGTCCTGCTCAGTTCCAGACAGCTTGTCAAGGGAATTCTTGTCCACCCCAACAGATGAATATTCAGCTCTACTAGTGGCAGTCTGCTCACGTAATTTGTGAGAAGCAGCTGTAGCAATAACATTTCCTTGATGCTCTCCTTGTTCTGCAATGTGTTCAAGAGCAGGGCTACATCTTTAAAACAAAATAATATTAACTGACAGTACTGCCATGACATTTTGACATCTTCAATAAGCCACAAGTACATCACACATCCATGCTTGCAACCTTTGCCATAACCATAAGAACTCTGGGCGTGGTTATCCATACAACAAGAATGGCCTCCATATGCTATCTACATCTTTTACTTCAAGCAGCGATTAAATCTGTTCAAAAACAACAGAGCTTAGCAGACTTACCAGCATTTCATATTTGCTCATGATTACTTTATGCATTTACTCTTCAATAATGCCTGCAGACTTTTCTGACAAAACCTTCTGTAGAACATCTTGGCTCTCTAGATTAAAGCTACCTCACACCTAGCAGCTCAGCAGAACTGCTTTAACCTCTATATCCATATATACTGAGTAATGCATCCTGTGACAGGAAGAATGCTGGCAGAATCAACAAGGTGACCTTTGCCTTCAAATGCACATCATATGTTCTCGATCATCTCTATGGAATCATTCAACACGTCTATTCTCACACTCGAGTGTGAGATGTATGTTACAGAAAAGGTACTGCTGAGCCTCCCAAGGAAACTGTTACACAAGGCTCTATGGGGAGGTCACGTTAACACCAATTCATTAACTGCAGCAGTTCAGTTATTGCAAGTCAGGCATTTTCCAAATGTCTATTTCACCCACATGCCTTGCAAACACTGCTTCTCCAAATGTAGCAGTAGTGCTACCAACTAGCGGTTATTGCCACCCCCCAGGGGCAAAAAGAGATTTAAAAGAATCGGTACAATTGTTCAAGCACTTGATACCCATACAGTGTGACAAAAAATTAAATCATAGGAGCATTTTCAGGGACATAATCACCACGCCCAGGTTCATGCAACTTCACAGGGTAACTGTTTAGCATACATCTTCGCAAGCTTATTCAAATATGTTAGCTCTAGATTGCTTGGAAAACTTGCACCAAGAGCAGCACAGCAGAGCTGCCTATGCTGGCATAAATTTGCATCGCAACCTGAAGTCTTGAAAAATCTCAGCAAGTCAATGCTATACCTTAGCTTCTTAGTTTTTGCCTGTCTGTGCAGTTCTTCAGAAAACTCCAAATCCATTTGCAGCACGTCATCCCCGGGAGCTGAACAAAGGGAGTAGCAACAATAGCACATGCTTATTTTCCCAAAAGACAAGCACATTTAGAGTATTATTACCAACACAAGAAGGGTAGAGTCACACTGCAGATGTGGAAGTTGCTAATGTATCACAAGAGCAAGCATCGAACAAACTTATTTTAAAACATACAAAAAAAGACAACAGCTTGATTTCTTCTGGGAAGAGTATTCCAAGACAGAAAGAGGGGCAGACAAGCATAAGGGTCTTCACTGAAGGGGATGATGCCTGGACTTCAGTCAGTTGAACTCTCTGCAACTCTGAGAACTCTGCAACAGCTCAGAACAGTCATTTGACAGCACAGTCAAAGGCTCCCTTGTCCCTTGCCACCTTCTCTTTTTCATCCCCAGTTAAAGAAATTCTTGGAAAGCTTAAGTGCTGGGCCTGCCCATGCTCCCAGAAGCTGTTCTGCACCAAGTTTGCATTCAGAAGTTGCAGCAGCACAGCCATACCTACACTGTATTTGGCAAGGCCCGCAAGGTAAGTAGGGCATAGAAATAGTTACACAGCATTGAATTAGATGCTCTGAACCTGAAGTATTCATTATTTTACCTTTGTCCTCCAAAGCTCGTCGTGAATGTGCTGACAGGTAATTAAATGGTGTTGATACAAGCTGGGCAGCTCGTGCAAAGTCTCTTGTGTTGTTTGGACTGGCAGCTAATGTTTTATTACTACATGGTACATTCCACACCGTATAATCATCCCTCAAGAACTCTGGTGTCCCTGTTTCTTCCTAGACAGAAAAATAAACACACAGATTTAAGCCATCAAAACTGTCCTGTCAGACCTGCACTGTAACATACTAGCAGCCTCCAGTCTCAGTAATGCAGAGTCTGAATGTGTCAATTATTAGAAAAATAAAGGAAAGCCAACATAGCCTAAATCACAGGCTTATATAGTTTTGTGTCAGACTTGCATGTTGGCAATAATCAGTTCCACAGCAAAATGTTAGACATCAAAAAATTGTCATAGGAGAATCTGAAGAAGCTTCTCACTTGCATCCAAGCAGCCTGAAGTTTCATGCATCTCCTTGGCTATGAAAATTGTCAGGTGGTTAGCACAACTTCAGGTCTTTCTCGCTCCCTCTCCCTGTCCTTCCTCCCCTACAGAGATGCCAAATCAACACCAACTGCGGTCAGATCTGTTCTAGGAATAGAAGTCTCCACTATTAAGCTCCTAGAATTTTTATGAAAATTAACAAGTGAAAAAGCTCATCCCACTGTCAGTGAACAGAAAGGGGTACCTAGGCTTTAATAAGATATCATTTGTAGGACTGTTGAAGGACTGGGACAGAAGAAACATAACTACCTAACCCGTCGTCAAGGCTAATTCTTGCAATAAGATCAAACACTCACTTCTGTACAGTCAGTCAAGGGACGTTGTCCAATAGTTCTGGGCTCTTCTGACTTCTTTTTACGCTGTGGGATTCTGACAAAACAGGTAGTTTAGAATAACTTCCCTAGAAACCTTCCAAGGCAGACTGATCATAACAAAGACTTGATGGTTTTATTTATTTAAAGAAAACCATTTGTGGATACTAAGAGAAGTTGCAGTAGCTCAAGAAACAAGCTATCCTCAGTTGTCCAGAAAATTAAGCATCTTAAGCACACTGTCCAAACAGGAAAGTTGCACAATTCTACAGAGAAGCAACTACAGCTTTCTCATGCCACTTCCCCACAGCTGCTACTGATTTTATTCAAGCCAATCCTCATATTGCAAATACAGTCATAGCAAAATTATATGGAATAGAATCAATCCTATATGTAATTCTTAATAAACAGCTCTGTTGCTTTTTTCTCCTTACCTGCTGTTCTCTTTTTCATTCTCATCTTCAAAGATAGAAAACATAGGCACGACAGGGGCAGCAACCTTAACTTTCAAGGTTCCATCAGGCTCTTAAAATAAGAGATCACTGATTGTCACACAGTGAAGATTATATAAACTGCCACATTTTTCCCCTAACCAAGCAGCTGAGGGGCTTGAAGTTGTACCTTTTCTTTTAGGATACTGCACAATCATTTTTGGTCAGGCACAGACACGCTATAGTGAGGAACCCCTTAGAAGTAAGATACTTGTTTTGAAGAAGGTCAGTGGCTTGATAAATTGGTTAGTTTTGGCACATATGGACTTGAAATAGATATACTAACTTATTTTCTTGTAAAGCCTGGATAGAAACTTTAAAAAAGAAAAGAAAGTGAAGCAGATAAACAAGGTAAACATGCAAGTGCTTAAAGCCGGAGTAAGAGATACAGTCATGGCTATATCCAGGAGCATCCTCAGAACTACTGCTCAACTGGTCTTTCCTATAAATGCTTGGAAATGGGGAAGATTTTTCCATCTCAGAAAACCAAGAGTGGCCAGGAATACAGAAGCTTCCTTGGCTGCATCTGACCTGTTGTGAAATGTCCCTGAGCTCACTGTTGTAAGCCACTGCCCAGCTTTCAGACTTAACTGTTACTGATAAGCTGACAATTCAGAGACTAATGCCTAGCTTGCAAAACGACTTAGAAACAAAGCTTTACTCATATCAAGTATCAGCTGTGCACTTTTCAAAGTCAGGTTTTAAATACTGCAGAAGTGTCTACAGAGAAGCAACATTTAATGAGGACATTAATAGGCTGCTAGCAGTAAAGTACTTCTGCCTGTGCTGTTCTGACTGCGCATCAACATTTAGAACTTGTCAATAAATTAAATACACTACTGGGTTACGAAATTACTTCTTCACTTTACACTGACTCACACAACTACTTGCTTCAAAATTATAGGGAACAGTGGTAGGAGTAAGCAGGAAACATAGAAGTGAAATATTGAGGACTAAAAAAAAGCCAAAAAAGTACATACCCCTTTTTCTACAGAAGACCTCAAATTGCTCCTCACTTTCTTCAAGAGATTGTTCAGGTGAGAAGGGTGTTTGAAACACATCCATTAGAAATCCTAGAAATAGAAAAGAAAAATACATGAATGCCACCCAATAAAAAAAAAAACAGTTTCTCCGCTCTGTAATAGTTGAATTGAATGATTCTTATGATTTATCAAATGCCAGTGATCTATTATTCCTTATTCTTGCATTTAAACACTCCAGATAACTAAGCAGGAAGATTAGACTTAACCAATGCATATGTACTGGTGCCATGAATTTTTCTCTTTAAAAAAAAAGTCACACTCTCAAAGATGAGATTTTGGGTTCTTCTAAAGGAGAAAGTTCTCCTTTATTTTTTAGGGATTTTGATAACTATTGCATACCACAAGCTTTTTGGTTTTTCTTTTTACAGATTTATATTCAGCAGCGGCTGTTTGCTACGTAGTAGTAGATAGCAGGCTTACTACCAAAAAAGAAGAACATGGAAGAAGCACACAAAAGGAACAGAATAACTTCTGGGTGCTAACACTCTACATCTGATATCGGAAAAAAGTTGCAATTTCCATTATGGGATTTTGAAAAATCAGCGTTTAGAATTGATAATGCTCATCCTATAAAACAAAAAGCTTTTGCATACGGCACTCTGGTTTGAACTCTGGGGGAAGGTTAATGTCAACGAGAGTCAAGTTATTAACTTCCTATCATTCTTCGACTTTATCCTGTTGAAAGTCATCATTTCAGAAACAAGAGTCACTGACAGTACAGACAAGCTCAGCTGAACATGCTGCCCAAAGCAGCCTAGCAGGTGTGTCACCAGTGACTTATTCAGAATTTGACAACATGTGGCTGCTGGGATGTTCGTAAGGCTGTTATTTCTTGAGCTGAGTTTTACCGCCCCTGTCTTGGAAGAATATGGTCAAAGTGTTGGGTCACCAAGTCGACTGCAAAAGAAGAGTACCAATACCATTAATTTTATTTTCCTCTTTGAATGGTGTAAATGCTTATTGCTAGATAGCCTCATTGTATATTCAGCTCCACGAAAGTTCACAGATTCACAGATTTCTCTAGGTTGGAAGAGACCTCAAGATCATCGAGTCCAACCTCCGACCTAACACTAAGTACTCCACTAAACCATATCCCTAAGCTCTACATCTAAACGTCTTTTAAAGACCTCCAGGGATGGTGACTCCACCACCTCCCTGGGCAGCCCGTTCCAATGCTTAATAACCCTTTCGGTAAAGAAGTACTTCCTAACATCCAACCTAAAACTCCCCTGTCGCAACTTTAGCCCATTCCCCCTCGTCCTGTCACTAGGCACGTGGGAGAATAGACCAACCCCCACCTCTCTACAGCCTCCTTTCAGGTAACTGTAGAGAGCGATGAGGTCGCCCCTGAGCCTCCTCTTCTCCAGGCTGAACAAGCCCAGCTCCCTCAGCCGCTCCTCGTAAGACTTGTTCTCCAGACCCCTCACAAGCTTGGTCGCCCTTCTCTGGACTCGCTCGAGCACGTCCATGTCCTTCCTGTAGCGAGGGGCCCAAAACTGAACACAGTACTCGAGGTGCGGCCTCACCAGAGCCGAGTACAGGGGCACAATCACTTCCCTCGACCTGCTGGCCACACTGCTTCTTATACAGGCCAGGATGCCGTTGGCCTTCTTGGCCACCCGAGCACACTGCTGGCTCATATTCAGCCGACTATCCACCAATACTCCCAGGTCCTTCTCGGCCAGGCAGCTTTCCAGCCACTCATCTCCCAGCCTGTAGCTCTGCTTGGGGTTGTTGCAGCCCAGGTGCAGGACCCGGCACTTGGCCTTGTTGAACTTCATGCAGTTGACCTCAGCCCATCGCTCCAGCCTATCCAGATCCTCCTGCAGAGCCTTCCTGCCCTCGAGCAGATCGACACACGCACTTAGCTTGGTGTCATCTGCAAACTTACTGAGGGTGCACTGGACGCCCTCATCCAGATCATCAATAAAGATATTAAAGAGGACCGGCCCCAGTACCGAGCCCTGGGGGACTCCACTAGTGACCGGCCTCCAACCAGATTTGACTCCATTCACCACAACTCTCTGGGCCCGGCCATCCAGCCAGTTTCTAACCCAGCGAAGCGTACGCCAGTCCAAGCCCCGAGCAGCCAGTTTCTTGAGGAGAATGTTGTGGGGAACGGTGTCAAAAGCCTTACTGAGGTCAAGGTAGACCACGTCCACAGCCTTTCCCTCATCCACCAAGCGCGTCACTTGGTCATAGAAGGAGATCAGGTTCGTCAAGCAGGACCTGCCTTTCATAAACCCATGCTGACTGGGCCTGATCGCCTGCTTGCCCTGCAAGTGGCACGTGATGACCCTCAAGATAATCTGCTCCATGAGCTTCCCCGGCACTGAGGTCAAACTGACAGGCCTATAGTTCCCCGGGTCTGCCCTCCGGCCCTTCTTATAGATGGGCGTCACATTGGCTAGCCGCCAGTCAACCGGGACCTCCCCCGATAGCCAGGACTGCCGATAAATGATGGAAAGCGGCTCGGCCAGCTCCTCCGCCAGTTCTCTCAGTACCCTTGGGTGGATCCCATCCGGCCCCATCGACTTGCGCACATCCAAGCTCCGTAGTAGGTCGCCAACCATTTCCTCATGGATAGCGAAGGCCACATCCTGCTCCCCATCCCCTTCCACCAGCTCAGGGCACTGGGTGTCCGGAGAACAACCGGTATTGCCGCTAAAGACTGAGGCAAAGGCGGCATTAAGCACCTCAGCCTTTTCCTCATCCTTAGTAACTAGGTTTCCCCTCGCATCCAGTAAAGGATGGAGATTCTCCCTAGTCCTCCGTTTCGCGTTGATGTATTTGTAAAAGGATTTTTTGTTGTCTTTAACGGCAGTAGCCAGATTGAGCTCCAGATGAGCTTTGGCCTTTCTAATTTTCTCCCTGCACAGCCTCACTACATCCTTGTAGTCCTCCTCAGTGGCCCGCCCTTTTTTCCAAAGATTATAAACCCTCTTTTTTCTGCTAAGCTCCAGCCGCAACTCTCTGTTGAGCCAGGCCGGTCTTCTTCCACGCCGGCTCATCTTTGGGCACGTGGGGACGGACTGCTCCTGTGCCATCACGATTTCCTTCTTGAGGAGCGCCCAGCCTTCCTGGACTCCTCTGCCCTTCAGAACCGCCTCCCAAGGGACTCGGCCAACCAGCGTCCTGAGCAGCTCAAAGTCAGCCCTCCGGAAGTCCAAGACAGCAGTTTTACTGGTCCCCTTCCTGGCCTCGCCAAGAATAGAGAACTCTACCATTTCGTGGTCACTCTGCCCCAGACAGCTTCCGACCACCACATCTCCCACCAGTCCTTCTCTGTTTGTGAAGAGAAGGTCTAGCGGGGCACCACCCCTGGTAGGTTCACTGACCAGCTGCGTCAGGAAGCTATCTCCCACGCTCTCCAGAAACCTCCTAGACTGCTTTCTCTGTGCCGTGTTGTGTTTGCAGGATATGTCCGGGAAGTTGAAGTCCCCCACGAGGACAAGCGCCGACGATTTTGCAACTTCTGTAAGTTGCCTATAAAACTCCTCATCCATCTCCTCATCCTGGTTCGGCGGTCTATAACAGACCCCCACCAGGATGCTAGCCTTGCCGGCCTTCCCGCGGATCCTAACCCACAGGGATTCAACCTTATCATTCCCAGCCTGGAGTTCCACAACATCAAAAGATTCTCTAATGTAGAGAGCCACGCCACCACCCCTTCTGTGCTGCCTGTCCCTCCTGAAGAGCCGATAGCCAGGCATTGCAGCACTCCAGTCGTGGGAGCGGTCCCACCACGTCTCCGTGATGGCAACCAAGTCGTAGCCTGCCTGCTGCACAATGGCTTCCAGCTCCTCCTGTTTGTTACCCATGCTGCGTGCATTAGTGTAGATGCACTTCAGCTGGGCGTTACCAGGCAAGATCCCATTAATTCCAGTGAAACTAGCATATTATTCCAGATGCCTACCCAATGCTTCTTTGGTATGAACTGTAGGTGAAGGCTGCACTTTGAATGGCGTTGCCTGTGTTGCTCCTCCGAGGGAGGTATTTGGTGTAGCTTGAGAAGCATTTCCAGAAGCAAAGGAAGAATTTCCAACTCGAGATGCTAGAAAAGAAAACAGAGAGATCATTTCTAAACTAGCCTGGGATTGTTTATCAACATTTCAGTAGCCAGCAAAATGTTAGCAAGAGAAGTAAACAAGAGGAGTAGCAGAATGACAACCCAGAATTTTGGGAGAGCAGATTTTGGCTTGTTCAGTGATCTGCTTGTTCCCAAGGGAGACTGCCCTGAAGGGCAGAATGGACCTTGTACAGCTGGGTGGCCTTTGAGAACACCACTCTCAATTCATAGGAACAATCCATTCTGACACAGTCAAGCAGGAAAGAAGCCAGTGAAGACAAAGAACTCCTGACCGAGCTCAAACCAAAAAGGAATTGCACAGAAAGTGGAAACAGGGACCAGCTACATGAAAGGGATACTGAGACACTGCCCAAACATGCAGGGATGGAGTCATGAAAGTCAAAAAGCTTAACTAGGGTTGGAACTAGTGAGAGATGTGGCAACAATGGTTTCTTGTACAAAAAAAAAGAACCAGGAAAAATAAGGAAACAGAATCCACTGCTCAGAAGGGTAAGGGACCTAGCAAAAGATGACATGGAAAAGGATGTTTTGCCCACATTCTTACTCTAAGGTCTGCCCCTAAGTCCCTAAAGGTTCTGGCAGAAACTAGGGGAAGGAAGCATTATGTCAGAGACCTCAAGAGTTCCCAGCCAGCCAAGGTTAATTCACACAGTGGTAGTGAAGTAGAAACAGCCTGTAAGCGCTAACAGTTTAAAACTGGAAGGGATTAGTGGATCTTATAGTCTGTTTCCCTCTGTATTACAGGTCACTGTTTCAGCCAGGTTACTGCTGTATTAAGTTTCAGCATTTTAGTCTCATATCTCTGCCACATCACCTCTTTAGGAAGACAAAACACGCTCCCAGTAACCTGAGGAAAATCCCCTCCCAAGGGCAAATCATCATTTAGCCACTAGGAAGATAGCCTCCCAAAACAAACAGCAAAAGGGTCATCTTCCCTGGAAAGCAGTGGTCCACTAAAACCAATATCTACTGGTGGCAACTGTGCCCAGTCACTGATGTCTGAAAACGCATAGTCAGTAAGAGTCAACTAGCAGAGTATTAAAACTCAGACAAATTCCTTTGAAGTTAAAAACATAATATTTCATCTTGGTCATCTAAATGCAGAACTGTAAGTAGTAATGGAAGCTCAAGAAATCATACAATTCACTTGCTGCTCCTACGTCATATGTATCCCACATAATCTCACGTATACATCCACCACACTTCTGGAAAAAATATAATGAAGATCCAGAATCCTACTACAGATGAAATAGGCGATCTTGCTTTAAAAGCAAAATTTCTAGGTTGTTTTTACAATTAATTTGGGAAGGAATTTCAATAGTTAAGTGTTCTTTGTAGTTATCAGAGAAAATTATGTCTTATTCAAAAGGGAATGGAAATGCAAATACTGAAATAGCGCCATCCCACACATTTGGTGTGAGACAATGAGGCATCAGGTAGAGCTACGTGATAAAGTCCTGTACGCATTTATGTTGAATATTCAAGAACTTTCAAGTAAGATGGTCTTGGTCTACCAAAACTGAAAAGCTATGTGCTATTCAACTCCCGCCAGTGAAGTCATATCAGCTGCATTGGTCTTGTCAAGAGTTAGTTTATTACCTTCCTTCACGTCCACACAAGTAGTTAGTCCAGTGGATCTCTTTTTAGAGTGCCTTCAAATGAAAGATTAAAAACCATTAGAGCTTGAAATAAATGCCTTTCTTCTAAATTAATTTTTTTTTTTTTAAAGTTCAGCTTCAGTTCAGGACTTAATAACAACGCACTTTAAGCAGTAAAAGGTCCTTTCTCAGCTTAGAACAAAGGAAACATCTCAGAAATGACAACCAGGGATCCTGCTTTTTCCACACAAAGGACACATAAATGAAGTCAAAGAACTTTTAGAAAATTATTATATCTCCCCTGGGCCCCCAGGTTTCTCACACAGTTGCCAATAGACACAAAACCCGAAAGGCAGCAGAGTCCTTTAAAAAAGATAAAATGCAGGCATTAAATATTCTTGGATACAGTTTGCCTCCAAGTAATTCCCTTATGTAAGTGAATGACAACTGCTTGTTTCACCTTGTCAGTCAAACCTACTCAGACACACCCATTTTGCCAACCTAGCTTTCTCCCTCCCACCTCCCAATTGTTTCATGCATTAGCTCTGCCACACAAGCCAAAGTGCGGAAGATAAATAAAAGCACTTTTTTCTTCTCCAGAGACATTTGCAGCCAAGTTGTAACATCTGGTATCTGCATGAACTAAGCACATTGTTATTTATTTCGGGCATGCCAGGGACACAAATGCTGAATAATCACTTTGGTTATGCAATGAATTTGTTCTTAGTTATTACAACTAAAACATGGGGTGAAAAGAATTAAAGATTGAAATAAGGATCATACGTTATAAGAGTTTGATCTGTCTAAACACTGGTTTCCACAGGCTAATTCAGATTTTTTTCAGAAGAGTAAAAACCCTTTCTTCAAGTTAATTTTTAAGTAAAGTGTAACTACAGAAGACTGCACAATTTGTAAAGCAAGAATCGAACTGTTTATACGTACTTTTCTCCAGTGCTCCAATTAAAAGTCGAGTCAGGGCGCACCTGCTCCTGAGCTGGAGCACTGTTGAATGGAGGGTGTAACAAACTCTTCTGGACTTCTCCAAGTTCTTGCTGAGTTTTGATTATGTCCTTTTCATACGTTGCTTCCAACAACATGGAAGATTTCATCTGGTGGCCAACTGGGTTCACGGACTTCAGTGTAAGAGCATTTGATGACAAAGTGCTTGACTGAAGCTGGTCTGGCACCAGCCCTTGGAGGGTTTGCAGACCTGAGCTTTGACAAGATGCCATCCATTCCTGCTGCAGAGCTGCGCTGGGTGCTACATGTGGATATATCTTTAGAGACGAAAAACATTATTTTACCCTCAAAAACCCACACACATGTATAAACATTACCATTTACCCTTTTATTTTGCATAACTAGAATAGCTTATCGTGCTTAAGAGAACTTTCACATGCAACTAAAACTAGATCACAGAGAAGCAAAACCAATCTTTGAGGTTTCACAATTAAAAATGTTTCATCATGTATTTAAGGTTATGCCGGGTATCTATACTAGTCAGATATTGCAACCTCAACTTCCAGATTTGGTTAACACACTGCTTGTGTTATCATCTAAAGCGCAGCTAAATTTTACGTGGAGAGTTCAAGAGGACTGCTCCTATTTATCATAGCCCATACTCACCAACGGCTTATTTTGTTCAGCTAATGTTGTAGATGCTGGTTCCAGTCTAGTTTCCTCCAAACTCTTGGTGAGCTGAGTGAGCTGTTCCAGCTTCTGCTGCAGGGCTTGCAGTTCAAGGACAGCTGACTCTTTTCTTCTTATGGAATCCCTCTCTTCTTCTCCTAATGAGGGAACGTCAACATTAAGTAAACCAGATATTAAATAAAACGATGAAAAGGGACAGCTACACAACACTATCTCAACACTAGCCTGGACACCAGCAGCAGCCCTAATGCTTTTAAAGGAGTTCTCACAGGCCAGGATACCTCTCACCTAAGTTGCACTTAGAGTGCCAGCCTCAGTGCTCCTACTGCAAGCATGCTCACGGCTCTCATCTTCAGCACAAAAGAACACTAAACTCTGAAAAATTCTACCAAAGCAACCCTTTGGTAACATTTGAGTGGAGATGGAGCCTGCTGTCCCTGCTGGGAATTATCGTACATAACTACCGCAAATAACAAAAAATCCACCCAAACACTTGTTTTAAAATATGCATTTAGAAATACAATTGTAAGCATACTCTGGGCTCTGATTACAGCCTACAAACAAAGAAACAAAGATATTCTTCATCTTGAATTATAGGTATCAGCTGGTAAGCAGATAGCCACAGCTACAACTCACATCAGGGTAACTAGTACTGCTAAGAGCTGTCTGCACTTGCCTGCAATTTCCTCAGAAGGAACAACACTTCTTAAGAAAATTTAGGCTTCAAAAGACAAAACCAAAAGATGAGCTTAAAATCTAAATACCAGCATCATGACAGTTCTGGAATTAAGTCCTTGAAGTGTTTGAAGACAACTTAACACCATTACACGTCAGTCATTTGGTCTGTTTACTAACGTTTCCCAGCTTACCACAGCCTGTTTTTGTACAGAGATGATAACCTGGGCTTTGAGAAAGTTTTCAGGCTACAGAGCTTGAAAAGACATGAATACAGACAGGTGCTACTTTTCCAAGAACATGAGAATGTTTTTGAAATAGCTAGGTGGAAGGAGAAGAATACCGCGTTCTTTCTGTCTTCTGAGGCGCTCGTATTTCTTGAAGTATCGCTTGGCTCTGAGCTCCTCAAATGAAAGTTCAGAGCCTTCACATATGAGCAGGTTTTTATTATACATCGCAACCTGCTCACATTCAACAGCAGCTGACGATGACTTAGGAAGAACTTCAGATTTGGAGAGGTATGTCACATACTTTCTGTGAGGAAAAATAAAAAAAGTTCAAGTTTGTTGGATTTGTTCTGGGGAGTATGTTATTTTTTCCCAAAAGCAAGGCCCCCTCCCCTCTTTCTTTCTCCCCTTTTTTTTAAACTTACACTTCTCTTTCACCAGAAGAGCAGGACTGAGTACCAGCACAATCAGGACCCTAAAGTTGTGGGGTAGGGAGAAAGAAATCCAGCATTATATTTAACCATCCATTTTGACGGGACTAGCAATCAGGAAGTCCCTAATATTAAATTCTGATTGAAGAGATGACGATTCAGGCCATGAGCATAGCAAGAACGAACAGATCAGGAGAAGTATACAAGTGATCACAGCCTGAGGAAGCTCGTCCTGAAGAATTAGCTGTATAAGAGTCTGCTGTTATCACTGAGAATTTTTGGAAGATGAGCAAGATCCCAGAGGATCCAGACAAAAGGATATACTTGTGGAAACTGCAGTCCTCAGAAGGATTCTGGGACTAGTTGAACAGGCATTTTCTATTCCCAAAAAAACAGGAATGTAATTTCTAGATCACATGGGTTTGTAAAGAACAGATTGGATGGCCCCCTCCGATTTCTTTCTTTGACAAGCTATCCAATTTCAGGGGTATGGAGGCAGGCAAGAGGTCTAAGAAGCTTTAAGCTCTATTCCATCATCCATGACACCTTTTAGTATTTGCAGGCAATACCAAACTGAAAGAGTCACAAGCACTTTAGAAAATGGGACAAAGTTGAGAAAGCTGACATATTTCCTACCCACAGTCTTTCAGTCTTAAATTTCACACACCCCCCGTTCACCTTTCATCTTGTAGTGTCAGAAAAGCTGCAAAGAAATTTAACTAGCTTTGTCAAACCTCAGAACTACAGTGCTGCATTCTGGTACTTATCTAAGACGGGTTAGAACTAATATGGCTTCATTTTTGGTTTTATTGTGGGGAAGGGGGTGGAGGAAGAGGACTATGGAGTGACACAATTTGGGCTGTGAAGTTAACTAAAACTTCCACAAGGTACGAAGAGAACCTCAGCTGGAACTTGCTACAGACAGACATGGCAAGCTACAGAGTGCTCTACTGACATTCCCCCACAGAGGGGCTCAGGAGCCACGAGTGTGTCATCTCCTAATAATTTCCCATCATCAGCAGACTAACTTCTACACAAAGCCACCATCTCACTGAGGACCGTTTTGGAAGTTTCTCTTCTTCCTCTGACATTATCTTTTATTTATTCTTCAATAGCATATAAAAGTAGTGGCGTGGAAATTCAGTGTAGATGATACTCAATCGTGACAGACAAAATACTATTTATAGTACTATCCCTGCAAAGAACACTAACTAGCTGGACGAATCACTCCTTGCCTGGGATACTGGAAACGTGTTGAGTGACTAACAGCTCTTTCCCCATACTTGTGAAACAAACTATTTCTACGAAGATGTGATGCTTAGAGCCTAAAATCCATCAGCAACATTTCTAAGATGTGGAAGATATTGTTAGAATATTTTAACATTTTTATTCAATCAAGCTCTTTAACCTAAAACTTATGCAAGGGTCCCACAGTCTTCCCCATGCTAATTCATTTCTCAAGTTTGTTACCTGATTATTGCAAGTATATGCTGGATCGTTAAGATTCGTAACACCTTTTTGAGGAGACATTTGATTTGCAGCATGTGAAGTTTGAAGTGGTTTTATAACAGCAGCACCTGGGACAGATTACACAGGCTTGCATTAACGAGTAGAAATCTTTTTCTCATGTATGAATTTTTACTTACAACTTTAAGCATTGGAAAACTTCTACTTTATGTTTTGAATACACTTAAGAATTTTTAATACAACCAGGAAAACAGTAAAAAAACCAGTTTCTACAGGAAACATATTACACTTTGTAATCATTCAACCAGCTCTGGAACTTAACAGAAGCTCTCAGTTGCATCTTCTACAGTGCATATTATTACTTCTTTACACTCAAAGAAAATGCTGCTATCGTTTGCAGTATCAATGATAGAAGACCCAGCTACCATCTATGTCTGGTAAGGAGCATGAGCTCGTCACCAAACTTAATTTTTAAGTTTTGTTATTAAAATATTGTTGCTCTAAATAATTAATTCCCTAATTTTAGAGCTGTTATTCACATCCTTTATTTTGATTGTTCACATTCCTAATTATAGGAATATTCTCATATTGAAATTCTAACATCTCAGCCTTCAGCTGCTTTACTGAAACAAACCTCTGCTGAATGTTTTAACACTGTAGCTAGAATAGAATCAATACAGCAGGTTCCCCACATAGAGCTGTGTTAATCCCACTTAGACATAGGAAGGGTTAAGAGAAAGGAAGCATGAAACAGCTTCCTTCACAGTGACAAAACCCACTGATCAAGGGAAGAGATTCATCCAATTGAGGTACAGTTCACAGGCAGATTATCTGTAGCCTCACCTTGCAGAGGAGGATTCTGAGGATTGTAATTCTGCAGCCAGCTAAATTGCAAGAAACATCAGTCATTATCATTAAGTCACCTGCCCCCCATTCCTCCCCATCCACCCCCAGAAACCTTGCACAG
Organism: Anser brachyrhynchus; assembly: GCF_964034855.1. Lineage (NCBI taxonomy): Eukaryota > Metazoa > Chordata > Aves > Anseriformes > Anatidae > Anser > Anser brachyrhynchus. The sequence continues at coordinate 10,405,838 of NC_137696.1, read as the reverse complement.
TCCTCATGCCTAGAAATCAAACACTAGGATACCCACGTTACTTACAGGACATATTATTGAGCATATCCTAGCAGTTTTACATTCTAAAACGCAAAACAACTCCACAATAGGCAGCAAGAGATGAAAATCATCTTGTTTATCATCAGCTGAGGGAATATATCTCACGATAAGCAACTAACAAAGTTCACACTCAATAAATCCAAGATGTGCTTTAATTTGGACCTATTCAACAAAAAATAGACAAAAGAATCAACCAGTTTCAGGATTTTCTTTCTGAGCCCTACTTCACTCAAGGCACTGTGGTACAGGCTTTCTCAGTACACCCTTCAAAATAGACAACACGTACTGAACAGCAAAAAGGCTGTTAAGGTCCTTAAGCTTATACCCACCTTCCACAAAAATAATCATTGGTGTATATATGCTCTGTGCTATAGCAGAGGTAGACAAGAAAAAAAACAACAACCAAGCACTACCTAATAGCTCTGTAAGTAAAAGATGTATCAGAATTACCAGTACAGCTGTTCCAAGTCCTCTTGTGGTTGTGCCTGGTTGTGAAATCCTTTTTGAAGGACAGCTATCGCACACTGCGCGTTGCCCTCATTTACCAGCTGCTGAGCCCAAGCGATATAGAAAGCAGAGGCATTTGCACCAACTCCCTGTCCATACAGGTAGTCAAAGTACTCAGAAGGAGAGGTAATGAACTCTGCCTGCACAAGACAAAGACACATAACCCATAAGCACTTTCAAGAGCATCCAAGGAAGTTACAGGAGTAAAAAACTAACAATTTCTTACTTTCCACGTTAAGAAAGCTTCATTTTTTAAAGATAGAAACAGCTAGTAAACATTTTTCATGAGCTAAGCAGCTTAACAAGAAAGCTTTTAAAAAGGAACGTGCTGCCCTTCAGCAAGACTAAAAAGTTCTGAGTTCTTAGATCAACACATTTGTACCCCACGCCGTCTCCCTGAGGGCTCCTTTTCCTCTCACGGCCCTGTCCAGGCTTGGCTAATCTGCACCGGAGGCGCGGAACGGGACAAATGGCTGTTCCAGGCCGTTTCAGAACGCACAGCGCCAGGTTACAGGCAGCAGGCAGCCTGGGCGGCTCCTCTCCTCCGCACGGCTGGAAGGGGACAGGCTGGAGCCGCAAAGCTGCCCGGCGGTGGTGCAGCCGCACCTTCGGGGGGTGAGCACCGCCGCAGCCCGCACCTACCAGCTTCAGGCAGTAGCCGACGAACCTGGGGTCCCGGCGGTACCTCCCGTCCGGCAGGAACGCCGCCACCAGCCGCTCCAGGAGGCCGGGCAGCCGTGCTCGCCACTCCGGGGCGGGCAGGCAGCCCTCCAGCCACCGCGCGTACCTGCGGGGGGACGGGCGGGGCCGGGTCAGGCACCGCCAAACGCCTCGGCCCGGCCCGGCCCCGCACACCCACCTGTCCCACGGCTCCAGCGGGTCGCTGCCGACGTAGCTCCGGAGCTGAGCCTCCAGGCTCCTGCGGGGCGGGACGTTAGGGCTGGGGGGTACCGGGAGCCCCCCCCCCCCCCCCCCCCCCCCCCCCCCGGCCCCGTGAGGCGCCCCCCGGCCCCCCTCCGGCGGCCCCCGGCCCCCTCAGCCCCCCGGCCGTCCCCTCACCGCCCGCCCGCCTCCATGTCGCCGCCGCCGCCGCACCAACCGCCGCCGATTCAAACCGGGCGCGCACGCGCACCCGGACCCCGCGCCGCCTCTCCATTGGCCGTCCCCCGCCGCCAATCGCTGAGCGGCCCTTTCGCTCCGCCCACCACAGGCCACGCCCCCCTCCCCGTGGCGCCGGCGGGAAGCGCCCCCAGCCGAACCCAGCGCCCCCCCCCTTGACTGTCATCAGTGAGCCAGGGCCGAGCGTGCTACCGGGCGCTGTTTAATGAGCTTACACACTGGTCCGGACACACATACACGAGTGCGGCAGTACACGGTTCCAGTTACAAAGAGACAGCTATTCCGTAACACCGATACCGAGCTGCTACTGGACGCACGCAGGCAGAGGCAGCCCCATAGCGTGTGCCCAGCATCCGTTGGGCACTTTACATGAGATAAAGCTCCTTTACGTGACAACGCCATGTCCAGCAGTGGCTGCTCCTTCTGCTGCTAAATCTGGCCCACGTGCAGGTGAGCACAGCGACGGAAGGCAGCCGGGCAGAAGGTGCTGGAGAGCCGAGCAGCTGAGGATCAGCTCTTCCTTGTCAACGGCTGTGGACACCCTGAGTTACACAGCTCGCTCAGAAGTGAGATGACTGGGGCCGGCAGCGGTAGGCGACAAGTTTAAGATCTCCTCAAATGAAGGGCCTTCGTCTTCTGGCGGTATCTCTGCCTCAAACATACGCTGAAGCAGAGCATCAACTGTCCTGTACCCTGAAGGTAGCAGAAGAGTCACTGTAAGCATCCATTCCCATTTTTCCAGCAGAATTGTAGAGTATCCACCTTAATACAGATCTTACTCAAAGCCTACTCCCCTTGTTTTATGCTAAAGCAGCAAGAAAATAAATGCCTCAATTAATGTCTACTGGTATTTTGTACCATCTACTTTTATACACTGTAAGCACTTGTAAAGGATAAGACCCTTACTTTAAAGTGCAAGGACGTGTACTCCATCTGTCCTTCGACAGACTTCTGATCCTGATGAACTGCCTCACTGAGAAGTACAAGCTTGGAGAACCGCAGAGCAAGAAAGCCAGGGGAAGCAGCAGCAGGCATTAAGCTAGAGCAAAGGAGCATATAGTCACCCTGTGATCCAAGCCAGGAGTGCAGAGTGCACACAGGAAGGAGAGAAGTAGAAGACAGGCTTCTTGGCGACAGCAGGACCTCAGCCACCAAGGCAGTGTCTCCACAAACTGGCTACTAAAGACAAGCGTGCAATGAAGGACCAAGGAAGAAAAGCTGCTACCAGAGTAAGCAACACCAAACATTACATAGAGTCCACAGCATTAGAGACTCCACAGTTCTCTAAAAGCCTCCAGCTGTGTTTTAGCTGCTTTTATGGCCCAAAGAAAGCAGAAGTGCTTCAAAACTTTCCCAGACAGGGCTACTAACAGGGACAGTTCAGAGCCTCGGCCTCTTAAGCAAGAGATCAGGCACTCTGGCAGCAGTCACCACCTCTGAAAGAGCCTGTAGGGCCACACTTACGTTTGGAGGCGATTTTAAACACTAGCCCTCTAGGCTGTGTCTTTGTTCCAACTTCCCCCTCAAGGTCGTGCTCAGCACTCTCCATGTTATCAAGGAGTTGTTCATCCTGGAGCACCTCCCTATACAAGAAGGACCAGAAGTTACCCCAGGGACCCACACATGCACAGCAGCAATGGATTCTCTTGGGCAGGGCTAGCTCCCTGGTCATGCTGTTAGCCTCCAGCACCCCTCCTTCCCCGGGCAACAGCCCTGGGCTGGAAGAGCTCAGCAAGGCAGCTGCTTTACCATGTTCTCACCTTCAAGGTGAGTAATTTGTTGCTACCATCTAGACCAAGTCCATATGGTTATGACAGGTTAGCAAGAACTTTGTGAGAAAGAGGAGAGCAGTCTCATCTCACACCTAGGGTCAGAAGGAAGCATTTTCCTGCAGTCCCAATGCCCTCATCAGATGCGCCAAGTCAGCCACATCCAGCACTACCCTTCAGGGGGGCTTACTCTTGAACTCCCATTCCCAGCTCCTGGATTTTCTGCTCAATGGCTGTTTCTACTTCACTCTTCTCTAGAGAATACTCCACAAAGAAAGCTTCCAAGATGAATGACACAAAGATGCTGAAAGAAATAAGCAGAATTACACAGCAGCATTTCCCTACTGGCATCCCCTTCTTTGGCAATCAACTACCATCTGATTAGGCAGGCTCCAGGTACCCCGTCTCCAGCAGACATTGCTGTAAGCCAGAGCACCAGAGCAGCACCCAGTAGAGACAAGAATAGATGCAAGAGGCTTCTCCAAGAGACAGACTGGACACAAAGAAACCACAAAGAAACACACAATGCATGACCCTTGGACCATCAACATTGCCCTGGCAGAGGTCAGAGCCCCTCTTCATTCCAGTACAGAGGAGAGAAAACCAAAAAAAACTTACTTGACAATAATTATAACCATCACAATGTGGAAGGCAATGAAATAAAGTTTTGCAGGCTGAGCAGTCACATTGGCAAATCCATTGGCAAAGAGTATAATGGGAGTTAAGGGTAAGAGCACCAAAGGAGGAAGATGTCTTACTGTACAGTAGTGCTAATGGAAGAAAACCTGATAACACTTCCAGCAATGATATTCTGGAGAGAGAAAAAAAACACTGTGGGGGGTATTGCTCTGTTGTCTGGCACTAAGTGCATGAGTGCATTCAAAATAAGGGGAAGAACGGGGCTTGGGGTTGAGGGGGAGCACGGTTCACTGAGCTCCGGTTTGGCCCTTCCACCACAAAGGATATCATGCCACTGGTTGACTACAGTGAGCTCCATCAGAACAATGAAGGAAGATGCAAAGTTGTTGAAGTTGTTCTTGCAGTACTTTCCACGGGCAAACAGAGAATCCTTGAGAGCTGGGTTTCCACATTCCAGAGCATAAGGGGCATTAGAATTCACAGGGAAGAACTGGATCTTCCCATGGAATAATTCCATGCCAATGATAGCAAATATACAGTACACAACCTGGGAAGAGAAATGCCATCACCTGCTTTCTCCAGTGAGCAGTAAGCCCCATGGCAAGTTTAGAAGTTCCAGCAGGCTCTTCAGTTTCTACAGACACAGCAAGCTGCTGAGAAACAGCATAGAGTCTAAGAGACCCTACCCCCCCAAGACCAATTACTAGGCAGAAATAAGCCAAGAACTACAGCCCAAATGTACAGAAATGAAACATTCTCGAATCATAATAGGAAAATTTAAGAGATTTGAGAAACAAGATTCTCATTCAGCTTTTTGCCCAAACCATAGTTCAATTTCTTACAGTATCTGTAGCCCAGCCTGCACAGGACATCTTTGCTGCCACATAGAGGACAAAAATGCCCTGGCCTCTGACCTGGCAACTAGCAGGAACCCAACCCTTTTGCACACGTTTACATACTTCAAAACCAAGCATCAAATGGACAGTTTCTTAAAGGCCTGCCATCCAGAGATCTGCATTTATCCTCTTGCAAACCACATGAGAGAGAGACTTAAAACACATTCCTGCAAAACTGGAATGCTTTGAGCTAAGATACCAGGATTTCTTACCAGAGTCAGACCACCAAATGTCAACATGGTTGGTACGATGTTTATCAGCGTGTTCATGATGACCCGGAACCTACAGCAAATGATTTATGATAACACCTGCTGTGGGGAGGCTTTTTTTAAAGTCCATGCTTGCTTATCACTGCCTCCCATCCAGCATGAACTCCCCACTTGTCCTTATTTATTGCTGCAGAGAGGCTGCAGCAGCTGGGCTCATCCCAGGCAAGTTGGGACAAGGCCTTTGAATGCCACAGTCAATCCAAAGCACTACATTTCAGCCAGCCTCTGATACGGCTTGCCCCACAAACATATCCCTACCCCATTCTGTTCATTACCTTTGAATGCTGTCAACAATCCTTATTAGCCTGAGGACCCTTAATATGAAGACAATGTCCAGGATCTGTTGGCTGTTGTACTTCGTAGCTGAAAAAAGAGAAGTCTTCTGCAAAATGAGCAGGTAAGTGTAAAGACACGTTCTTACATTTGTTACAGTTACTGTGTTTAGTAAGGGCATAACAGGTATCCATAAAAAAAGACACTGGGTTAGTTCTTAGAAACCCTATAGAAAAAAATCATCATCCTATCAAAAAAGCCACCCAAGCCCAAAATGACAGCAAAAGACAACTCAAGACCACCGAGTTTCCCAGATGCATGCAGGCTGTTTAAGCCGCACTTACTCGATCTCAGGGTGGTATTGAGTATCGTTGCAGTCAAGGCAGCAAAGATGATGAGGGTATCAAACCTAGCATGAGGGAAGGCAGCACTGTTAGATTTGTGGGCAACAAAGAACGGGCACTTAAACTGCCACATTACATATAAAAGTAGTAACCCTTCTTCCTCTCATCTGTGCCAGACAGCCCTGCTTCATCTGAAATTATTTACAGCATGGGAAGATTTGTTTTTCTTCATTGTTTACTAAAAAAAAAAACAACCTTCCCCTGCCTAACTACTATCATCACACACTGCAGTCACCTTTGACTGAGCTACCTGGGGAGCAGAGAAAAGCGCCTCTTCTGACAGAGACAGGAAAGGGCACACTGTCCTCTCACACACACAAGTGTTTTAACTATACCCTGGTACATGAGTTAGTCTCAGGAAGCCCATCTCAGACTTCCATTTCTTGAGAAGCTGGAGACAGAGATCTCACCATACTTCACAGTACTTTTACCACCACCATTCATCTCACTCACCAGTTCCAGAATTGATTTTTGCCAAAGAACACCCTCGGTTCGTACGTGTACACTTTTAGGAGTATCTCAATTATGTACAAAGCAAGGAAGACCCATTCTGCATAAGAAATGTAAGGGGTTTCCTCATCCAGAGCAATGAAGATAGCATTTATTAAAATGATTGCATCGTAAGTCCAAACAAATCCCCTGCAAAAAGGAAAAGAAAGATGATTCACCTCACCACTCTCAAGAAGGTAAGAGTTAGTTAATTCAGGAGTTCTTAGTTTCCTAAATGATAATGTTTGAGGGAGGAGGCAATCTTTACTTATCAGCTCTCACAGAGCCTGAGAGTTTAGGGAAGTTACTGCAGAGCCTAGCTTTGTTCTTTAAATCCAACACAGAACATAGGCCTTCAAGGTACACCACTGTCAATACTCCCAGTGTTAAGCTCTCAAACTGACTGCAACTGGATTTCCACCAAGTCAAGCAACATGTATCAAGCAGAAAGACTGGACAAATAAAACAGAAGCCTATAAAAGACTGGGATACGATAGGGGTGCTGCAATCAGAGGGACCTGGATAGGCTGGGGAAGTGGGCAGAGGGCAGTCTCATCGTGTTCAAGTGTCAGTGCAAAGTTCTGCTCCTGGGGAGGAACAACTTCAGGCACCAGTGCAGGCTGGGGATCCATCATCTGAAAAGCAGCTCTGCAGAGAACCTGGGTGGTGGTGATGCAGGGGGGTGTCTTCGTTGATGAACTGAACGCGAGCCAGCAATGCACCCTGGTGGGAGCAGTGGCCAACAGCACCCTAGGTTATCTTACAGAAATGCTGCGGACAGGTCAAGGGAAGTGATTTCCTCCCCTCCTTAGTGCTGAGGAGGCCACATTTAGAGCACTGTGGACAGATTTGGGCTTTCCAGTATGAAAGACATGAACATACTGGAGCTAGTGCAGTAAAAGGCCGCTAAAAAGATTAAAGGATAAGGTGATCTGACAGGATACTGACAGAGCTGGGAACGTTCAACCTGAAGGGGAGACTGGGGGAATCTCAGTGCATATAAATACCTGATGGGAGGGTGTAGAGAAGATGGAGCCAGACTCTCCTCAGTGGTATCCAGTGAAAGCACAAGAAGCAACGGGCACAAGTTGAAATACAGGAAATTCAATTTAAAGCTTTTCCTTCCTTTTTTTTTTTTTAAACTGAGGATGTCCAGAAACACTGGAACAGGCTGCAGAGAGGTTGTGAAGTTTCTATCCTTGCAGATACTCAAAACCCAGCTCAGAGCCCTGAGTAACCTACTCTAGCAGATCCTACTTTGAGCAGGGAGGTTACACCTGATCATATCTAGAAGTCCCTTCCAACTTCAGTAATTCTGCAATTCTGGGAAGACTCAAACATGAAGCAAAGCACTAGCACTTTGTAGTACCAGCTTAGTAAGAGCTGATGAAACAATACAATGCAGCTTTGCAGGGACTACCAACATAAGATCATCACCTTTAAGGGAAGCATTTAGTCTGGTCCTTTGAGGCAGGCCATAAAACACTTCTTGCTTTCAGTAAACACTGTTTACACTCAGCACCTATAAAAGGCCTGAACAAGTAGGACTGCAAGAGGTCTAAACTCACCAATAGCAAGTCTACTTTCGCCAAACTGGTGAGGGTAGACTAAGAGCAGTTGGTCCACAGAACATTTCTGAACACAGAACCCCCACTGTCTGAATACTGTTTACACTTCTCAGCAGGACACCCAGACGAACATTTACTTGCAACACCACTACTCTGTTTCACGTGTGAAGAGCTGCTTGCTCCACCAACCCAGGCTTACCTGTGCCTAACCATACTGCGCAGGAATTGACTCACTGCTGACTTATATACACGAGGCATCCATTGTCCCAGCGGATGGCTGCGTATTTTCAGCGTAATCACCTGGATGTTGAGGAGATCTGCTAGCTGCACAAAGGACTTCTTATCTGCAGTAAAGGACAGCACTACACATCAGTCCACTGTCATTAGTGAAAGGCAGCGTCTGGCAAACCTACATCCACTTAAGTTGCAGCAATTGGTCAAAGCAAGGCCAGCAGCCAGCACAAACCTTTAATAATCACTGTGGACATGATCTAGCATGAGACTGACCCATCTCTCCCAATATTCTGTCTCTAGCAGAAACAGACTCCAGAGGAATGTGCGGGAAGCCACATTGCTTGGATGAATCCAATAAAAAGGGAGGATATACTCGTCCTGTGCTGAGAACAGGAGGCACCCTTCTCCATAGTGAGCTTGGCCTGATTTCAAGTGGCCATGAAGAGCTGCCCACAGGACACAGCACAGGCAGAAAGACCAGCCTCTCAGGGCTTGAGAATCCGGAGAGGGAAGCAGGACGAGGGGACTAGAGTCCCTCTTGGACCATTACACACCGTAAGTCTAGTGCCAGAACCCTTAAATCAGCAGGCTCCTGACCCCAGGCTCCTTCCCAGTCCCTGAGCACAGCAGGCCCCACTGCTCACCTATGAAACCCTTCTGCTCATCATCTGAGATGCGTAGGAGCAACTCTCGGTGGGAGTTGCTGATATCAGGAGCCACCAGCTTGACAAGCTGCTTCCACCGGGCTTCTCTAACCACAGGCTGTGCTCCCTCCTCTTCCTTCAGGAGGTTGAAGGCCTCTATCATCTTGCGGTGCTTCATGTAAGCAAGCTTACGGATCTCATTCTAGAGAGAATGTCAGCATTCAGGCAGCTGCAGTCACCCTGCCCCCTTCTTTATTAATAATCTTATTTCCCTGGTACAAGGATGTAAGAGACTCAGAGGAACAAATTCAGGGTGATGCTAGACGCTAGGCACAGCACAGTCAATGGGGTGATGAGAAATGCTCTTTAACAGGCAACCACGAGCCTTCCACACAGCACTCTGGAGGGATCGCTAGATTGCTTGTTACTGGGAGATGCATTGAAAAACGGAAGGGAAGACAAAGGACAGTATCTAACAGGAAGGAGATGGGGGGAGGGTGTCTATCAAAGACCACAGGATCTGCAAGCCCGCAGGTCACAGAAGCGGAGAGGATGTGTCCACACATACTTGCCATCCATAAGTCAATGCTGTGACATTAGGGATTGAGATTCTCTTCTGCATATGATCATAAGCAGGCTAAAGAACCTCATACCCTTGGGACACTGTAGCCTCTAGGAAGACCTAGAAGACTGCTTCCTGTGAAGGAGATCCAATCCCCTCAAAAGAGCACCCAGGAATTTGTACCTCTCACCCTTCCATTGCAAGTACCAAGCTGCACCTACTCAGTTACTGTAGAAGAAGAAAGTCCCCATTTACTTCAGCCTCCCTTGCTTTAAGAGCAAATGTAGTGGCACAAAAAGCATGCTGTGCACTTAAAGCCAACTGAAAACAGTCTACTGCATAGAAACAGCATTATTTCTAGAACTAACCCTATAAGAACAATAACACACATGCTTCCTACCTGTTGCAACTTACTGGAGATACACCAGCATTGCTTATTTCATTGTTAAATAATATTAGAACTTGCAGTAATACCCATGGTATGGAAAGGTGAACTTGTGCTTTTCATTTACAGAGCACCAATACAGGCTAGAAGCTGTTCACCTCCTCCACATTTTGCAGAAGAATTCCAAGGGAAGGCCAGATGCCTCTATGCAAGATTATATAAAACAGCAGGCAATTGCCAATCACAATTCACCCCTTCACACATTACCTTCAGGTGTTTTTTGTAGTTGTTATACACAACAGCCAGGAAGAGCGACATGAAGATGTAAGTGTTGACAATGACAAAGGCAATGAAGAACAGGGCATACCATGAGCTGAAGTCAAACGCTGGCATCCTAAAGGAGAGGGAGATTATTACTTGCTGAGCAGACAAACAGGACAATAAAAGAGACATCTTCCAGATGATTTTTTGAAATACTATTTTAGATAGCAAGATCAAACTTGGCCAGATAACACCCAACCGGGGGGGGGGGGGGGGAACCCTAACACTATGCACTGAGTTAAAGAAAACGCTTCTTCCACTAGGTCTGCATCCTGTGTGGAATCACTCCCTGTTTGAAGGGATGCAGAAAAGAAAGCAGAGTTTAAGCTTCTGTCAGTATGGGTAAGTTTAAAAGTAAGAGTCTTGAGGTGAAATCTCAGTCATAAGCTGGTGAGTTACTGGCCTCAGGTGCCTTCATTGCATTCAGACCTCCCCTTCTGCTTACCCCAGGAGGGCCACATGTTTTGGTATTCGAATACCTGTGGTTCCCCTTAACATCCCTGTTCTGTTCAGTACATCTCCAGCACTGAAATGTGTCCCACTCCACCCCCAACCCCATCTTTCCTGATGGCTCCTTCACAGTACAGACTGCAAAGGGAACCCAATTAGAACAAATGAGGATCAAAAACCCAAGCCTCCTGCAAGTTTAACACAGCTGTGCAAGTTAAAGTCTGCACACACATCCCTACAAATATTGAGAGAAGAGTCATCCGATCACTACAGCATACTTCTTTTTAGAAAAAGATTTTAATCAAAGAGCTGGGGCACTTGTCCCTCAGGTTTAAGCTTTGATCAGCTACTGGGTCTTCTGGAAAGCATTACTTTCACTTCACCTTTTCTAAAAGGTCCTCCCAGACTCAGATTCTGGTTCAGAGCATATTTATAAAACAGAGGGCTAACAATTCATGAGATCGCTGCAGACTGGAAAAATCAAAGCCCTGTTGCCATGCTGAAAGCCCTTGATGTGCAGAACAGTACTGTTCTAACCTGAGACACTGACAGGATGCACAAAAGACAATGTTCAGAATAATAAGCAAGCAGTTTAAGGCTTAGCTGTTGTATCAAGAGACTTCTTGGCTACCAGGTGCCAGGGGTATAGGAAGCTGAGAAGAGTATCACAGCAGAACCAGAAGAGTTTTTCACAGGTGAAAGAAAGGCACAGAAGACTTCTCCTTTCTCCCCACAGATGAGCACAGTAAGTGATGACAGCTGTTGTGGACACTGATCACAGCTCTACATGGTGCTTTACACAGTTTCAGTTTTTCCACCACTAGGAGCAGGACACCAGCGCTCACAACAAAGATTGCAAGCAAAGCATACATACATGACATCTGGGCTGTTTGCTGTTGTCACCAGCACATAGAGGTCAAACACAATTTCTAGGTAGTTTCTGAAATATGGCAAGCCTTCTGCTGTCTGGAGGTTCCTAGGAGGAAAACAACAACCTGAAGTTAAGCACAGAGATCACAAATGCCACCACAGGAGCTACAAGTATTTCTATTTACCAGTAATCAAATGGAGTTGCCAGAACCCTCCCTGCTCAAGAGGATCACACCCATTCTTTCCACCCAACTCTGAACAACAACAAAAAAAGCATTCACACCTCTCACCAAACAGCTTCAAGGCCATGAGGGAGAACATGAGAAGGCTAAACATGAAGAGCAAAAAGACATAGGTGATCTCTGGTAACGTATTGCGGATGCTTCGGAAGGCTCTCCGAATCTGTCAGGGAGAAGGGAAGTGTTTAGAGGCAAAGCAGTACCCATTTTTCCCCCCTCATCATCACATCAGAACATAACACCTATGCAGGGACAGGCAAGCACAGTAGGTCACAGGTTTTCTTTGTTGCCTGGCAGGACAGATTGTCCCAGATGTGCCAGCTCTGTTCTGCTAAAACCTGTGCAGGATTACCAGGGGCTTTCCTCCTCATTTCCCCACTTCACAAACCATTTGAACTCAGCTAGGCAGGGAACAGTGAACCCTGTGGCACTGCTGCAGTGCTCTTGCTCCAAGGTACTGGTCAGGGACAAAAAAGTCTGCTCCTCCAGGCTACCAAACATGCTCTAAGACCGAGTGTTCAACTGCTTCCTCCAGCAGGCCTCACACCACAGTAGTTTATTTATTTGCAAGTCAGGACCAGAACGTCTCAGGCAGCAGGGCAAAGATCTCCCCGTGACAGGAGGGATCAGAGTCCAAACCATCCATCCGAACTACAAGTTCAGTTTTGAGAACAGCACAACACTTGTGCTTGTTTGCCTACGTGACTTCCAGAAATAAAAGCAAGCTAGCCCCAGACTCAGGGAGAAAGTTTTCTTGTCCACAGTGCTGCTCATGTTCATTCCTCCACAGAACAGCATCTAACTGCTTGCAAGCAGAGACTTCTCCTCCATACAGGCTGGAGGAATCCTAGCCTGTAGACTGATCTTAAAAGAAAGCCTATTCCTTCTCAGTGCAGTGTTGCTCTTTATTAAGCACAATTTTCCCTAAATCATGACATCACCACATATGGCAAGAAGCTCTAGTTTCAGCCTCAAGTCTATACAGAGTCCCCAGTATAAGTGACCCAGTCCACAGGTACAAGAAGCCTTGTGGTACTTTGCACTACACTCAAGCTGCATCACTGAACAGACCCTTTTTTCCCCATCTCACATTCTTGTTCCAGGCCACCTTTGAGAGGAACTCACTCAGAAGAGTCTAAATTCTGCCACCTCTGCCCCCAAAACATTCTACTGAATCCCCTGGATCTCAGAAAGCAGCAGGCTGCCTAAGAGTAGGAGTTCTTCCCACCAGACCCACTCCTTACCTGGCGACTCTCTGCAAAGTTGATCAGGAAAATGGGCCTTGCAATTCTTGACCATCGAATGCTCTTTATGTTGTATATCCTGAGGGCCCCATATATGGCCAAGTCAGTCAGAGACAGCTGCAGAAGAAAGAGGAAAATTCACAGAAACAATGCTGGAAGTGCATCTAGAAGAAAGACAATTGGGTTAGCTGGTACAGGATACACGCACACAACAGGTTTGTGGGAACAGGCTGAGCTGCTAGTTGATTTGGCCATGGCTTTTGTAAAGCCTTGGTGCATCAGACCCCAAGAAAGCAACAGAAGGAAAAAAACCAACTCTACATCACCCACCCCAACCCTCATGGCTCCCTAGACCTAACTTACCAGGATTGCAACCATGATGCAGATATTCTTGGTATCCTTCCAAAATACGTTACGAGGGGTGATTTTTGCAAAGTGTGTCAGTCGGCCAAAGAACACCAGAAGGCACAACACCTCAACCAAAGAAGTGGCCTGCAGAGAGAGAAGGGACCCAGGTCAGGACAACCAAGAGCAGTGCTAGCCCTCTTCACACAGATAAGGATGCTCAGGCAAAGAAAAAAAAGCAGTCAATACAAGAGTTTTTTTCAGTGGGTTCTGCTGGCTGTTTTACAGGCTCACATATGCAACACTAAGCAATAGTTTTAGGCTTCCTTTTTCTAAAGTTTCCTGCTACATGCAAGTTAAAGTCAGTGGATTTGTATTGGGTTAGGACTCAAGGAGCACAGCCACAAATACCAGTGTGGAACAAATAAAGGCTGCCCTTAGGACTGCCTTTTTTCTCCTGCAACACTCCACTTCTGCTGCAAGATGCAAGAACTCCACCTGGGTCACTTAGAAGGCTGGTACTACTCTCCAAGATGCAGAAAAGCAACATGACTTTGCCTGCAGTCACACCAGCAATTGCTAATGTCTATGATAACTGCCATAGTCCCTATCTAGTTTCCAGGCCTTTTTTTTGGGTTCCCAATCCAGCACATCCAGTATTAACAGAATGATGAGCAGCCATCAACTCCTGACGCCTTGACAACTTGTTTCAAGCAAGAAACCCTTGCTTGCTCTGCCGAGCAACACAACAGTAGCTGCATTACTGCTTCTATGCTGTCTGGAAACTCACCAGGAAAGGGAGAGGATACACAGCAGGTTCTTCAAACACTGCAAGGGACAGGTTGAGAAAGATGAAGAAATAGGTGGCTGTTCGCATAATCCAGTGGTTATAGAGATAATAAAGCCTGTAGAAAGAAGGCAGTGGCACCATAAGTAAAAGCTCCAGTGCACATACCCATGGGCTTAGCAAATGTATCTTGGAAGAGCAGCAGAAATTTCCCAAACAGTCATGAAGAAGGGTAGCAGTAGCATGTGTAGAACGGGGAATCATTTAGAAGTTTTTGACAGAGTAAGCCTCTTGTTTTTGTTTTTTTTTTTATACATAAGTCAAGAAGTATTGTCCCCTTCAGCAGTAAAGCCTCTGGTGAATGCTAGCATTAACCATGAACACATCCAGCTCTAAGTTTCCCACAGGAGGCTCCACACAACACTACGCAATAGTGGCTCCTTCAAGTAGATGCAGAGCAGATCTACAGAGAGAGCATACAGTTTCTCTGCTAACATAAATGCTGCCAACATTGCCAAATAATCACCTCATCTGCCTACTAACCACCACAGATAAAAGCTACAGGGCAAGTGATGATAGGGATGACATACATCCATTAAAGATAACATCAAAACATCACCTTGTAAAACAATTAACATACTTGGACAGTACGAGAACTCCAGAAGCTTCATTAACTAAGACAGGAGAACAAAGTAAAAGGGAAAGGTTTTGTGGGGAGGACTACAGGAGTCATTAGTGCTCACACTTAGCTTTGTGGGCAACCTGTTGTAGCACCTTTCCCTTCTGTACTGGCAACCTTCCCTTAGTTTTACACACAAAATCTGCCTACAGTAATGCAAGCCTGAAGGAAAAGTCACCTCTGACTGAAGTTGAACCAGCAGCACAAAGAGAAGAGAGTCACTGCTGCAGGCAAAATAGTCTTGACTCAAAGAACTTAATTCACCTAATTGACAATTAACAAGCTTCTAATTACTTCTGCCCCAAGCAGCCACTGCCCTTACTGAGAAGCAACCTAGCAGAGACACCACAGGCATGCAGCAGGTTGGTGTTGCTGTTGCACATGGCCAAACCAGTTCACACAGGGCTCTTCTCCCACCCAGGTCACCCTGCTACCAAAACCCCACCACTTACACCCCATACAGCCACCCTGTGCCATCCCCCACATGCAAATGAGGGCCGGGCTTCTCATTCTCCTTATCTCTGAAGACTGAAGCTGCAGTGCTTTGTAGAGTGTTTTGGTTTTAACCTCAAGCAAAGGAAAGATTTTATTTTCTTCCTCATCCTTAGGATAAGGCGCATTGAGCTGCATTTAACACACACGTTTCAGCCTGACTCCAGTTCGTTGTATCCCACCCAGCCTGACTTCTCAGTGCCCAGCCCCAGGGCTGTGGGGCAGCCCAGACACCACCCCTCAGACCTGCTGGGGCCAGCTCCCCCATCCCAGCTCGGGCTGCCCTTACCTGACCGCCTCCGGGGAGGTCTTGAAGGGAATATTTCTGTTGTACTGCGCATCGGAGACAAACGCTGCCGCCAGCAGGAGCTCCTGTGGGAGGGGGAAAAGCACAGGCCAGTGGGTGCTGGAGGCCTAAAGGGACCCGCAGAGAGAGCCCCCTCACCACCCCCGGCCCCAGCGGGGAGGCCCCAACCACTACCTCTGAGGCAGCCTCTGCCATGGCGAGGGAGACGCTGACCCCTGACGGCCCCGCCGCTTTTAACGGCACCGCCCCGCCGGCGGAAGCGGGAGGAGGAGGAGGAAGAGGAGGAGGAGCTGGGGCCGCCCCCAGCCTCTCCCCGTCCCCTCAGCGCCCATGGGCCTGGAGGCGCTGCGGCCGCGGGCTGTGCGCTGGGCGCTGCTGGCCGCCTTCGCCGCCGGCGTGCTGGTGGGCTGGCAGGCCGGCCGGGCCCGGCGCCGCTTCCTCCGCTGGCGCCAGCAGCGCCTCCAGCGCCGCCTCGACGCCGCCCGGGAGCAGCTGGAGGCGGCCTGAGCCGGGGCTGGAGGCCGGGGGCCGGCCCCGTCGTCCCGGCGTGATGGCGGCGGTGAACGCGGCTCTGCATCGTGCGACGGCGTCGCCTTGCTGCGGGGCTCTGCGGGGGACAAGCGGCGACAAAAGGACTCGGAGGAGTCGCGGAGGCCGCGTTGGAGCTGGTGGAGACGGAGAGCGCTGCGGGGCGCCGGCACTGGCAGCCGGGAAGGGGCCTTCGCTGCGACGGACTGGTGGGAGGGAGTAACACCGAGCGGGGGTCCGTGAGGGGCGATGGCTCTGCGCGCACCGCCGTGTTTCAGCGCTGCCGGCGCTTGTCTTGCTTCGCTGTGCCCAGGCCTGCGGCTGGTGCACGCTGCCCTGCCCTGCGCAAGTGCTGCTGATAAAGCGATGAGAAAATAACCTCGGCGTGGCGTTCCCTAGGTGCGTTTATTGCTCTCGTGTGCCAGAACGCGCTGTGAGGCTGCGCGCGCCAAACGCCGGGTCTCGCTGTGAAACAACACGCGTGAGAGCACCTCTCCTGGGGGGGCCGAGGGAGCTGGGGCTGCCCAGCTTGGAGAAGACAAGGCTCGGGGGTACCTCGGCGCGGCCTGCCAGGGCCTGGGGGGGGCTCGTAAAGATGGAGAGGGGCTCTTCGTTCGGGTAGAGAACGACGGGACAAGGCGGAAAGGTCTTGAAGTAAAGGAGGGAGGTTCAGCCTAGACGGGAGGAGGAAATCCTCGCCTCAGGGTGGCAACGCCCGGCGAGGGCTGCCCAGGGGCGCTGTGGCTGCCCCATCCCCGGCAGTGCCCGAGGCGAGGTTGCACGGGGCTGGGGGCAGCCTGGCCTGGCGGGAGGTGCCCCTGCCACGGCCGGGCCCGGAGCCGGCCGGGCTTTGAGGCCCCCGCCAGCCGGAGCCGTTCCGTGACCGTGAAAGGCCCTGGGGCCCCGGCACTGCCCGGGGCGGCACGCAGCCCCGCGCCTACATCTCCCGGCGTGCCGCGCTCCCGGAAGTGGCGCCATCCGCCCGCGCCGCCGCACCCGTTGCCTAGCAACCATGTCGGGGCGGCGGGCGCGGGGCCCTCTGCAGCGGGTGCAGCGGCGGAGCCGGCACCTGCGGGACCAGGTACCGGGGGCGGCACCGGCACCGGGAGCGGCGCCGGGACCGGGGCCCCGCTCACGGCGCCTCTCATGTGTTGCAGGTGGAGGCGCTGCGGGCCGAGAACGCGGCCGCGAGCGGCGGGCAGCGGCAGGCCCTGAGGCGGAGGTGAGGCCGTGCCGCGCCGTGCCGCGTGAGCCCTGCCCCAGCCCTGCCCTCAGCCGCGGCCCCCCGGCGGTTGCCGCCATCCGACCTCGGCCAGCGGTCTGCCCGCTGCGGGGCTTGGCGTGCGACATCAAACACAGTCCCGGTCAGCTCAAGTGTGGCCTCGGTCGTGCCCTTGCATTCAGCAGTCGTGGCTGTGTTTAGATTATTTATTTATTTTTCCTATGGATTTGCAACATACTTTTGTGAAGTAACGTTTTTAGCAGTGCTCAGTGGCAAGGAGTTGCGTACCTTAACTGCGTTATGGAAAAAGCCCTCTCCTGGTTGCCCAGAGCAAAGCCCCTGGCGGAGTCACTCCATTCCCCCTCATCTTTGCATCAGAAGGAGCAGCTGGCTCCCTCTCTGCCTTTTCGTTTTTCTCATGACTGTACAGATCTCTGTCCCTTTTCACTCAGCTGCCCCCAGGATGCTTTCCAGTCTTCAGAGTTTGAGGTAGTTTAAGTGGAAGCTCGTACATCATGGGTAATAAGCAGTTAAGCTGTCTCATCCCTTAGCTCTTCCAGAATTCTTGTGTGAATGTTTGATTGTCATTGAGAACTTGTCAGAGCCAGGTGATGATCTTGTTTTCTCCCTCTGTTCCAGATCTTTTATTGATGCTTATTCCTTTTAAGATTTGTTAAAACACCTCCTCTAAGGAATCACTAAATTCCTGGTTTGTGAAGTGCCATTTGCGCTTGTATTAATATTTGTAAAGCTGTGTGTGCGTACAGCAGTGTGAAGGCATGGGTATCTAAATTTACAAGTTTCGGTGATTTAGCATGAGTTAGGTGTCCTGTCTACCAGAGTTTTAAGAAAACACCATCTGTCTGTCTTGCTTTCAATGCAGATGCATGCAGCTGCAGAAATTGGTGGATGAAAATACGGATGCTCTTCATAATTTGAAAAAAGTAGGTATAGAGAGAAGTTTGTTAATAATTTTCTCCAAAGTGCATTGCAGTGAATATTTAGAGAACACCAACCTCCTTCAGCTTTAGATGCCTCAGGACAAAAGCAGTGCCTAGCACTGCGTAACCTCTGATCAGGATTTGTGAGATCCATTTATATTATTTAAAAACATATTTTCTGTGCTTTATTATGTACAGAAAAATCTTTATCAACCCAATACATTCTAAAATGTTTCTGAAAGCAATGCCTTGTCAAAGGCAAGAAAGATGTCACTAAACTGGGAGTGATGGCAGCCCTGGAAAGTGAAAACTTACAATACATGTCTGGAAAATCTTCTTTGTAGGAGAACTTGAACTTGGATTACCTTGAGCAATTTGTTGTATTCTTTCTCAGGTTGATGAGCCTGCGCCTGTGGGGAATTATACTCAGAGGAAAGAAGAAGAGGAGAAGCTATTGCTAAAGCTGTCTCAACAGCTGC
Source organism: Anser brachyrhynchus (assembly GCF_964034855.1). Lineage (NCBI taxonomy): Eukaryota > Metazoa > Chordata > Aves > Anseriformes > Anatidae > Anser > Anser brachyrhynchus. Next base: position 10,387,116 of record NC_137696.1, on the reverse strand, counting down.
AGAAACTTGGTCGTGTCTTGGATCAGGAGAACGCAGCTACAAATGACACAGTGTAAGTAGCCCAAATGAACAAATACAATCTGCACTTTAATAGACTTGTACATGTGGGACTGGAAGGGACCCTGAAAAATTGTAGCCTTATCCCCTCTATTATCTTAAAATTTAGTTTAAAAAACAAACAAAAAAAACCTGCTGAAGGGCCAGCTCTTCTGGGGCTTGTTTTAACTGAAAAAAGGAGTCACTGGAATTTTCTGAAAGTGGTGGTTAATGATAACGTAGCTGTTGAGAGGAGAGGGTGTGCTGTGGTCTGTATGCTTGGGGATGAAATACCGCTGAGAGCTTTTTCAGATCAGGCCAGAAAGTAAAACACAGGAATTAAAATTCTGTATCTGGGTAACATCCTTGCAAAGAAGCCCACGTTGCAAGGCTTCTACAGCAATGTCAAGAAGGTTTGGTAAAATGAAAACAAAACAAAAAAAGTTTGATGTATTTTGGGTAGGAGTGAGGGACATCAAAAAGATCCTCAAAGAGCAGATGAAGACAAAGAAGAGGATGAGAGTGATGATGACGATGGAGAAAGTAGTGAAGAAGAAGACAGTGAAGAAACAGATGATGAGGATAAACTGTTGGATGATCCCAGTGTTAAAGAATGTATTGCAGTTGGAAACTTTAATGCGCAGCAGGAGGGTGATCTCACGTTTAAGGTAAATATGTCTCTGCAAAAGTTTTTGCCACGTTGCTACTGCAGATCATTCTGTATTAAGCAATAACAATAATTAAATTCTATGCTTCTGGGATTCAGTCAGTTCTTAGCAGGATTCTGGGGAAAATGGCTTTTCCTAATGTACATTTGGCGTACTGGAGTCCAGTGTCCTCTTGCCACCTTCTGTAGCAGCCGAGTCTGTAGCTGTGGTCTCTGTGACCTGTGTTACAGGGGAAATTGGAATTGTTATTCAAATTGCTCCTGGCGTCATTTTGAAATATTTCGTTGTCTTTTGTCTCCATCTCTCCTCACGGCAAAGAAGGGTGAAGTCCTGCTTATACATGATAAGAAGGCGGATGGCTGGTGGCTAGCTGAAAACTCAAAAGGGGAGAGAGGCCTCGTGCCTAAAACCTATCTTGCGGTTAGTGTGCTGCAAACTTCTTCCATTCTAGTCTCACCTCTGTTATTTTATGTATGTTAATGATAATATAGCTGCATGAAATTTATCATAACACAATGGGCACACACAGCAGCTTTTAGTCAGTTGTTTGTGAATAACGCCATGTTTGTATGCATGTGTACGCAGATAGCTATCAAAAGCAGTATTTTGATGCCATATGGAGATGTGACATGATTTTTGCAGAGAGGTTTGCTGAATGTGAAAGTTAGAGACTTTTGCTGCTAACAGTCAGCTCTGAAGGTTCCCAGCTGCTACAGAGCCATGCATGCTTTTCACGATTCATATGAAATGTCAGTTGGAGTATTTTGTAATTTGACATTAATTAACCTTTAAATGTGGGTACATAGTTTGGCTCAATTGAGTCTGAGCTTCCCACTGTGGAACAAGGCTTTTCAGAACAGAGAGTATGTTGGGTAGAGAACTTTTTACTTCACGATACCAATGTATTGCTCCTCTTAAAGAATCTGCTTTGCAAAACCATTCTCTTGCTTAGTGTTCTCCTGTAGGAATACTCCAATCTCTTGCTGTGGCTGCAGAACTGAGAGCAGTGTTTTGTAGTTACAGTGCTCTGGAGTAATAGGTCACGACAGACAGAAAATCTTCTCTTCTAAACTATGTACACATGCTGTAGTTGGAGAAAACATTTTTAAGAACAGAACTGTGAAGAAAGCAAGCCCTTGCCCTTTCTGAATCTGATTTACAGGTCCATAACAAAGATGGGGAAAGCCAAGAGGAAAGTGATGAACACATAGAAGTGGTGGATGAAACAGCAGATGGAACTGAAATTAAAAAAAGGTAAGTAGAATATGCAACAGCAAGTAAGTGTAAAATTGTTCATCCTGCTCTTCCTTAGATATGGCAATACATCTCCTGCAGAGAAAATACCTGACAGATGTATTTGGTTCTTTTTAACTGCTTCTTTCTTTTCAGTACAGCAGCCACTTGATTTATTTATTTTTTCTGTAGATTCGACAAATTTTAATTTGCCAACACACTTCTACTTTAGTAGGTTTGTTTGTGACTTTTGCTTTGGGATTGTTTATGTATGTATTTATTTATTTATTTTCCTCAAAATCAAAGTATGACTAGCTCATGTAATGAGTCATATTTCAGCTTATGAGACACACTAGTAGCTGGAAGCATATTGTTATTCTTATTTCAGATATGCTGATTAAGCTGCTGGTATTTAAAGGCAAATCTGTATTCAGTGTTTAAACTTTTGTCCACACAAGAATATTATAAAAGAAGAACATTATTTTTCTTCCAGAACAGATTCTCACTGGAGCGCTGTGAGAAAAGCTATCACAGAGGTAGGCGTATCTCTTAGATAGCAATTTCATCTACCATAATGTTAATTAATTTGTAGACAAGATTTGTCTTTTACTAAGCACAATGTATCATAGTAGAGACCAAAGTTTTTAATTAACATCTCTAGTTTGTTTTTGGTAGCAAGAAATGGTAAGGTTCCCTACTGCTTTAGAAATAGGCTGCAGCACAGTCTGTGTGTCTGAATGAAGATGCAGCTGAAGTGGCTTTTGTTGTTTTGCCATAGTCATGCTACATTTCTTTTTCAAGGTTGTGATTTTCTTTGTTAACTGGCTACTCTGCTGCTGCGTTGAAATGGAAGGGGGGATTTAACAAAATTGGTCTGTCTGGGGTCATACACAAAACAAAGTGAAAGTCATTCCTGGTGTTGTGCCAAGCTAATTTCAGATTAGAAGAGGTGATGGATGCCTCAGCTCCTGATATTGTTTGTGTGAGAGCTGTAAATTAGGACTGAATTAGCTGTTAAATAGTAGGAATGTTAATATCTTTTTTTTTTTTTTTAATAGAATGATACAGTAGAGGTATTGGCAACTATGGGAGCAGTTCCTGCAGGATTCCGTCTCTCCACACTTTTCCAGCTCTTAGAAGAAGGTAAGGTTTTCTCATAGCGATTGCAGTGCAGAATTTGCAAGTGTCCTTGGAGAGTTTCTTATCCCAGTAACTAGCCTGTTGGACTAAAATCAGTATTGCTTTATGATAATTGGTACAAGGTATACATAATCTGCACAGAGTATATATTTGACCAGTCAAATAATGTAGAAAAAGTGTTTTTTTTTTTTTTTTTTCTTTTATCAAATAAGTTTTAATTTATCTGAGTGGAATCATGGCCCCATGAAGGCAATGACAAATTTCCTGATGATCTCAAAGTTTTTCCTGTTTGGAAGACTATTCCTGGTGACAGTTACAGATTTTTTTTCATAGACTTCCTCCCTTTTTCTCAGAGATATTCTGTGAAGAGAATTCCAATGATACTACACATCTCATATTTTCTTCATCTTTTCATTTCAAACTGTCTCCAGTCAGTAGCTCTTTTTGTTAATTAAATTGCAGTGCTGAAATACTACAGAACACTTTTACAAATAGTTTTGCCCCTTTTGGAGGGTACTTGTAGTAGATACTTCCATAGTTTTGTTAGGACCAGTCAAATATTCCAGTGAACCTTAGACACCTCTGATTTTTGTGTATCTTTCATTTTGTGGCAATAAAGATCATAAAAAAAAAACTTATTAAGATTTTTCTTTGTTTTTAAATTTCATTTATTGTAGGTAATCACTTTAGAGCAAGTTACTTCTTACAGCCTGAACTTACTCCATCCCAGCTGGCTTTCAAAGACTTGGTGTGGGACTCCGAAAAAAATACTGTAGGTATTACTGGGGAGAAAGCTATGAAGCTTTTGGTTCAAGAGAAATGACAGCATCTGTAGATATGAATCACTAGCAACCTTTAAAAAATGCTTCATATTGGTGGGTAAATATTGCTGTGAAATAGATGATAGATTTCTTCAGTGTCAATCTAGACTCCTTAGGAAGTTAGATGTTACTACAACCTGCTCTCTGATAAGCAAAAAAAAAGCAAACAAAAACAAATAATAAAAAAACAATCAATACAAGGTGCTATGTTGGGTATTTCTTGAGTCATGTTTCATCTTAAGCTTGTGGTTCCTTCCTTGTTTGGGGTAAAACAAATCTGCATGAGTGATTAGTCTGAATTCTTAAACCATGAACTTCTACTAGTCACAGTGAAACCTCCAGTTTCATTTTTCTTCTTTCATTTTGGCTAATGATTATGCCTTGATTTACACCATTTTTAGAACACCTATTTATAAATTATTGTCGGAAAAGCAGCTCAAAAATGTAATTGCCACCAAGACTTGAAATACTCGGGGAAGAACTCCATGACAGCATTCCTTTCTGATAGGACCTTCCACCTGTCACTGAGTTATTTGTAGCACTCTCCTTAGGAGAGGTGTAAAGGCTTATGAAGGAATGTTCCTGCTGCTGCTAATACTGCATGAGCTTTGTGGGTCAAAGAATCCAGTCCAGCGAGTACTACAGTCAATCTTCTCAGTAAATAAACGCAAAATGATAACCACATGCAGGAGGAACCTCTAGATTTAATCCTTCTTCTGTTTTCTGTGTTTCAGATCCAGCCTAGACCAACTCGAGTATCCCTGGTTGTGACTTTATGTAGCTGCAAAATGATTCCTCTCCCAGCAGGCAGTATACAGGTTCTCAGTAGACATGTCCGACTCTGTCTATTTGATGGGAATCGGGTGAGTGGCTGTTTGATGACCAAAAAAGGTCTCGATAAGGTGTACATGATGCTCTAGTCCCTCCAGCAGCCAACTCCTCCAATTGTCTCGGAGACATACCAAGGTGCTTAACCGACTCGCCAGTTAGTCTGGCTTGATATGTGCAGTTGCACACTGAAGTACATACCGTCCCCCTCACCAGCAGCAGTCACCACAGACATAAGCTCCCTGCAGCACGTGGCCTGCCTCTGTTTGCTGGCACTTAGACCTCCATACACATGCATGCAGAATAGAAAGCCCATTCACAAAGAAAATAAAGAGTTAGAAATAGAGTTTGATGAGAAGACAGGACAAACTGCACCGATCAGGTGCAGGGCATGGCCAGACATGCATACCAGCTAGCTCACAAACACACCCTTTTATCCCCTTATCCCTCTATTTTCCCACCCTTCTTGCTCCACAAACCACCCTGGTCCCCCCCTCTTTCTGCCTTTGGTTCCTCCCCTGAACATCCCCTAGTAAGTCATGTGCAGTCCCCAAACGTTCTTGCCTGTGTGCTGCAGTCTCATAGCCTTAAGCAGCAACCCTTCTCAGTCTGTCAGGCGATCCAGCACCGCTCCTGGTGACTCATCTTCAGGAGCATCACACCCAGCTCCCCGCCCCAGCCCCTCCCAGGGCTGTCTGGGGCTCCATTTCTCTGCATCCATAATTTCGGTTCCCCCACCTGCCATTGTGTCTCTTTGCCCTTCACGTTTGTGGAGGTGAGCCTTGTCTGGGCTCATTTCTCCCCTGTGATGGGCCTGGGAGTAGCTGGGTCAGGGTCACACGCGGATTTTCCCACCTGCCATTGTTCCTCTGTGCCTTTGTGTGAGTGTAGAGCAGTTTTTTATAAATAATCTGGTGCCGACCGTCTGGTAGTTTTCCTTCTGCCGAATGCTCTTGGAGGCAAAGGGACTGATACTGGTACATAGGAAGCAGGAATGGTTGGAAAGTGCTGCTGATGATTCTGCCTTCCGCTGTAGCCTTTTAAACTGAAACTGTCTGATAAATTTGAAAAGCAAGTGTGCTTTTACCTGTGCTGCGTGTGGAGTGTTGGATTAATCTTAGATAATACTGCAGTTTCTTAAAGCTGTGTAGATATGCAGAAAAACTTGTCTTAGCATTTTTCCCCACTGTCATGTTTTAGGTACTGAGTAACATTCATACAGTGAGAGCCACATGGCAACCTAAAAATCCCCAAATGTGGACCTTTTCTCCAAGGGTAGGTATCTCACTCAGGAAGTCATATAGCCACTAACTATTTACGGTGTCTATTTACAGCTTCTTATTTAACTGTCTGTTACTTCTGATATTCTTGTTGAAATAATATATATTGCAACCAAAATAAACGGGCAGAAAATAAAAAAGAGCACATGCCTTGTCCCATGTTTCAGGTGTTGTGCAGAACCACGTTCACAGCAGTACTGTTACCATGTTTTACCCCAGTTGTTGCTGTGTTTTCACAGAGAATTAATTCCTTTTTGACTTCTAAGGTTCTCTAATATCTTGTCATCACAGAAAATGTACCTTGGCAACATAGCTGTGGTTTGTGACAAGATAAAGAATAAACAGAACAATGGTTTCAAATGGAACTGGTTCTCTACTTCTCATTTTCTCTTATATGCAGTGGGATCGTGTCTGAGTTCTTACGTAAATGAGTGATGTGTTCAATTGCCTTTAGAAATCAGAGGGTTTTTGTTTTAATATGTACATTCACTGTTTTTTCCCCCCCTCTGTATTAGGTAACAGGCATTTTACCTAGCTTGCTGGATGGTGACTGTTTTGTCAGGTCTAATTCTCCGTCTTCAGACACTGGTTTCTTATTTGAACTTGGCATCACTTATATTCGCAATGTAAGTGTATACAGTTACAGAATAAATCATTCCCAGCACATTTCTAAAGTGAATCAGCTGTCCGGTGTTCAGTTGTAAGCTGTAGTATCTCAGCTGTGAATTTTGAGATCCAAGTGGAAATTTAGGTGAATTTTTTTCTAGCTTATTCCATGATTGTCTTCATTTTGGCATCTGGGAGTGAAGTTTGTGCTATGTAGTTTGGAAATGAAAAAGTTAACTGTTTAAATATTTTGAACACTGTTGATAGAGATGCATCCTTCCATCCAACCAGGATATGCTTCTTAAAGTACAATGGTTGGTGATACAATAGATGGTAAAGCACTTTTCCCTGTAAGAACTATGGTAATAAAAAGAGGGATAAGAAACACTAGTATTTGGAGGAAACGGTGGCTTTTTGGAAGAGCTCCTGTTCTGAAAGATTTTAGCTGCTTTGTCTACAGGATTGACTCAAGTCTTGCTGCCTTTTTCATTACTGTCACCGTCTTGCTCAGATAAGCTTTGGCAGTCAAGTAAATCAAGGGAAAGATGGAAAATGTGGTAATGACAATTGTTAGCAAGCAGGGTATTAAATGGTGGGCAGAACTTGGGAAAATTCTGAAAAACAGAAATCTGAAAACTTAGAGAACTTACCATAGGGGTCTTGCTGTATTTTCTCTTTCATTAACACCTGTAGGAACCTGGGGTAGAAGTGTCCCTGTGGCAATGTGGAGGGGAGAAAGACGTGCTGATAGCATAGTAGGAATGCAGAATTGTTGCAAAAGGGGATAAGTAGATTTTGAATCTGTAGGAAACTGGACCATGCAAGTCCTGGCAATGAACTACATGCTGGTGAGTGACGGTTCACAGAGACCTAATCAGACGTAATGGCCCTCCGCATGCTAATTCGAGTAGTCAGGACGTCAGGTTGTCAGCTTCTGTTTAGAGATTAAGGTTGCATGAAGGCTGGAGTACGTGCAAGTTCCTACCTGTTATTTGTGGGTTTGGGTTTTATTTCTGCTTCATCCATCAGACCACTTAAAAAGAAAGTAACTGTCTCTGCCCTCACTTTGTATTTGTTCAAGCTGAGATCCTGGAAGGTGCAGTGGTACCCTCAGGATCATGCAGCAGACCTGGGACATACCTGGAAATGGATGGGTTGGCACACAGGGTCAGCTCCATTTCCCAGTGCCTGGGAATAAAGCTTTCTAATGTTTGATATACATATGTTTATCTTAAATGTAGTATAGTCAGTGTTTGCTTACCATGAATTTGGGGCTTTTACCATTTTATAATTTTTATGGGATTATTCTAAATATTTGTTTGTGATCGGTTACTCATCCTGGTTTAGCTGCTCAAGTTTACCTTCCTCTTTTATTTTCTAGTCAACAGGTGAACGAGGAGAGCTAAGCTGTGGCTGGGCATTTCAGAAGCTTTTTACTTCTGATGGAATGCCTGTTCCTTCCAAGTAAGTTTATTATGTGTTTGTTTTTTTTTTCTCTCTCTGTATTTATGTATGTATATAGATACATTTTAAGCTATGAGTAAAGTTTGCGTTTAGTATGGGCAGGTATTGATATGGACAGGTGTAATCCAGTCTAATATGCAGGTTGTACTGGGTCTTCCAGTGCGAATGTTGATCCCACTTCCACACCCAATGTGCATTCCTCTAAAGTGTGCTCCCTGGACTCAACATTTGAGTTTGAAATGTTGCAAGTTAGCCTGCGTTTAAAAATGTTCTTCAATGGACTCTAAAAACTATAGAAATGTCTGAATTAAATAAAAGTCTAAATAACTCCCCTTTTATATGAAAACACCCTTATTATATGAAATAAAAACATTTAAAAAGTTGAAGGTGATAACATCCTTTTTAATTCTACTCTAGAGAGTGAAACTGCATGCTTACTTCAACAGTGACTTAATTTTGACAGAACTGGGCTTACATTATTCTTCAGCATTGAAAATTTTCATGATACTTTAGCCATGGTTCCTCAAAAACATTTCAGTGAAGCAGCTGCTAAATTTCATACAAGAAAAATGTTGGAATCATGTGGAAAGGAATCGTTGTTGCTAATTTCTTTTCAAATAATTGGCTAGTTTCCCCAATGTAATACAAGCTTCCAATTTATCATTAGAGGTTTGGGTACTTAGTATTTAGGTGTACTCATTTCACATAAAGTACTAGCCAAAACCTCAAGCATTGTGTCAGGTTTTTCTTTGAGATAGCAGGTTTCTCGCTTTCTCAGAGAGCAGTCGTGTTGGTCTCATGTATCCATGTGTTGTTTTATTCTAACCACGCTGCTCTTCCCTCACAGGATGTATGAGCTGCCATTAAATGGTGGTACTCCCTATGAAAGAGGCGTTGAGGTAGACCCATCAATATCAAGAAGAGGTTTGGTTTCTCCTAAACATTTCATAAATAAAATGATGCGTATTATACCTAATTCACAAAATGCAGAGCTCAGACAGGGCTCTTATTAGCATGCAGTCAACACAGCCTGGTGTTGTTTGGTGTTCTTGATTTGCATGAGAGAGAGTTGATTGTTAGGGCTGCTCAGATTTAGAACTGTCTGTTGGTGCTAATGTTTCTGTAATTTACGGTGTTTGCAAGTTGAGGATTATTTCTGATAAATGTATTTGGGTATTTCTTTAATTGCACTGAACACTTCTTGGCTGTGGAGTGATGCTACAAGATTCAGCAGTAATATTGGTCTAAAGAGTTCCGTAGCAAGGGCAAGGTGTGTCTGTCACTGTCCCACAGCACCTGGCACAGCAGGGGGGCAGGGATTACAGGTGATGCTGTGAACTACAGCAGGGAATTGAGCCAGGTGGAAAGAGCTCAGCAAAAACAGATAAACAGCTTGCCTGAAGAGGTGACAGTTGCAGAGAGGAGTTTGAGCAAGCAAGTGGAGAGCAAGTGGGACTCCTTAGTCCCAGGTAGTTTTAGTTAGACCAAATGTTGATACAGGTGGAAAATAAAGAAAAAAAATCAGGCATTCAATTCCTCCTGAGTTTTAGACAATCCTTAAACCATTACAGTTTCAGAAAAAAAAAAAAACATCTTTTACCATATTTAAATGTTCATTCTTGTAATACAGTTATTAATGTTCTTTCAAAATGACTAATTTCATCCTGGGTGTTTGTTTCTTAAGCAGGCAGTAGTGTTCTTCAACAGCTTATAACACTCAAGAAGCAGCCTGTGCTTCTAGTAAAACTGAGGTCATTAAGCACGCAGTCAAAAGACATCCTGAAGTAAGTATATTTATGTGCTGCTGTAAAATCAAAACACAGTTCAGCCTAGAATGATCTCAGAGGTCTGAAGTGTTCCCCTTCCCTGGAATACTGGCTATAGAAAATATGAGGGTTGTGTCAGCTGCATATTACATTTGATCTCTGTTTGAGGCTTAGAATATTCTGTTGAAAACAAGCAAAAAGCTTTAAACTAGATAAAATTAAAAATAGCAACAGCAGGAGTCTGGCTGTTACAGCTGCATCAATGTATGCCCTCAGAAGTTAATAGATTTGTGGAGACACCAATATGAGCTAATACAGGTGTCCCCACAAACCTGTCATCATTCTCAAGTTTTGGAGAACAGTGCTTTGCTGGAGCAGTTTTGAATAAAAATCTCAACTGTGTGTTTTTTTATTTTTCCCAATAGTTTGCTACCAGAAACATTAATTGGCAGTATGTGCTACATCCATCTCTTGATATTTTATCGACAAATACTTAGTGATGCACTCCTGAAAGACAGAATAAACATGCAAAGTGCAGGTAAGAATTGCACTGGTGTTGTAGGGATGAGCTCAGTAGTAAGATCGGTCTCTCAAAGAGAATTGCTCTATCCAGAATCTTCCTTTTGTAGGATTAAGCAGGGGTCTGCAGGAGCAACTCTCGTTGATATGGGGTACTCTTCAGATGTTGTTACCTGCTAGTGCTGGGGTTGACCACCTGTCCTGCATGGTTGGGAAGTCACGCTTCCTCCGTAGAGGATTTCAGTGTTTTAAGCTTTCAGTCTGCAGGTGCTGTGGGAGCAAGTTGAAAGCTGTTGTCCCTGTTAGTAAAAGAAAATAGTTTCTTGCTGTTAATACCCCTCTCGGTATGTTTGCCTTTCAAACTAGTAATATTTCAACTCACACCTAATGCGTTGCCTTATTTGGCATCAGTTCACACAGCAGGCTGCAGAAACCACAAGAATATTTTTGTTTTCTGTCAAGTATGAATGAAGTGTCTTCAGCGAAACGCCCTTTCACCCCAAAAAGCCCAAGTGGACAGGCAAAGACATTTTATTTTTGTCTTAATAAATAAAGAAAAGGTAAAATTGTTTGGAAGAGAAATGTTTCCTTCTCATCACCTGTGCAATGAGAGATTAGACATGCTCACAGGTTTACTCACTCGTTTCTAGTGGATGTTTGTTCTTGTGTGTTATAGGAAGGATTAGGCAGATGTTTCTGTCACTGAGGTGAAGTCACTCTCTTTTATTCTTTTTATTTGTTAATTTACTTATTGGCTGATGCAGTGGGAAGAGAGAAGTGTAAGAGCTCTGCTTTTAGAACTCTGTCTTGCTCTTATTTTGGAAGTCTCATTCCTTCCATATTTTTCCTTCAGCAGAATTGTAATAGTTTGTAGTCTTTATTTTAAAATCACACTTGAAATACAGAAAAAAATATATATTTCTTAACTGTACTACAGATGAATTTATATTGATACTGCAAAATAATTTTCTTGTGCTTTCTCTGTCTCTTCTCCAGACTGAATTATGCATGTGTGCTTGCTAAGCTTTTTAACCTACAATCAATACAATACCATACTGAGGCATCGGAATTAAAGGTTCATCTTTCAAAGATGCTCAGAACTTAACTCTCTTCCTGATTTTCCTGAACTTTAATATACGCCCTGAATATTCGGTATCTGAAAGTCAGACCCTTTAATGAATTTATGCTGTATTTATTAAACTCATCACTGAGAAACAGAAAATGATGGTGTTTCAAGGCCAGTTGAGATCCTCTATAATTATTTGATCTTTATAACGTAGGACACTAAATCAGGCTGGTGACCTCCCTTGGAAGTAAATTGCTTCCGTTTGGGTTGTCTCGGTATGAAATGTTTTAAAGGCTTTACATTTCAAAGATTGTTCTGGTAGCAATTTTCTGTGATGTAACAAATGAAAATTGCTGCTCCTATTTAAAAACTTTTAAAACTCTTTAAAAATAGGCAAATTAAAATGCCTGCCCTGTTCTGAAAAAGCGATTGTTATCCAGTTATCTCAGGATCACACACAACACAAGCCAGATTAAGGTAGAATGAACATGTGTTTATTCATAACATCCAAACCAGGCATCACAATTTCAGATGTTTATAAAAAAGACAGGTGCAGCAATGAGGAAAGCACACCTTAATCTCTCCTTGGGTTAAATCAGTAAGGGCTCTTCCTTGCTGGCTTCTCCTAATAAACCAGCACTTGTTTTTTTGGTGCATCTCTTCTCTCTCTGGTTAACCGTGTCTCAGCTCTTCGGAGTTTGCTGTAGAAAGCTCTTGTTGGAGAATGAGGTTGCTAGAGAGCTCATCTACCTCCTCTGCTGCTCTAGGGCACTGTGACAGCTAATTTTCTCTTTGAAATATTCAGGGAGGGGATTGCTCCTAGGCAGAGATGGTCTTCTGTTTTGGAACCATCCTGTTTCTTCCTTAGCCTTAAATGTGTTTGTTTTCTGTTCCAGATTTAATCTGTAATCCTATTTTAGCAACGTTCCCTCAACTCATGGATCAGCCAGACCTGATGGACGCACTGCGGGTATGTTATCTACGTAGTGTTCAGTTACAGCCCATGTGTCTACATTTCCAGGTAGTTTGCAAAATTTGAGCTTTTTTATTTAGCCCGTGAAAAGATAAATGGAAAAGCCAAACAGCAGAAAAGCTGTACTAATTTCAAGTACATGAAGATCTCTTGTGCCTTAGCCCCTCCAAATTGCAAGAGACTGCTTGAGCACATTCAAAAGGGAGCCCATGGACTAGGTGCCTGAATGTTTGTCCGTTCCTATGGCAGTGCTGCTTTCCTGACAGGTAGGAGCTGACTTGGATCCGACCGGCAGCTGCAGAACAGTGCTCACTTACGTACAGGGCAGTCCCTTTCAGGCAGACAACAACAGCTGATTTATTTCTGCCCAAAGGATACTGCTGTTGAAACTTGTCAGTCTTTGGGGTTGTGCTGTGTTTTCCCATGCTTGTAGGGTGGAAGGAATCAACCTCAGCTGTGATTGATTTTTCTGTGAAGTGGATCTCTTGATTTTGTTTAAATGGCTCTGATAATTGAAAATCTCATATTTTCATTCAAAAAATAATTGAAAGTCCTTGCATTTGTAAAATTTAGTGGAATGGCTGTTTGCTTAAATTAACTAAACTAGCACCAGGGAGGAATGGGGAATATAAGGAAAGCAGGACTGCAAGAGGGGCTTAAACTCCTGTGGAGATGCAGTAAGAGATTTCTGCAGGTAACAATGGAACTTCTCTAGATCTCTGCAATCTCAGTCAGATTTTATATATTGTATATTTTTTATTTTGTTTCAGAGTGCTTGGGCAGATAGAGAAAGAAATCTGAAGAGATCAGAGAAGGTAACAAATTACTGCTTTTTCTTGGCATATATTAGATCTAATTCAAGCTAGTTTTATTTCAGTGTTATTGCTAGTTAACTGTTCCTCTCACCATAAATTTAGAAAATGTAGATATGCTAAATAAACATTTCTTACTATATTTGCAACAGCAAACTAGGAGGACTATGAAATTAACTTAAAACTTTTATTCTCAGTGTTTTTATACAGTTGTTAATGGGGATGATGTGGTAGGTTTGTACCCCAATGTGGCTCTCTCTCATGATGTGCTTGCAACACTGGGCTGGTGAAAACTTGCCACTGGTATAAAAGGGGCTGCGTTTGTCTGCAAAACAGTCTTTCCTCCTCCAACCTCTGAGCTCCATCCAGTCCTCTTCCAAATTCTGCAGTCTCCTGATGTCAGTAGTCTCCCATTTTGGCATGTAGACAGCTCTGCAGACAAACTGAACAGGCCATGTCACCAGGCTTAGCTGTGTCTTGTGCTGTCTCCTGTCCTCCCTACAGAGAGAAGCTATAGATAACTGAATGAGCAAGGTGCTGGGTGTCGATCCCAGGCACTTTGCTTCTTGGGAGCAACATAAGGTTATTTCATTCGTCGCGGGTGCTACTGAATAAATAGATACGCAAAGAGATCTCTCCATTTATGCAAACAAAACAAACCGCCATTGAATCAGAGCAGCTTTTTCAAGACCATTCATCCAAAATGTAAGCTGATCTGCTCAGAGAATTAATAACTCCTCAGTATCCCAGAACCATCCAGTTTTACCTGATTTGTCATGTGCCACTCCCATGGCAGGATTGCTGCCTGGCACGACAGCTAATTCTTACTTCTTCTTGTATGCTTTTATGACATTCAGCTGCTAAATCCTTTGCTGAGATGTGAATTGTTCATCTTCCCAGGGGTAGCAAAGAGGTGCCGATGCCAGTCATATTGCTGGCGTTCCTGGCAGAGCTTCAGTGGTCAGTGAGTTTTCCAGGAGGCTGTGCTCTGTGTTTGTCTTCCTTGCATGGAAGGGTGTCTTCTGGTGTGTTTGGAAAATGAGGCATACAAATCTTGCTTGTTTGAAGTGGTCAGGATCTTTCAGTACTTGCTAATTGACCAGGCTGATTCTTAGACCCTAGGTTTTGCAAACAGGCCTTTACATGTCAAAATATAATTCTCTCCACACAGAGAATGTCCTCTCAAAATGTGAAATAACAGCACCTGCAGAATGGCCCTGCCTCCTGCGTGCTGCGAGAAGCATGGGATTGTTGCAGCTCTCTGCCTAAGGCACTAGAGAAATGAGTGGGGCTTGGGCCTCCAAGGCGGGGAGAATGCGTTTGCTCCCCCAGGGGCCCTAGCAAACTGTCCCGTCGTGTACTCTAGGGGAAAGCCTTCATACACTGGTGTTTTGGGGAAGAAATATGAATACCCCCATAAGGTGACTGTTTTGTGGTAATATTGGCAGTACAAGCCACTTCATGCAAAGCAGTGAGAAAGTGCAAAGATATCTTCTAGTTTTGTGAAGACTTGAACCAAAATGATTTCAAAATCGGGGAGGTTTTGAGGTGTTTGGTGTATCAGAGGTCTAAGGGTTTCCACTGTCTCTAACAAAATGACTTTTATTTCAAACGGGTGTGACTACAAATGTAACCAGGGAGTATGAGGGAGCTGTCATTAGGACTAGTTGAATTAATATTAAAATATTAAATGCTTAGATATTAATAAAAGAGTGGCATTAGCTCTTTTTATTTAGACTTTCTGGTGTGCTGTTTCCTCTATTCACCCAACCTAAATTAACCATCTTTTACAAGATCACAGGTAGGGCCAAGAGCAAATCTGGTAGTTCAGGCTGCTTCAGCATAGGTCACCAGGGTGGAGGGGGAGAAGGGTTGTAGTAAGTTGAAAAGAAATTTATCTTCAAGATATGTTTTTTAATGTATCAGACTACAGAGTAATGCTGCCGCAGGCAGACTGCAGTGAGAGATTTTATCTGAAAATCAGGTAGGAGGATGGTGAGGGGAATCTTTGTGTCCTGTGAAGCTCATGATGCTTTTGGGTGACTTGTTCAGACTTTCTCTGCAGAAAAGCAGAGAAACCCCAGGGGGGTGTGTGAAAGCTGTTGTGACTGGCAAGATAAGCATCACAAGTGTCCTCTGCTCAGATGTGGCAGCATCTGCAGGTTTGGCTGCATATCACTGCTTTTTGTCGCTGGGAAGAGTAGGTGGGTAGGAGAGCAGATCTGCTGATCTATGGTTTATGCAGTGTAGTTCTGGTGCTGAGTTTGAGGTCCATGTTTAAGGTCAGGTCTCCTCCTGTTGTTAACCTGCGAACTGAGGGCTAGTTGAGTGGTTTGGGTTTGTTTTTCCTTTGTAGAATACTCCTTAAGAAGTGCTTGACAGTGCTGCACATTTTCATGGAAATGCTTTCAAATATTTTCTTCTTCACAGAGAGATCGAGAATTTCTGAAGTCTCTGTTTGTCCTGGTGTACCACGACTCTGTCTTCCCTCTCCTCCAGTCCACTTTCCTCCCCAGCTACAAGTGGGCTGAGGAGGAATCTGAAGCCTTTCGCTGGAGGGTGATCGCTGACTTCTTGAGAAAGAGCCGAGAGAATGATGGTGCACTCCAGTCCCTGCTGTCATCAGAAAATACCCACAAAGCCTTTGATATCTCAGAGCTGGCCTATGATTTCTTAGGAGAAACGAGGGAAAACAATCCTGTAGCATGAATGGATTATGGGGTAACAATATAGATGAATTCATACCAAAGGAAAATTGTGTACTATCTGGGTTTTACGAAATATTTTAGCACATTTAACAGTAACATTTTGAGACAGTCTAGTATAATTTTATTGTTTCAACTAATGAGAATTGTATTTTATATTTTCCCCTTTGCAATGTCAGACGAGGCTATGGTTGTCTGTTGGTACGTGTACCTGTGGTAGCCATGGTTGTTTTGTGCTGAAGCCTAGCAAATGCTGAGGCAGCATGTTACTCCTCTCCTGCAGCTGCCAATAATTTCCAATTTTGTTTTGATCAAGATGAGCAAAAGACCCTGTTAGAGCACCCAAGTGGACTGGCACAGGCAAGAAAAACAGCAATGATCTTTAAGAATGCTGCTGAACAAGGTCAGGAAAAAAGTCACCTCTTGTCCAATCAGCAGGCTGCAGGTTGCTCTTTATTTAGCACTTTTTACTGTTTTCCGTTCTCACTCAGGAAAAGGTTGGGTTATTCACAGGAATGTGCTTGACCCCACCTAGTACAAATAAAAGGTGGTGAGAATTCAGGGAATGCTGCGTTTCCCATATGCATGACTATAGCATAGGTTAGCTCACTGTGTGCAGGCTGGTGAGCTGCAGGGTATGTCTCACACCCATCAGGATGTTCAAGTTTCTTTTTCCTGAGCGGTTTGTAACCACGGTCCTTACTGAGTGCTGCTCACTCCTGGCACAGAGTCATTAATCTGATTTCTCTTTGTGCTGCAGTGCCTCAATGTCTGGATGCTTTGTTTGTGGTGATGGGTACATTGCCACGGTGCCTGAGTGAGGTGGGCAGCACCAAGTACACTTGGATTTAAATCCAAAGCAGTCGCTAGTTTTGTGTGGTGTGAAATGCTTTAAAACAAGGCCTTTCAAAGTTTGAAGCATGCTGTGTGGAACATGAGGCCAGCCGTCGTCGCTGGCAGCTTTTGTAAACTGGAGCCTTCAGAAATCCTGCAAAGTGCAACCCCCTGGCCTACGATGGGCTCAGATGATCAGAAACATCATGGATTTGGTTTTCTTCTGCCTTGTTCAGGAGCCTAGCAGAGAGGCCAAATTCCTAGGGCATAACTTGGCTCTTCTAACAGACATGTGGTATCTTACTAGGATCTCCCTCCTCTTGCTGCAGAGTTGCCTGAGTTAGCGGGGTCTTTCTGTCCACTCTAGCACAGGAGGCAGAGAGACCACTTTCGGCTTTTTATTCCTCCAGTTATTTCCTAGACTTCTTGAGTGGGTGAGGCAGAAAGAATAGTGCATTCATTGAATCCAAAGCGCATCTGCCAGGAGGTGGAAATTAAAGCTGGCCTGGTTGCTGTCCTTCTGACCTTTCTGGACACTTAAGAGCAGATGGACAAACTCTTCCGTCTTTTACTGGTGCATTGAGCTGTCTGTAAGAAATGTTTGCCAAGGCTGTGGCGGGCTGTAAGTGTTCGAGGGCTGGACGCATCCCATGGGTGTGGGGGATTCTTACGTGAACAAGTAGCAGAAACCTGAGCAAAAAGGGGAGGAGGCAAGAGCGGAAACAAAAATATTTCACACTTGAACAAGTGCCAAGGACAAAATCGGATTGCAGGAAACTTCTGCGCTGGTGTGGTGTGGGATTTTTTTCTTCTCCCATTAAAGACGCTGAACTAACTGTATGCTACTGCCAGTGGCAGTGCTAGCCAGGCTGTGAGCCCATCCCGTCACTTTGCTGGCAGCAGAGTGTGTTATGAGAGAACCAGGGGGTTGCTGAGGACTCCTTCAGCTGGAGGAAGCAGCGTGGTGCCAGCCTGGGCTGGTCTCTGCGATTACGTCCCTGCGGGTGTGCCGGTTAAAACCCCGCTGGGGAGCGGCGCGGAGCAGACACATGCGAGCCGAGCGGAGTGGCCTCAGCTAAGGAGCGATGGCATCGGCGTGTCCCCCTGCAGCCACCACGCAGCCCACCGTGCCCTCCGGACCAGCCATCTTCAAAACCGTTCCCTATGCCTTCATCCTACCGGAGATAGTGAGTATGCCGAGCCTTGCCGCGCTGTAATGCCCGGCTCTGGGGAGTCCTGGGCTTAGAAATCTGGGGGTAGCCCTCAGGAGGATCGTGAAAAGAGCCTTCATGAGAAATAATTTCATTTCCGTTAGCTTATACTGGCCACGCAGAGCTGGTCTTTGTGGTTAAATTGTTCTTGGGACAGCTTGAGGACCAGATAAGCTCCAGCACCACATGGAGCCTGTGCAGGGGGCTGCCAGCTGCCGTAGGGCTAGGAAGGGCTGAAGAGCGCTGCCTGCCTTGGGAACGGAAGCAGCTCTACTTAGCAAAGAGAAATTGGAAATTGCTTAAAATGAAGGGAGTTTTGCTTTTCATATTTAGACTTTACAAGAAGCCGACCTGCCTGGAAACTGTAAAATTCCATACATTTTTGCACTGCGTCTGAGTCCAGAGGGCAGGCGGTGCGAGTGGCTGCAATAGCTGCTCCTGTACTTTGACATACGGCACAGTAGCTGGTAGCCGCAGCCCCGGTGCTGGCAGCACACACCACTCACACCTCGTGGGCGCAGTCAGTGCAAAGCAGGAGTTTTATCCACCAGAGCTGGTGTGGCATAGGGCAGGGGGAGCAGAGCCAGATAGCCCTGTGAGCTGTTTCTGCATAGTAAATACTTGAGGTGGATCCAGAGCAAGCGACTCAGTCTGGGCTGGTACGTGAAGCTCGGAGATGACTTCCTCGTGCTGTGATTTCAGGCAGGTTATTAATGTGCGGGTGGGGCTGGGCTGACATTGGTGGTTCACGTTTCCGAGATAAACGCATGCTTTCTGGCTTCTTTGCCAAAGCCCTCAGGGTGCGGTTTTTCCTCGTGTCGAACACAGCAGCAGTTCTTTCCGTTTTACAAGAAAAGTTTTGAGGCATTTCCCAAGAGCATTCAGGGAAAACTTGTGCCAGCTGGCGGTGCTGCTGCCAGCCCAAGGATGCCCTGCATAGCAGCTGCACCGCCCAAAGATGAAGGGCTTCCTGGGGCCAGCCTGGGAGGGAAGGAGGGAGACGAGGCGGGATCCAGGGAGGAGAAGGGACTTTCCCCATCGCGTGCTCATGGAAGGTGCCTTTGCTTCTCCCTGGCAGCTCTGCGGGACCTGGGTCTGGATCCTTGTTGCTGCTACCTCCGTCTCTCTCCCGCTGCAGCAGGGATGGGTGATGTATGTATCCCTCACCTCCTGCCTCATCTCCCTGCTGCTCCTCCTAAGTTACATCTTTGGCTTTCACAGAAACAGCAACAACTGGAAAGTGCTGGTAAGGATGGGCTCAGAAAGGGGCCGATGGTGTGGGCAGCAGCAGCTGGTAACAGCAGCTGGCAATGAGTTGGCCAGCCCATTGCAAACAAACATCCCTTTCCTCCTTTCCTCCCTGGGGACATGGCCAGGCCTTTACTGGAAACGCCTGGAGGAGGTTTTGCTGTGCCACTGCTACGTGTGGCTTGTGGTTGAACACAACCCCTTTTCAATGGCAGGGTGAAAGGGAAGAGATCGGGATGTGATAGTCCCACCTTCGTCCCCGTGAACACGGGCCTGGGGTTGGGCCCTGTGCTTCCCACTGGGAAATGGGGTCCCTTAGTTGCCATCAGGAGGTTCGGTGTGCTGCAGAGTGCCCAGGCAATGCCTGGTTCCAGTCTCTGCCCAGGTGTGCCTGTCCCCTTTGTGCACTCCTGTGTGCAGAGGATGGATGGTGGCATCTCCTATCCTCAGGGCAGGAGAGAGACAGACAAGGCCGAGCAGTTTTTGATCCCCATCACTCCCTTGTTTTGCAGGATAGTTTGTACCACGGTGCCACAGCCATTCTATACATGAGTGCTGCTGTCTTGCAAGCCAATGCAACAATCGAGTCTGAGTTCGACAATAAATCACCGCTCTACTACTACCAGCTCAACTGCGCGGCATCGGTGAGTCAGTCGAGAACAACCCGGGCGGGCCTTAGCACCTGCAGCTCCCACAGGGAGAAGCAGGAGCAAACACTACAGCTGTGGCAGAGGTGCTCCAACCCACACCCATCCAGCCCAGCAGTGTCAGACGGTGGTTAGAGCTTCGGCTTCTTTTCTCCATCACGTTGTGCAGCTGGCACAGGCTTCTTGGGGGTTCAGCAGCTCAGGACAGCTTTGCACAGCTGCCTCCTCCGGGAAAGTTGGGGGCTTTGCCTCTTTTTTGAGTTTGGAAAGAGCTCTAGGCTTGGAGGTTTCCCAAGGTCGAGAGCACTGTGAGATGATGGAGTTACACCCTGCAGGGAGCCCTGCTGACCCCAGCTTTTGCCCTTTCTGTCCTGCAGTTCTTTGCCTTCATCACGACCTTCCTGTACATCCTCCACGCTTTCAGCATCTACTACCAGTGAGCACGGCGGAGGCGGTGTCAGCTTCCCTGCTGCAGGATGAGGCTTTCCCAGAGCATGTGTGCAGCAGCTGGCTTCCGCGCAGGCATGCCAGCACCTCTACCAACCCCAGCGAGATGTGGTTGCTTTTCCACTTTATTGAAGGCAGGATTTTTGTACACTGGTGTCATGTCGTTGTGGTTGTGGGGACGTTTCATATCAGGGTCTGTGGGTTACATGAGGGGAGACCACGCGTGGGCTCCAAGCCAACCCCCCCCGACCCCGGTGAGCGCAGGGAAGAAGCCGGGCAGGGCGCAGGGTGAGCAGCCCCTATCAGTGCCTCATGCTGCCCCCTGGGGCCTCCCCCTACCCCTGCCCTGCTCTCCTGCCCCAGCCAGTCATCCCCTTCTTGTGGAGCCCTCTGCAACAGCCACCCAGAGTGCCCAGAGCCAGATCTCCAGGCTAGCAAATTAAGTAAAAGGAAAGCAAAGGGCTTGGGAAATCTCTTCATTTTAGGCCATTTCTGCAATCCTGCTCTCCTTCCGAGATGCTGGACCAGCGGCACTGCCCTTGCAATAAAACTGCTCCTGTTTACCCTGCGCCACCTCCCCACCAGGAGCTGTCACCCAGCCCCGCCACTCCCAGTGGAGCAGGGCCAGAGCAGATGCAGCTCTAGGTACATAGTCAGCCTTTGGAAACAAAGAAAATCTCATTTTCTGGCCTCCTGCAGGCTCAAAGGTCACAGGCAGGGTGCCACAATATATGGGAAATGAGCGTTCTTTACAAGCTGCTGAGTGTAGAGGGCACCCAGTGCACCAGGTGAAGGTAATTGCTGTTGTACCTTGACACAAGCTGGGACAGCGGCGCACAGCCAGGGAGCTGCTGCCCAGGGCATACTCCAGCGGCCCTTGCACAGACATCACACCATGGAGCTGGGCTGGGAGGGGCGGGTGAGCACCGGACACTTCGGGCATGGCAAGTGGAGGGAGTTCCTGGCATTACAAGGGGAAATTCTCCCCTGAAGTGTGTAGGAAATTTTTTCACATTTGTGATGGTGATTTTCTCCAAAGCCAAAGGGTGTTTCCTAGTATTCCGCAGGGGAAACGTCCTCCAAGTCTGGGGGAAACAGCTATTACCTGAAGTGGGAACTTCATCCACTGTGCATGTGTGGGGACATCTGGGATTTTTGCATGGGAAAGTCTGCCAAAGGGTGGGGGGGGAGGGGGGGTGGGGGGGGGTCGTAGTTCCCTGGTGTCCCAAGGGGGAATTGGCTTCACAAGAAGGGAGAAATAGCTAATAGTTCCTAGGGAAATTTCCTTCAAAAGGAGGTGGATTTTCCTGGTGTTCAGTGGAAATTTCCTTGGCCATGACCAAGGAATTTCCTGGCATTTCCTAATGAGACTTCCCTCCAAAGAGAAGAAATTCCCAGCAATCCAAATAGGAATTTTCTCAAAAGGGTGGAATTTCCTCCAAAGGGAGGGGGGGCCTTTTCCCCACATTCCAAGTGGGAATTTCCTGGTATTTCAAGTGGAAAGTTCCTTCAAAGAGAAGGGAGAGGCTATCTTGGCCTTTCCCATGGACATTTTCACCAAACTGGAAGGCTGGAGATGTGACATAGCTGCGCCTTTCCGAGTCAGGAATGGATGGCGCATAGACTGAGAATAACACAAGAACGGTAAGAACTCTTCAATGTATTTTTTATTTTCTCATATATCCTTTGTTAAGCGAAGTAGTTGCTAACACAAAGAAAATTAGTTTATAATGGCTGCAAAATGTGTTGTACTCTAATAATGAAAGTGTGCAGTTTGATACAGCTTTGTAAAAAAAAACACAAACACTACAAGTTAATCAGATTTTATGCAAGAAATTCTATTTAGAGGAAAGGATCTCATTTATAATTCAGTTTGTTACTAAAGAACACAAAAGTTAAAGTTACATCCTGCAGTAAATTTGAGCAGAAAACTGCAACTATTTCTCCAAATTATAGCTGCAGCTCTTGTAGGCTTCAGTGCTAGCTGTAAACATATTTGAGGTGTAAGGGATATTCTTAAGAAATTATTACTCTAAATCAAGGTTGTAAACAGTTTTAAAGAAATTGGTGTATTAGTTACTGAGTAAGAGATACAAACAAATCCCTTGACTTTGGATCATGTTAACTTATTAATGTTCATATGCAATGATTTGCTCTTCAGTAACTACAACAATATTGACTAAAAGCAACAGTGTGGGGAGACAGGCATGAACAGTTCCAAGGGAAGTGACATAGGAAGAGGTGCTCAAAGATGACTGAAAATGATGATAAAAGAACAACAGCTCTCCAAGTGCTGAATACAGATGAACAAGGAAGGAGGGGGGGGAAAAAGTTTATTTAGGAAACCCTACCCTTTCTCATTAATTTTCTACCTCTGGTTCAGCTAGATTACTCCCCAACATACAACTTAACAACAATAATACACCATTGTTTTCCTTGTACTGTACTGTATATGCTGTACTTAGAATGTGGTATCTATTAACAGTGTCTGACCAAATAGATTTCAGCTACTATATAAGCTCTGTTCATTGAACAAGCTAATTTTACTCTGCAAGAGTTAAACACTTCCTTTCAAAATCAGAAAATATTTGCAGACCTAGAAGGCTACAAGAAGACTTTTTAAATGAGCACATCATAGAGCTTGTAACAAACATCCCAATATAGTATAAAACTGCAGCATGGGAAGACTTATTTCTGCAACCTTACTTACAGAAGTATTTCCCTGGTGCCTGCTAACTGCCTTTACAAAACTTGCGGCCACGGCCTTGCGTCGCTGGCAGTGCCATCAGCTAGCGCTGGCATTACAGACTGTCCCTCCTCTCTGCATCTTCAGAGCTGGAGGTGGTGGCAGAGTAAACTGCCTCCTCTCTCTGCCCCAGGCAATCCTCCTGGTCTGGGACAGCGCTGACCCGCAGTACATCTAGATACAGGAGGTAGTCCTGGAGACAGGCCGGCAGCGGCAAGTCCCGGATGAACCGGTCCGATCGGAGGCGTTCGCTCGTTAAAATGGACCGGATCTCAAGACGACACAGGTGAGACAGGGAAGGAATGAAGGCTGAGAAATACAAAACAAGTCAAACGGTGAACAGAACCATGGGATTACACTGCTTGTCTACTTAGTTTACATAGATCCCTCTGAAATCCCCCAGTCTCAGCCAGGTAACAAGGCAGAATTATTGACTGTGAAGGACATGTCTCTGCTACAATCAGCTTTTTTGCTATAATATTAACTGCAATCATTTATGCACCTGCCATACTCATCCTTCTCTATTGAAATACAGAACTTTAGGGGACTATACGTTTTGTAAGCCTTCAGGTGGAGGTATGAATGTCAGTTCTTGAATTTTTCAGCGTGAACCCTTCATTTTTAATTTCCTGTGCTCACTCACACGACCAGCTTATCCCAGTTAGAATACTTAATACTCCTCAAGGGGGAAAGCCTCAGCACAGCAGCTGGCCTGCTTGCCCTGACTGCTCTTGGCTGAAAGAATGAAAAAGTGAAAACAAACTGTCTTCCCACCTTCTTCCTCTCTGCAGGTTTGGTTAGTATTGCTATTTGTAATAGATAATAATAATAGTAACAATATATTATTATATCATTAAATATAATACATGTAATACTTAAGTTACAAATATTACTATTTGGTTACAGGGTATTAAATACTATTACAACACAAATACATTTATTAACAGCAAAGGAACCACAAGAACTCCAAATAAATTTCCCCAAATAAAGCCTTTTTTTTTAAAACTCCAAAAATATATCCTCATTAGCGTTAAATATTCCAAAGAAAGTCTTATTTAATAATATTAATTTAGACACTTTCAAAATTATTGTAGCCAATTTAAAGAAGAATATGCTTTAAACCGAGTCACTAACATATCTGAGCAGTTTTTCAGTAACATAATGTATAGGTCACAGTGCAAGTTCCGTGTTAAAGCTGCTTTTCTGGAAGGTGAACACATCAAGCACTGGACAATCTGTTATTGAATCTTTTTGGCTGACCTTGTTTCAATTATAGGAGTGATAATGAACTTCCAGATTTACAGGTATTTAGTGTGATGATATAGATGGCTTTTATTTTAATTACTGTCAATGCTTCCAAGACAAGATAGACACTTTGTTAGAAATACAAATGAAATTTAAAAGCAAAGTCAGTGGGATATTGTCTAGAAAATGCAACCAAGTAATACTGATAATCTTCCCTTAAATCTTCCCAGAAGAGGATCTTTAGGAAGATGCAGTACTAACTTACAGTCGCTGCCCATATTTTATAGCATGCTTGTTAATTTGAAGTGGAGAAGATAACCCAAATTCAAACACATGATCTATGAATTGAACAATGAAATGAGTAAAATTCATTCAGATATGTTTTGTTTGCTTGTTTTAGGTAACTATTGTTTCTGCTGCCCAGTTTCTGGACAAGCAGTATCTACTGACTATTTGACCTTCTTTGCATTCATGCGTTAGGACAAAAAGCTGTTTCCCGCTTACATCCTGGAGATCAGTATATACAGAGACTTATTTTTCCCTAATTGTTTTGCTTACCAAAATGGCTCTTGGGAGTCCAGCTGAATTTCTCTTTGTAGTCTGAAAGGTCTCGTTCGACAGCTGGGGGAAGTCTCTTCCAGTTTGTGAACTCCAGAATGAAATTAAGGACATCCTCACTCACAGAGTAAATCCTGCACAACGCAAATCCGTAAGATATCACTTTACACAATAGCATAAATATAGTAATAGAAGTAACACCCAGAAAGCTTCTTGTTTCTAACAAATCTGTAACAATATATATTCCAAGTACAGAAATAGAAAACCATTAAATAGAAATTCAAAGTAATTCTGACGGCATGACTCCTTACTAACAATTTTATCTTCCTCCATTACTTTTTTTTCAGAAGTAAGCTAGACTGCAGGAGAAAAATACCTGTTCTGAAATACAAATGCCTTGGTAAAAGAGAGCACTCTTCTCTGCACTTATTTCTTATTCAATTTACACCTAAATTCTAGTTAAGATGGTGAGACACCAGGGCATTAGGAGCATTACCATCATGTTTGAGGAAAAAAACCAACATAGCAAATATTTAGCTACTTATTTAAAATTAAACAAACCAACAAAATTTGCAAGTGTTCCAAACTCTCCTACATTTCATTTCTTTAGAATGTAGGAAGAACTTTTAGCAATAGTTTAACTGGATGGAGCTTATAAGGAGGCTTAAAGTAACAGCAGGTAAAACAGCTTTTTTAGTACTACACATAATGAACAGTCACGCAATTTCATAGAAAAGCTTCTTATCTAGATATATACAATCCTGAATTTTCATCTAAATGGAGATATAAAATGCTGTAAACACACACAAATACTAAACATTTTTAATACACTTCCTTTTTTGAGAGAGTCACGTCAAAAATATTTTACGTCCTTTCTAGTTTTTATTATTTCAGTTTCCAACATTGAGATTTCACATTTGGCTGAACTTTTATACACTTACTGAAAAGCACCCAGGAGCGAGGTCGGACTGCTTGGCCTTCTTTAAGAGAAGGGTGACTTCACTTTCCTGCTGGTAATTAAAAATGCCAATGCTCTAGACTGACCTGTTTATAATTATACAGATGTTTTGCACAGTGAGCCAGGGACAGTTAATCAACCTTATGCCTATCATTGCTCTATTATCCTCCTGTTACTTTCCAAGACAGAATAGTTAATATTGAAGTTAAGCTCACAAAAACATCAGTTCTGTAGATTATGATGTAAAATGCACTATTTTTAAAAAGTGGGTATTTAAACAAAAAAGTAAACTTTGTAAAAGCAGTTGTAGATAACAAAATAAGAAAAAGCATCTCCTATCATATAAATGCACGTTTACTCCCTGAATTGTCATCT
Source organism: Anser brachyrhynchus (assembly GCF_964034855.1). NCBI lineage: Eukaryota > Metazoa > Chordata > Aves > Anseriformes > Anatidae > Anser > Anser brachyrhynchus. Next base: position 10,360,930 of record NC_137696.1, on the reverse strand, counting down.
TGTAGTGTTTCTACTTATGCAGTCTCTTAGTCTCCTGTGTATAAATATGATATACAAAACTGCAGACATGCCCAGCTTTACATATGCTCTTCTACTGCTCAGCACATCATGGATGCTAATGAACAAGAGAATCTCACTAAGTCATAAATGAATGTTTTTTAAAATACTGAGAGCATAACAATGTAACATTAGCTCAAATATAAATTGGTATTTAAAAACTAAGTAAATCTTAAAATCGTACTCCTTTCATACAGTTAAGTAATGCATGCAATGACGTTACAGAGCTTAAATCATCTTGTTAACCAGTCAGAAGTATGAAGTTGATCAAATCTAAGCATCTTTTCCATGGACAGGAAAAAAAAACAGAAGGAAGTAACAAATACTTCATAATTTTATGTACATGTTTAACTTTGCGGTGCCTAATTAAATATAAACCAGCACGAAGCAGTTACTTATACACAGAAGAATACTTTTGCCACAATATTTTGTTTAACACAAGCTCTAGCTCTATCCCTTTCCTTTGCGCCTAACCTCAGGCCACCTTCACCTTCCACTTGTTTCCTATCCCTCCTAACCTTTCTCAGTATTTGAAATTCTTCCTATGATTCCTGTATTATACATAGAAACTCGACTTGCAACAAAACATGGATGCTTTTAAGAAATACTGAATTTAAAAAGCAAGAAAAGATGCCTTTCTCTAGGGTAGGAATAGAACAGTCTTCATTCTGCCATCTTCCTAACAGCCATTTGTTTTACTCAATCCAGCCATTATCCATGAATCTTATTTCAGACCTTCCCTAACCCTTGCCATTCCTGATCATGACAACTGATAATCACTAGCTCTCAGCTGGAAGCACGTGTTAAACAGCATTGGCAACAGCTTTACAGATTAACATACAACATTTAAGAAAAAACAAGATAACATTGTCTGCTTACCAGAACCTGAACAGCAAATTCACTGGATTAAAACCAGCCAAGAGCAGGTGGGGCAGCCATTCCTTGTACTCCTCATGTGCTTTAACTGCGTAACTTATGAACTCTGATAACTGATCGCCAGAAGGCAGTGAACAGCCCAACTTCAAGAAGTGTCGAAACAATGTGAACTTTTCATGGCACAGGCAATATCCCAAATTGATCCCAAGCAGCGTGATCCCGTATTTCAGAAAAATACCAATTAAATTAAAAAACCTACAAGCAGCACACATGGAACAGGACATCCCATTAATTTTTCACAGAAAAGCATCTGACTTTTTAACTTGTTGCCAGTGAGAGAGCATACTTCCTCTATCAGAAATCCCCACAAACCCAAAGAAAATCACACCAGGCTGACTGCAATTGTTTATAGAAAGCATCAGTTTAAACCAAAACTGGTTTAGGAGACCCTGGTCCTTATATTTAACACATTTGTTGGTTCTGTCCTGAGAAACCCATGGTTTCTTCCAGCTTCCAACTCTTCAGAGCAGGACTTTTTGTTAAACAGCAAGCACCCAAAGTCATCATTTATCGGTATCTGTAGCCAGAGGCATTGCCACGCCACCGATCTGCCCATCTGCCAAGTGCCCTTTACAAACAGAAGGCACTGTGCTCATCCACCTTCAAAAAGCCATGTACGTTACGTAGACAATTACATGCAAATACCAAATGATTGCACCCCACAGCTCAGGGACCACCCTAATGGCTGCACATTTTAAGGGTTTACATGCAGCTCTATTTGCAGGAAGCTCTGCAACCCACTGAAATAGCGTATTGGGAAAATAAAAAAATATGTTAGTAAAATCAATTTATTACCAATTATAATAGGCACAAATATTCAAATGTGTTCAGCAATCAAAATCTCAGCCAAGCTAGTTCTTTAGCTTTATCCAGGGAAAATAGGTATATCACCTCAACACCATCATTTTAAATGAGGGCAGGCTTTCTCACAAAAAGTAATTTCTCAAATAGGCTGTACGCCTGTGTTCAAACTTCAGTTAGTTATAGCGGTCGGGGCACCAAGATACATCTCCTCTTATCTTTGTATTTTGGCCAAGAAGGTTTGCAGGTGATGGGTTTTTGGAACTGTTGAAGTATTGCATGCTTTGATTTTTCTTCCTTAAATAAAGGAAATCAGAACAGGTCATACGTGGAAAACAAGAATCAAGAATAAGAAACTGAAATCATGGGTCACAAATGTAAGGTAGCCACAGAATCTCCCTATATTTTTGCATCTACTGCATAATGTGCAGTTTAATACATTTTAATGCCCCCCACCCCCCCCAGTGAACAAAATTCAAAACTACCAGAAGTTCACGAATTTGAACAACAGCACAAGCAACTAATTTTGATCCATGAACGTGAAACGCTCTGTTAGAATCTGAGTTTTAAGAAAATTTCAAAGTCTCTGTGAAGATACTTTCTTTAACGAAGCACACTGGGCACGTAACATTACTTCAGGTTAATGTTCCTGAGGAGGACTATCTACAAAGGGCCAACTAACTTGAATTCCGGCAAAATATTAGACGGTAGACAGCAATGAACTGAATTTTTAAAAAGTTGTTTTCAAATGGATTCTCTACCACATTAAAATTTCTCCATTGCCCTAAGGCATAAAGCAGTATCAGGTAGTTGTCCTCAATTAGAATCTAAAACATTAGAGCTCTGTGCAAAGCTCAGCACTGCCAGGAAGTGACCCAGATTTGATTCTCGATCTTGCTTTGAGCTGTGTCAGCATTTAGTCCCTCATGTATTTTATACACTGAATCACTCTGGGAGAAGGAGAAGGCGAACTTGGGGACAGCAACATCTGGATATCTTAGAATAATAGCCCACTCTTCCACAAATTAATTTCCCACAGAAAAATGAAGAAGCAGATTCATTACTAAAGGAAAAAATCAACAAGAAGTTCATTAAGAACAGCTCACAGACATACCGTACGCATACAGAGCAGTAAGGCTCTTATACCTTACTATTTTTCCTCTACTCTGACAGCCTTTGCATTATGAAGTAAGCATTATTTTATTTCCTGTTGAATACCAGGGGTGTGCACTATCTACCAGATATAGAAAGAAATGGGTCATGATCTCGAATTATTTATCATTCCATTTTCAAGTCCTCCTTACAGCTATAATGTTGAGCTTATTAATTCTGCTAGTCTTACGCACAAGACTGGCATACAGAAAATACATATTTTCCAGTAATTCATCTTTACCAAAAAGCATTTAGCTAATTAAGAGTCCTCTGTATTGAATTACAGCATCAAGTCATGTTCCCAGAAGACAGAGGTGTGTCAATAAAGCCTCTTTAAAAAAGGAGGCTTTTTAAAAAAATAAAGCACATAAAATAAATTTAAATAAATAAAGCACAAAAGTGCAATTATGTTCTACAGGAGTTCTCTTCAAAGAGCAAAGCTTCCCCTAGGAGCCTTCAACAACAACCCCACATACCATCCTTGTACTTACGGTTTGATTCTGCCAGCTCACGAGTTGAAGAAAAAGGGCAGGGAAACCCCACACATTTAAAAAAATAGTTAAATAAAAGACCAGCAGAGTTATGAATAATTTCAAAATAGAAGAGTTATACTTACTTTTTTTGGAAAACCATACACAAGGGTGATCTGCAGTCGAAGCTAAGGCACTCCTGAGCATCTGGACTGTAGCCTTCTTTAAGTAACATTTCCAAACATTCTTTATTACCTCCATATACTGCTGAGTACACAGGGCTCACTTTGCCTTTTTCTTTGTCACAAATCCGGTCAGTAATTGGTATTAGCATCTCTAGTATACTGCAAATATTTAAAAAACACTATTTAATTGCGTGACCTTATGCAACGATTACATTTCAAATGTATGGTTATTTTTCATATGGTCATTACAACTCAAGAAAAAAACCCTACCTGTTTTTTCACTGCTTAGTTTGCTTTGAAGAAGAACCATTGTCATTTCATACAGAGACTCGTAACAGTATGCTTCCGCATGGATTTACACTGATGATGGGCTGAAAAAACTGCACTGCCACGTACAGACTCAAGTGCCTCTAAAATCTTGTATTCCATTATTCGAAAGAGGCTACCAATACATACATTTTAATTCAAATGAGAGACTTATTTCCTATTTTCCAACAATCCTTTTTACAACAATAGAGTACCTCTGGTGCACATTTAAAACTAGACTCCTACAAAGTCTGGAAGTGAACTCAATATGCAAGTTGCAAATAAAATGAGTATTTCCTTCTGTTCGACAACACTCACTGAGATACTGAAGCAGAAAAATCAGTCTATTTCACCCTCCACATCCTTCCCAGCTAATGAGAATTACAGGGTAAACACCAGTTCCTTTGCTACGAGAATTTATTGATGCTGCTCAGACTGCCAGTTACGTAGTGCTGCGACAGCTATGAATGCAGCATTTGATTTGAAGACATTCCTAGCGTTGACATTTTTGCCAACCCATCTTCTGCTTCTGATAAAATGAAGAAAAAGCAGCTCAGTATCTGAGCACAGTCTGCCCTCCTCATCAGTTTGAGAAGAGGCATCAAATTGACACCCAAAGTTCAATGACAGCTCAGTTCATGAACCTCTGCTGTCAACAGTTACGATCAAGTACCTACTGCGAGACCTGCAGTTAGCATCATCGTTAGTACAAGTGCTGTCACGCATGTGCAGCCACGGGGTTCCTGACAAATGCTTTTCCACAATGGCCCGTTACTCCAGGAACTTCTTTCCACTCTTGATTTTCAGCTGCAAAAGTGACTTATTTCATCGGAATTGAGCAAAGCTAGAATAAGAAGGACTAAAGGAACTGTTTTGTGGCTTTCAGTTTCTTCCTGGTTCAGCTAATTCATTATTTGCATAAAATTACTTCTGCTACTTCACAGACACAACTGTAATTCTAATTAAGAGCTGTTAAAGTCATAAATGAATCATATGCTACTGTTCTTTACGTTTTAAAATGCACAAATAGCATGGCCACTACCTGAATTAGTATCTGATTGAGGACTGTGGAAACCCTTCTAAAGAGTTACTCAGTTATGGATCAGACCCCGATTAGAAGGTGACTTCAAAACAGTTGATCACTTCACTAGGACTAACAGACATTTAAAATATGAAAAGGTTGAGAAATTCTAAACTACAAATCAGCTTGAGAACTCATTTATCTTCCTTTTAGAGCTGAATATCCTCTTTGTTGATTAAGCTTTTAATACCAGAATGCTTTGTCTGAACGTATTTTTGATCACCTACTTTTTATGGCCCATTTCAGCTGCTGCGTGAATAGGTAACTGCCAGTTATCCTCGTTGCAGTAGAGGTTTGGATCTGCCCCTTTTGACAGTAAAAGCTCCACACACTTGGCATGGCCCTCCTGCGCAGCAATCAGTAGCGGAGTGGCTCTGTCTTTGGCCTGACAGTTGATGTCTGCGCCTGACATAAATTCAACACTTGAGATTACTCAACACAAAACAAACAAGTTATTCACTTAATTTGGGTTACACATGCACTTAGACACATGAAAGTTGTTTGCTATCTGGATGAAACTACTGCTGACACTTTATGACCAGATGTCATCAAAACAGTGCTAATGTAGTGCTATTGAAGGTTTTTTGAAAACCCTGATGATCCTTACTTTTTTTTTTCATAGTTTTATTATTTCCTACTATCACTTGATGAAAACAACATCAAATTCCTAAATAAGCTTTTAAGTAATTAAGGTAGTTTTGCATACCTAACTGTAACTACAACTATATTACATTATTTAAATGTGAAGTTATGAAGTGTAAAAGTGGAACTAAAATTGTATCTGATGACAGGCTGATGCAAGCTTAAAAACAATAAAGCCAAACAAAAGACTGCAATTACCATGGTATACAAGCACTCTTAAGCTCTCCAGCTTTCCATACTGAGCAGCAACAAACAAAGGTGTAATTCCAAAATCGTCCTTACACTCGATGCTTGCCCCTTTCTCCAGGAGTATTTTAATTATCTCAGTGTATCCCTGAAATAAATATTTTTATTCTTAACAACAACAACAGACGTGGAATTGACATAATCTGCTCCCCCCCCCCATTCTAAACAGAAATCAGAAAAAATGCAATATATTCTAGAGATATACTGGAAAATTAATATTGGAAAAAATTAAATGATTTATTTTTTCACATTTGTTCATTTACTTAATAAATACAAATGGAAATTAAATTAGTTTATAGAACAATTGAGCTAATATATTTCCATGCTAGAAACATGTCTTATATCTCAGTGATCGGGAAATACTAAACAGAATTCTTTCTCAAAAAAATCTTGTAACAGATACAGTCAGTGAGCTTGTAAGTGCATGCAATATTTGTAATAGTTAAATAATTATTGCTTCCCAACATCAACATGTCACGTAGTTTCATCATATCATATCAGATACACTCTTCTGTACATTGCATGTACATGACTGTTAGGGTAGGTTAGGAAAAAAATCATCTGATAAAACGGCAAAAAAATACACGAACTACCACTCAGAATACACCAGTTACACGGCAATGGTATGATACACTTACAGGTTACCTGAAAAGCAGCTTGGTGCAAAGAATTCCACCCAGACCAGGAATGAGGTCCTTCAACATTTGCTCCATGTTGGAGCAGAAGCTTTACAACCTCTACATGTCCGTTTTCAACAGCTTCAAATAAAAGAGTAAAACAAACAAAAAAAAACTTATTAAGTTAAAGAACTCATTGAAAATCTCAGATGCTCTCAACACTAAGTTCCTGACACAGTAATCCTAATTCTTTTATACTTGTATTTGCTTACTTGCCTTTTACATTTAAACTGCAAAACACAGATGCAGAATGGAAATTCAGTCGCAAAATGTCTAGTTAGATGTGTTAAAATCCCACCCCCATTGCACCAATATGGACAACAAAAGCAAGTTTCTCTCCTGTGAATCTGAGACAATTCCGCAGCTGGAAGCTAACTGAGACAGCTGCAGTGGCCTCCTGAACTTAGGAAGCCCACTGCTATGTTCCAACAACTTCCTCCAAACTCAAACTTGTTATAGAAAAGTTTAAAACTGTGGTTTAACGTCTATATAAAATTCATTTATAAATTGTACGTTTAGTTTACACAAGTATATTCGTAGACAAAGCCTCCCTTCAGTATCCTGACTCATCCTTGTATTTCTCCCACCACCAATTCTGCCAAAACACAATTCTTGTGTACCAGTGAGTGCTTGATATGGTGATAAATCACGTGTGAATCATCACTATTTTTCAAATATTCATGCACATGCTTGCAAAATGGGTGCCTCTGGCTTGCAGTACTCAGTGTCCAACACTGAACTGTGCCATAGCCCTATTCCACACTCTGGATACCTGGCCATGAACTTTTTCTGTTTTGAAAATCCCTTGGCTACACAACCCCAGGACTGTTCCTTGGTACAGTCTCATCTATGTAAGCACTTAGACATACTGTTAATCACCTCTATCCAGTGTGCCTTTAACGAAGATTTCCCCACAAGTGCTGCCTGCTACAGATTCTTTTAAATAAATAACCTATTTAGTTGTTTAAAAATAAAGTGCCAATAGACTTGTAGATAAAAGTTAATGTGGCAGTCATAGTGTGTGTAAAACAAGAAGCATATTTAATTCGATAATTTGTACTCTGAGGATTCACTACAGAAGTCTTAAGCATTTAAAGATGTAAACAAAAACTATAGAAGATATTAAACTAAGGAACGTTAGTTGTTGAACTACCAAATGAAAATCAGAGAAATTGTTTTAGCAATTTTACATGTCCTATTACAAGAAGTTAATATGCCTGGAACTTTATTTATTAGACAAGTGATGTGCTTAGAAAAAATTACTCTCATTCTGCACAAGCCTTGTTTACCACCATAATGCCCCATAGCCACCACAGCAAACCCTACTGTATTTTAACATCATTCACATACTGTTTGAGGTGTATGAACATGAAACTGAATTTATATTTAGTTAAACATGGTGTAGAACTTACTATTTTCCTTAGCTCGGTAAAAAAAAATAACTTGCCAATCAATACAAAAGGTGTAAATATCCCTTCCAGTTCTGGTTTATGTACATTAGAAAGACAGACATAAGAATAACAACTTATTTGTCTAATTAGTATCTTAGTGGTAATACACATGAAGCATCCATGAATTGGAGATCAAAAGCATAAAGCCTTCAGGAAGATTTGAAGAACTACTGCCTCTTTCTGAACAGTAAGATCTTCATCGTTAACATTATCTCCTCAGATCAGGTAAGTCAAATAAATGGAGAGTGAAGGAGGGAAAGAAGGGGCAGCGCATTCAGCTTTGAAGCTGAAAGCAATTCCTAGACCTACCCCACCTCTGAGCGCAAAGCATAGTATTTAGGTTACAAAAATAGGAAACATGATAGAGAATAAACTCTGGAATATACCACAACTTCTCCCCACATATCCGTCAGTCTAAGATTTCACAAAAGCATGCATCACCTAGGAAGAGTGCGGTGGTTGCCTCAGTGGTAACTTCATCAGCATCGACTCCAGCTTCTAGAAGAACACCGACGCTTTCCAAAGACCCACAGCGTGCAGAAAGGTGCAGTGCACCCATTCCTTCAAACGTCTTTGAATTTATGTAGTTGTCAGATGGAGCTACAGATTATAACAATAAATTGCAATAAATTGCAAAACACGGTTCTTAAAATAATTTAAAATAACTTAAAATAACTGAGTTATTGGAGATGTGAGGCCTGCAGCATGTCCATGAACATGCTGTTGGACTCCTTCAAACAGCAGCATTAGTTATTGCTGGCCCAAAGCATGTACCTACCTTGGACTGAAAAGATAAAGTAAAACCAGTTGTCATTCACAGGCTACAACATGGCCACTTTACCATATCTAGTCAATATCTACGAAACAAATTTACAAAAGAACACAATAATAGAAACCTACTTTTTATTTTATTTCACAGGGGAGTTTAGTAGCAATTTGAACTATTTCATGTATTTTTTTCCTTACCTGCATCAATTAGCAGCCTCAGACATTCACTGGAATTGTGAGCTGCTGCTTCGTGGATTGGCATCCACCCCCTGTTATCTGGGACATCAAGACTGTACCCCTGTTTAATCAGTTTTCTCAGCATTTTAACGTTTCCTTCTCTTGCTGCGAGTCCCACAGTGGAACACCGATCAGAATAAGCCTCCGTGAAATCCATCCTTTTGTTAGATTAGGTCTGTGGTAGGAAGGGGAAGACGACAAGGAGAAAAGAAAGTGGTTGTCAGTACAAGACGTACACAGATTGCAGCAGAGGTAGCTTTCAACACAGGGCCAGGAACACCCTGAATAAACTACAAAGCAGAGCCTTAGAGCAGCAACCCCTGAGGAAGAAATCTTGGCATTTCAAACCGCTCGAGTTAGGAACCTCAATACAGACAGAACCCATCACAGGAACCATGCAAACCCACAAAAAAAAAAAAAAGACTTGAAACACTTTCATGCAGATTTAATCCTCTACCTCCTCTTCTGTCCTAAAAAGAAACAAAAAAATACACAAAAAGACTACATAATTTTACAATTTTGTTTTTAAGACACAATCAGAAGCCGAATTATCTTTAAATAAAAAATAATTTCTAGACCTACTCCACCTCTGAGCACAAAGCATAGTATTTAGGCTACAAAACATGAAACATGATAGAGAATAAACTCTGCAATACACCGCAACTTTTCCCCACACATCAGTCAGTCTGAGATTTCACAAAAGCATGCATCACCTAGGAAGAGGTGAACCTAGGAACCCATAAGAACCATAAGGAACCCACATCATGGCATCACTTCTGCACAATGACCGCCTCGGTGCAGATACAGCTGTAAAGCGGGTGATAGTGCTGCTATGCGTTACCATTTGCTGTTTCTTGAATTCTCGGGCGCGTCCTAAGCGTGTGGTGCTGGCCTCCAACCCTCAGTTTGAGGCACCTAAGGCTGCTTCGCTATCTTCCCAGACGGGCCGGAGGCGGTGCCGCTGGGTGAGGCGCGTTTGCAAGCCCAACGCCCCGCGGGCACAGGGAGCCGGTCAGGAAGCTGCCGGGGCTCTTGGTCCGCTTGCCGGCCCAACCGCGCCCGCGCCGCCCGGCTGCGCGGGGCCTTCTGCGCGCTGTTTCCGTGGGGGCGCCGCTCCGGGGCCCCGTTCGCCACCTGCCCCGGGGAGGCGGCGCTGTGGGGGCGGTGGCTCGGGCCTCAGGGCCGCGGCTGGGGGCCGGGACCCCCCAGTGCCGTCCCCCCGTGCCCGCCCCGCTCGCAGCGCGCAGGCCCCGCGGCCGGCCCGGCCCGGCCCCGCCCGCAGTCGGGGCAGCGCGGCGGGCGGCGGCCATGTGGGTGTTCGGCTACGGCTCCCTCATCTGGAAGGTGGACTTCCCCTTCGAGGAGAAGATGGTGGGGCGCATCCGCGGCTACAGCCGCCGCTTCTGGCAGGGCAGCACCGACCACCGCGGCGTGCCGGGCAAGGTGAGGCGGCGGCGGGCCGGGCTGCGTCCGTCCGCCCGCAGCGCGGGCACGGGCTGGGGAACGGCCCCACCGGGCTCGGCACGGCTCAGCCCGGCTCCCTGCTGCGCCTCCGGGGGCCGGCAGCGCCCGTCGGAGCGCGGCTGTGCCGCCTGTCCGTGGACCTTTTCCTTCTTACCTGACGAGTGCACCTGGGCAGCACCTGATGCCTGCCGAGGGCAGGCACTCGGGTCGTCCCTTGTCAGCTACCCGGGATAAATATCCCCAGTTTGACCCCCCCCCCTTTTTTTTTTTTACATACTTTTGAAAGTTTGAGGATTCATTTTCTCCTGGATTCTCTGCTGTCAATGAAAAAAACTTCTAATGAACTTCTGACAGGAAAATGATAACAAAAATAACCATCACTCCATTTTAATAGTGGAAAAATAACTGTGCTGCTCACTCATTTATACAGACATTAATCAAAATATTCTAAATATTTAAAATACTGCATGGTGTGGGTGTCTGGCTTTGGGGAGAAAGGCTGGTTGGTAAGTGAAGGCCAGACCTGTGCACCTGAGTAGCTACCTTGCTGTTGTTTTTCATCTTTCTTACTTTTTTACTTGAAGGAAGAAGCTTATTTACTGGTCAGAAAAACTACCAAAAACCTAAAAATCCAGAAGCAAACACTTCCCATTTCATTGGAACATATGTAGTTTTTAGCCACTGGCATGAGAATAATAGTTTTTCTCTGCTGTGGGAGCCTGCATCACCCTCCCCATACAGGGGCTATCGCCCTCACGTAATTCTGAATGGCTCGACAAATGCTAAAGAAACAATAGGTTACAGAACCACCCAGTGGGTTAGATGAATGCCTTTGATGTGGCAGGACTATGTTATTTACAGCTGCAGATGCTGCTCACGGCTGAGTCATCAGAAATGCAAACTGATCATATATGTACAGAAACTGATACTTGGGTTCAGCTCTCTAACAATTTACCTACTTTGAATGTTGGTTTTGTATAGTGTAAACTTGTTTTCCTGATGCTTGCTAAAGCAGCTGTCGGCCCTGGTGACTCCACTCTAAAGCTGGAATGTAATTTTGGAAGAGCACCCCTAGCAAAAGCATAAGGATTCTTTTCATAAATAAAACAGCATGCTACATGTAGCGTGGAAGAAATTTTAATTTAGTCCCAACTAGCACTAATTACCACCTCAGAGACCACAGAATAGCTTGCACAGTACTTACCAGCACAAAGTCACTCTGAGTAAGCGTTCCTCCAGCTGCACGTGGCTGAGTAAGAGGGGATGCTGGCTGGACAGCCCAGTGCTTTCTCAGTAGGAACCCTGATTCCTCACTCACCAGTCATCCCTCTTCAAACTGTGTTTGTGTGAGCGCTGTGACATTTCTATTCCTTTCCTGAATTTGGGAGTCCTGAAAAAAACATGCAAATGTTGTTCAGGTGGGGCATAAGAGTGGCTGATCCATAAGCCTCCTGAACTTGGGAAGCCAGGCTTTAAAGCAGTATTTTTACATCGGTAGAGAAAGTCCTCTCTTTGCGCTTCAGAAAGTAATAAAACCCTCACAGGCAAGTTCTTCCTTTCTGCAGGTATCCCTGGAGACCCCACTGTATTACCTTATTTTGGGCTAGCTGAAATTCAGGGGATACCCAGAGTGTGTTTCTGCAAATTTGGAAAATCTTGCAAAATGGCCATGCCAGGTTGCTAGCAACTAGCACAACCTTTGTTCCACGAAGCTTAATTCTTTGTATTTCTGCCCCAGCCCAGGTCATGCCCAGAACCATCATCTGCAAGCATACAGAGCCTTAAAACAAACAAACAAAAAAACCAACAGTGCCCATGCACTGGTCTATTTCTGTTTAGAAACAACGCATTATTGTTTATGCAAACTGGGTAATACATTTTATTTTTGTTTACAGAAACACTTAGCATTAACAAATACACTTTTTTTCTCAGAATCAAACAAGTTAATGCCCTCTTGCATTGCTGCAGTCCGTGAATTGTTGCTGTTACTTCCAAGGCAAAGAGGCTCCCTCAGTGAATGCTGAGAAGCACACCGTGGAGACTTCCCATTTAACCAGGCCAAATAATCGCTGCTATAAAATCATTAAAACCTCTGTGACATCGGAGATGACGTCTCTTGTGGGTGAACTACAAGTGAAACTGGTCCTTCGATACTAATGCATTTTAAAGAACAGCACTGAAATTCTAGCCAGCAAGTTAAAAAAGGCCCTCCTGAAAACACGAGTTGCTACAACATTCCACGGTCAGCGCAACAAAAACATACAGAGCACTTTTACATACAATGGCTGCAAGCTTTTAGTGCAAAACTCAGTTGACCCTGTACTTGTACTTTGAACTGCTCAACTTATGTTGTAGTAAGAAGGTTAACTAGTTATAAAGTGATGTTTCATTGTGGTGCCATATCTTGTAGTTTACAGGATGATAAATTAGAAAAAAGTTTTTTAAGAACAGAGTGCAGAAAAAAAAGAATTTTGTTTTTCAAAATATTCCTGAATTTATGCATTAGCTCTACTTAAGATTTTTGTTGGATTAGTGCAAACATTACTTTAAAGCCGCTTGAATCTTACCAGGCAATAAGTGTTCCCTGAAAAAAAGAGCCATTGGCTTAGAGAGACCTGAGTAAGTAAGAAGGGTTGTTTGCATAAATGGCAAATTCAGATTTCTTACTCCAAGCTTTAGAAAAAATGGCAACAGGAATACAGTCCTGCCTGATTCACATAAAACCTCTCAGACTGGAATGAGGGGGAAGTTGTGTATTTTTTAATACAATATAATCAAAGCGTATCTTAGTATTTTCACTCCTAAAAAATAAGGTTCAAAGCTTCCTAAACCTCATCCAGTAAGGCTGGCTTTCTAACCTGTGCATTGCTGGTTTTGGTCACCTCTTGGACTTTCCAGTGTTTCCAAATCTCCTGAAGTGTGATTCCTGCGTAATCACTTTCTATATTCAACTGTTTTTTTTTTGTTTTTTTTTTTTGGGGGGGGGGGCGGGAGAGAAGAGAGTGGTGTTAAAAACATCACCAACATGTTAAACTTTTCTCTTTTTCCAATAACAAAGCAGAGAGCTCACACTATGATAATAATCCCAGCTCCTTTTCTGAAATAACCAGCTTTTCATATTCACAAACTGTATTTTTAGCGTTCATTGTTTGAGAGATTCTCAACATAACAGTTCTGTTTTTCTTCCAACAGTATCAGAATAATCTACAGTTCCTTAGGCTACTAATTTTATACTTTAAAAATACTGAATTCTTGTTACTGCTCCAGTTCCCTAAAACATTCCCAGGTTTCAAGATTTGCTAAAATTATTCAGACTTGCTCAACTAATATAAAATGTGGGGGCATAATCTCACCCAGATGCATTAATCTGAACTATTACAACGTTCAGCAGCTCTCTGAAGAGCCCGGAGACGTGTGTGCCCATAGACCCTGTTTTTTTTCACGGCTGTTCTGTACAAGGTAACAAGAGCCACGTCTCAGAGCAGTGCTGAGGTAGGACTGCGTGCTTCGGTTCTGCCCTTTTCCTCGTGTGAGACAAGTTCTTCGTCCTGCTGTAAACCATAGGAACAGCACTGAAGTGCAAATACAAGCAAGGGCTGAAGTGTGAAACCACTGTTAGTACAATATGGTTCAAACCACACTGAGAGCTTTCTGCAGGCAAACAGCACAGTTTGGCGGGTTCTCCTTGTAATCCCCTTCCCATTTGCTGTAGCTGCTCCCCAGCTTTGCTGCCTGGTGCAGTGGCAGCTCTGACATGCAGGCTGTCGGTGTGTATCTGGATCTGCTAGAGACTCTGTAGCTAACCTTTGGATTTGCTTTGGGAAAAAAAAAAAACACTAAGGAAACTTGATGACATGATTAATTTAGCTCCTGCTGCCCGCTGTTAACCCCCATGGGACTCCCACATGTGCAGTCTGACATGGGGTTACCAAGTTTATACAGAGTAATTCAGCTTACAGTTAAATTGTTTTAAGATGATGAAGGGCTTTTAGTTTGTTAAATGTGAAATGGAGAAAAGAAGTCCCATCAGGAAACTGTCCAAATAAGATTCACTGTGAAGGTGTTACAGGATCCTGCTAGCCTCTGCATTTCTCTACTGTCTGTTCTGGGGCAGTGAAAATCCAGGATTGCCAGCCTTTGGAAATCAACCCCAGCTCCACTGGATGTCCCCAGCAAGGGGCTTAGGGGAGGATGGACAGACAGCTCCTGTTATGCTATCACTAGGCGCAGGAAAATGAAGCGCAAAAAGCTCCTCTTTGTTTAAATGATCTTGTTCTTTAAGGAAACCATTTCAAATTATTATATTCCTACTTACTAGCAAACTTTTGTTCCCCTTTCTGAAAATTTTCAAGAGGTAATCAAACTAAAATCATTTCTAAGGTAACACTCCCTTTTATTCCACCTTATTTTCACACCCAGATGCCAAAACTAATTGATTCTTCAATCAGTAAATATTCAGTAATTTTAGTACCTGAGCACTTTATGGTACCACTGAAAACAATCTAGCATGGCCATGGAAGATCTTACTTCAGTTTCATAGGACACATCAGCTAGACCTAAGGAACTGCAGGCTGCACAGAACTGATAGGAATTTCTCAAAGACACCTGATTTAGGAGGTTTGCCCTTGGCAGTACTCCTTGGGCACAACAGAAATCATTTTGGTTTATATTATATAGCCAGTCATTTACAGATGCATTACTTTCTTTACTCAGCTGGCAAGGGTAATACCTGTGGTTCTGTAATGGTGTTTGGTTTAGGCAGTTCCATGCAAGACAGACTCTACAAACCAATAAAACACATATCCTGGCCTTACCTAGACAAACAGATTGTTCTTTCATCACACAGCCAATTTGAAGATGAACTACTCCTCAGTACTTCGCTGCTTTCAGAACTTTTTAACTTTACTGTTTCAGTGTTTTACATTTATTAGTTAGGCTTCAGATACAGGCATTGCTGGTAATACAGAGAAAGTGGTTCCACATCACAAAATGTCTCCTTAATCTACAATTTACAAATTCTTAGTGACCACTATGGAGAAGACAAGTTAGAGAAGTGTTAACGACTATGGAAGAAGCTGATGGCCATATAGAAAACAGCCATATGTATATACGTACACACATACGTATTCTGAATTATCTGTCAGAGCTGAGAAGCTAACTCAGTGTCATTATGGATAGTTTTATTATTTTTATTCTTGTAAAGACAGCTTTTCTTATATGTTGAATCATTAGAAAATGAATAATTGGGGGGGAGGGTGACTAGCGCATGAGCCAATAAGCACAGCTGTATCTTGACAATTTTGTGAAGTACCAGATACTCTGTCTTGGAATGATTACGGCACGGCTGGATGACAGAAATATGTGTGAGTGTGTAGAGAGGGTCAGTCATCCCGGCCAGAGAGAGGTTGCTTCTGTATGAAGACAAATGAACTCTTCTGTTTGGTAAATAAAAAAGGCAGGAGTGAGAGTTGCATCGTAAAAGAATGAATGTATGGAGAAAGTGAATGGACAGCAAGAATCAACTATTTTTCCTAGTATCAGAATGAGAAATACTTAAAATTATCAGGAAAGAAGGCTCAAGGAAAAGAGAACAAACAAAACTAATAAAATACGTATTTAAATTGCAGAACTCACTGCCATGAGATTTGGCAGAGACTATATAAAAGGGCTTAAAACAAACTGGGCAAATAAGTAGAAAAGTGATATTGTGGTAGCTAAGACAGTAAGGCCTAGGTATAGGTTTTAATGCTGTGACTGACAGTCAGGAGAAAGTATTGTGGATGAACTGCTCCTGTTTGTGCTAATACCCATGCATGCATATATACCCACCAACAGCTTCTTACATAAATGTTTGTGTGCATGTGTTTCTTTAACAGCATCAGGTACTTCGGAAAAGAGCCTAAAACAGACTGGATGACAGACCATGGGTCTTTATCTAACTATGGCAGTTTTGGTAGTGTTTGTTCCCAGTTTGTTAAACCTAAAACATTTAGCAAAACATTTGATCATCAGAATTTCCCGTCTATTAAAAGAGAGAACACCTAGACTGAGTTCAGTATTCTTGTCCGGACGAGATTCGTTAAGACGCACTCTCTAAATAAACAGTCAATGATATATTTAGCATAACTCAAGGTGAGCCCTTCAGTACTATTATTAGTGCAGTGTGTTAACTAGCTTCCTTTGAGATTAAAAACTGAATGACAGCAAAACAGCTCCAGGTAATTTATTGATTGAGACTGTTTTCAAATAGACTAAGATGAACATGTGCATTTCCTATGTCATGCTTTTTATAAAGAAACACCTCAGTTATCTTGCTTAATTGTATAGAGCTGTTTCCTCAATGTACTCAAATAGCAATCATTTTAGTATTTTCTTAGTCTTGTTGCCTTATTTTATCAATCAGATCAGAAACAAATGGCTGAAGCTGGGTGAAGAGTGGCATGAGAATGAAAAAATACAGCACCTCAGAGCTTATAAATAAACAGCCTTTAAGATTATAAAAGATCCAACATTTAATAAATAGTATCTATAGTTGATGATATCTGTTAAGTGTTCTGTAAAAACTAAATTTCATATTTTGTTTGTTATGAAAAGAAAGTAGGGCTTTCCAAAGGCTTAGTGAAGGCGAAGACCTATGTTATTACTGTGTGAGAGAGAGAAATACAGGTATAGACTAAGCAAACAGAAAAGCACTGATATGTCAATGAAACTACTACAGATGAGTCAGAAAAAGACTGAAATGATGTAGTAGTAGAAGAATGAAAGCTAGCAAAAACTAAGTGAAAGGCATGTATGTACACCGAGTTCAGATTATCTTTGTAGCTCCTAAGAAAATTAATTTCTGTCCTAGACTACAATTGAATGAATGGCAGCGTCTCTGCTTTCCCTTACATCAAACCAAAGACACTTGCACACTGATCTGATGCTAAAATCAGCAATTTTACACTACGGATGTAGTAATTTCCTCACAGTGTTTTATGTTTATATTTTAAAATGCTGTTATTTAGTGGTTGGTCTCATTGATCCTTGTGGGTCCCTCCCAACTCGGGATATTCTATGATTCTCCAGGTCATACAAAAAAAAAATCATTAATTATCTTTTCTGTATTTACAAACTGGCTTCCTACTCTTCCTGCAAGCTACTCATAGGAAAAAGAAGCCATTCTAAAGGTATCCTCCCTCTGCCCAGTAAGACAGAAGGAGCTGGGGGTGGAAAAGAGGAGGAAAACAGTCTTCTGCACAATCCCCCCTTTTTTTTTCAACTTTGAGTAACACAATACTAACATAAAGAGTTTCGTCTTACTAAAAATTACTAGCAGATTTCTTTGCTGTATGTTTTCAAAACCATCTAATTTGCACAGTGCTTTTAAACCTAGGAGTTGCCATGTGTCACAGCGTATAATTAACATTTTCTAAAATCCAGTTAGTGCAAGCCAAACCAGAAATGGTAGTACCTTGCTTAGGGTATGCAAGCTAGATTTCGATGTTACATTCTTTTCCATGACTGTGTATAAACTTTTTGTCTACAAGTGAGAAGGTTCACCTCACTGTCATTATAGAGAAAAAAATACAGCGTAGTCCTGAGAAGAAGCAACGTGACTGAGGAAGGTGCATTCAACATAGTTTTGCTTTAATTAATTGTCATCAGTGATTTACAATGAAAGCTTCTTACTGAACTAATGATGGTTTTCTTTTAATTTTAGCCTGGAAGAGTTGTGACTCTGGTTGAAGACCCTGAGGTACAGTACTCCTGTCTCTGTAGTGTACAGACTGTCCTATTGTGTTCCCAGCCTGTGTAGTAAGTCTCTGTTAATTTTGCTTCTCTATAACCCAATAATTGAGTTATCTTTACTGCAGTGAAACGTTCTCTCAAAATTCCTTGGAGCTACACCAATGACTATTCATTATTTCAAATAAATCCATCAGTCTAAACTAAGCAACTGGAAGTAGTTTCGGTCTGTTATTATGAAAGGTAAATTTTTAAGTATTGTCCTGAAGAGTCACTTCAGCTATCCAGCGGCATATTTACAGCGCTGAAGACACACTGATATTAGACATTAGATGTTGCGTTAGAACCACAATCTTAGCCTCCCAAAATAAAAACTGAAACACACCAAGATAATACTAGTGTTAAAAATGAGATGTCTTTGCCTTATTTTTTGCTACAGAGATAAAATGCTTAAGGAATTAAATGCCACAACTCTACATTTAGTTTCTACGTAACGTGAAATAAGCTCCTGTGTAGGAAAAAAATATCTTTGGCCCGAGTCTACTGTTCTTGCTCATCTTTCAACTTGTTACTTGGGTCTCACTTAGAAAAGCACAAGGGAAATGTCTGGGTTGTGAGAGGGAGGAGAGGTGAAACCAGGCCTACGCTTTCAGTCATGTAAGTTGTAGGAAAACTAAGATTTTTCTGCCTTTACCCAGTCCTAATTCTGTTTGATAATAATGAACCTATCTTTACAACTGCATGCTACTACAACTACTACATTACTTTTAGGGATCTTACGCACCAGAGAGCTCTTGGTTGGACTGCTCACCAGCCAGGACAGGACTCATGAGGCTGGGAAGCCCTGGGAGATTATTTGATGGTAGACCTTGGGTACAGGTGCTCCCCCAGTCCCTGCAGACCCTCAGTGCAGCAGAGCTGCTGTGTTAGGTGCCTTGCTGTGATGGTCGTGTCCATCCAGCTGCTTGACGCTTGAAGGGAGTGTGTCCCTGCAGGTACTGCTGCCTCCAGAGCAGGTGAGGAGCAGGGCTGGAGCAAGGCCACACAACACAAGGCTGGAAGACAGGGAGGATGGGTATTTTGGCAGTCGTTAGTTTTTATTTACAGTAGCTTATCTGTACGGTTATGATAATGTTGTCTTATCAACCTATGCCCCGAAATAGCAGCCACAGATAGAGGTAAGTTTAACTGTAATCGTAAAGTTCATCTGTTTGTGCAGTTAGCAAAACCAGCAAAATGCAATGCACTGTCTCTCATTGTGATTTTCTGTACCTTTCTAGTAAGAGTTTTTTTCACGTTGCTGTACTGCTGGGTACCATTATGTTACACAGACTTCCATATAAACAAAGAATGGTTATGTTTGTTGTCACTCGGTTTCTATTGTTAAGCAAACTTACTTGTTGCCATAGAAACTTTTTTCCCCTTAGCAAACCAGTTTTGTTTGTTTGGTGTTTTTTATTTTTTTCCCTTTTCTCCAGAATCTGGTACAGCCAGATAATCACACCTCACACATAGACACCGAATACTGTGACAAGTAATGTCCTTTAATTCCAGTAACTCATTCTGCAGCTTCAGAAGGTAACCTTATGTTGACCCCACTTCAGCAGCCTGCAGCTGTTATGTCCCCTGCCCCGAGCACGGTGGTGGCAGCAGCAGCAGCAGCAGCGGTGCTTTCTGTCATTGGCATTGCCAGCCCTCAGCTCAGTGGCAGCCATGCATCCTTTTTCACTGGCGATAGGCACAGCACAGTTTGGAAGCGTCTAGCTTGGAGAGTTAGTTTAATTTGCTCCATCTGCATTTCTGCACCAGTTAAGAGGAAACCACACTGAAAAGGAACACTGTGCGCTTGTCAGATTTCCGGGTTTTAATTTTTCATCATCTGAAATAGGGATCCCCTACACTGAAAACAAAATGAATGAACTAGCAGCACTTGCCTGCTTCAACCAAGTGTTACGCAGCCCCTGTTCCCACCACACCTGCAGAGATTTTCCTACCCACAAGGTACATCTACGTGGCCGATTTAAGTCAAGTGCACAGCACGTGCAGAAGGGACCAGGCGTAGCGCTGCTGCATCCCATGCAGACAGCTGTAGCAAACCCACACCACAAGCAGCCGAGGGGAAGCAAGGACCCCTTTTTGTACTCCCCAGGGCTGCTCTTGGCAGCAGCACATGTAATGGTGTGGCCATCTACAGAGGGTGCCATAGGAAATGCCTCCTGTGCATTTTTTCTTAATGAAATGCCTTTGACCTGCTTGTTAAGGTCTGACTGCCAAACTAACTCTCAATAACAAACGTCACCACCCCACCATTATTATGACTAAATACCAAGGTCTCATTTTAAGGAAAAAAAAAAGTTAATTGTTTTGTCATCATTACTGTAGCACTGATGTGTGTACCAGCTTCACTGCAGGAAGAACCCACATTTGATGTTGGCAGTAGACAAAACTGATTATCGTTTAGTTTAAAGCAGCATTCGTAAGAAACAGTGTGTAGCCTGTAAGGGATAACAGACCGTAACCATTTGCCTGTGCTACTTACAACAAAACAAACAAAAGCCAACAACATCCTGTTAATCTGTCCCTACTCAGATCTCACTCATCTGCCCATACAAAACTCTGTAAGGGAGTATAACTAATTCACACCACAGTTAAATGCTTTCTCAGAGATTTTATCCATGAGGATGATGAAGAAATAATCAGATTTACTAAGACAGTGATGAAATTAATCCCAGCAGTGTTTGCTGAGGAGCTGGCTATGTCCCAGTTGTGCAAACTGAAGGTTTATCCCAGCATTTTCTTCTCAGGTTCAGTATCAGCACAGTAGCATTACCACCTTCCTCCTGCCAAATGTGTGTGACAGAAGTGACACCCGCATCCTTAAAACTGAACATGTAACTAAACAGAGACAAGACTTGGTCAAAATTACATCGAATTTGGTACTCTTTACAATTTTCATTTCCACTCTGTTATCTTTGTGAGGTCAGGAAGACACTGTGTGTCCTTCCTACCAGCTCTTTAATAGTCAGTCTTCAGAAGCCCACAAAGGCTATTCACTATTTCAAATTTAACTGCAACAAGAAATTGTTTCATAAGGCAGGCCTTGGCATCAGGAAGAGGGTGGAGGATCAATCTGCATAATTGCTATTTTGATCTAAAATTTCCTAAATAGATCAGCCCTTTTAATATGGGACTCTTTATAAGAACAGTTTAGAAATAGTTACAAGACTGAAAATGGAAGATAAAATGCAAAGAAAGTTTTACCGAAATTAAACAAATACATTAATTTCTGAGTATGCTTTTAAACTCTGCTTGGGTTTTTCTTTTCTTATGTCCTTCAACAGGGGTGTGTATGGGGTGTTGCTTACAGATTGCCAGCTGGAAAAGAATGTGAAGTCAAGGCATACCTAGATTTCAGAGAGAAAGGAGGCTACAGGACTACAACTGTCATTTTCTATCCAAAAGACTCATCAATAAAACCATTTGATGTATTACTGTACATTGGAACTCGCGATAACCCTAACTACCTTGGTCCCGCGCCTCTAGAAGAAATTGCTGAACAGATTATTAATGCGGTTGGTCCCAGCGGAAGAAACACAGAATACCTGTTTGAACTCGCTAACTCTATGAGAAACCTCGTACCAGAAGACGTGGATGAACATCTCTTCTCCTTGGAGAAACTAGTAAAGGAACTATTGGAAAAACATCAAAGCGTAAATTGCCTATAGAATAACTTATTTCTTTTAATGATATTGCTTCATCTTCAGAGGAATGGTTTCGTTGCACAATGGCTATATGACTTGGAGGCATGTTTCTCTGTACTATGCTATCTTATTTATTTTAATATTGCGTTCAAAAGAGTAGTTAGTCATTAAAACATACGGTTTTAAAAATCATACTTTTGGGAGTCTGTAGAAGGGGGAGCAGGGGAAGTGCTTTAGGTTTGAATTTGGTATATTGTTTTCTTTTTTATCCAAGGATTACATCTTTCTTTACAGAAATCTCAAGAGACCCACTTAAGCCTCTCTATTATTTCAGGTTAAAAAAAAATCTTTTAAGTATTTTTAGATGAAAATCTGCATTCAGATACAACTCCCATTGATTCAAGTGATGTTTTTTTCAGATTCAAGACCGGCATGGAGCTCAGTGCAGCTAAACAGATGAATGTTAAGTAGGTACTGTAAACTGCATAGTAAATGCATAGTAGGAAACTTGTATCAGCATTCAAGTTCATCGAAATTAAGTTGTTCCATTGCATTAGTGATCTTACCCTGCATGTTTGTCCGTAAGACACAGAGGATAAACTGTCAGTGTCACAAAAATAGTCCTTTCCCTTGGCTCATTGTGTCAAGCCCCAGAAAACCAAAGTGCCGGGGTACTCCGACACAAACAAGCAGTACCATATTAGTGCCTCATTTTATTTTTCAAGATTAAAGAATAAAACTAAAGTGTTAAAATTAACTAAGAGTATGACTTGAAGCCACGATGCAGCAAGAACGTTCAGAAACTCTCAGCTTTGTTATTTGCCTTTAGATGCTGTTGTAACCCAATTTTGTAGAAACTCGCCAGTCTGTGAGGATAGATTTTGCGCCAGTGATGTTCAACCAGCGTTTCAGGGATTCGCAGACAAAAGGTCATTAAGAAAGGAACCCTCTTTTCAGTCAACTGACATGTTTTACGGACTTCTAGCCAAAAAAAGTTGGAAAAGCCACCAGTTTAGGCTAATAGCCTTACTTTACGCAAAACGTAGGCAAATGGAGTTTCCGTCCGAACAAGGACTTGTCTTGCTTCTCAAAATTTTAAGTTATTTTTGTTAACTTTCAATGAAGTGTATTTTTTTTAATGTTAAAAAAAGGTCCTGTTTCAAGTACCATGTAGCATCTTATTTTCTCATGCAGGGAATGTATATATGTTCAGTAGGCGTTTGGAAGCCTATATTTTGCATCAGTACTTGCAAAACCAGTGTGTTTCTATTATACAGGTTGTCCATTTTCCTTCTTTGCATTTTCCTGTTTTATATTTGTAATTCCTTGAAAATACTAGGGTTATCAGCATAACAAGCTGCTGTTATTTTTCTTGGCCACCTACAAAAGCCAAAAAGAACATTAATAAATGTTAGTGGGAAACATTTGAAAAAGGCACCCAGATGAGTAGATTGTAGGATATTAAATTCAAACCTAAATTCCAGATAATAAGATTACTTAAAATATTTAGCCAAGAAAGCTGTTTTTTTAAATACCAGATTACAACTTTAGTATGCTTCTGGCATCACTCAAGCATACATTCACTGAGGAAAGAAAAAAACAGTTTACTAGTTTTTAGAAGCTACTGTTTTGTGGTTGAATGCCACTCTTAATAAAAGAGTGTGTAATAGGGTCTCACTTGATGGACTACTATAACTTGCAGAAGCAAATCCTCTGATGATATTAGCAAAATAATCCCATGTACTGAGGCCCCATTGTTCCATTAGTACACGAGTTACTTGCAAACTGTTGGAATAAATATCCTTCAGAGGTCTTGATTCTCCACTGCACTGTGCTGGTTTAAGATCGATATAACTGAGTGGAAGAGCAACCTCAGCTAATTCAGCTGTACAGCGGGACAGAAGCCTGATGGGGATGTCCAGGTGTCCGTCCATCACAACAGCCATTAAGATGCCTGAAGATGGAATTAAACATTTGAGCGAGAGTGACTTCACACACCAAAGACTGACAGTGATAGCCACATCAGCACTGAGGAACATGCAGTTATGCATGCATTATTTCCCCTGACGTAGAGTCACTCTTAAGTGTTATGGGATACTGAACTGTAACTGAAAATGTTATGTATGAATTATTTCAAGAATATTTATGTGTTCCTCCCGCAACAAAACCAGACAAAAAGAAGAAGCAAACAGCACTTCTTTTCTTGTGCTTGCCTCAGATAGAAGCAAGCTTTAGTGAAGTTAAAACACGTAAGATGGCCTGTCAACTCTACGCATTTTTTAATTATTTCCCCAAAGGCTTATCTGTGTTCCTTAAAACAGAGCAGGGGTTGCATACACTCACTAATGATCCAAAGACATCAGCAATGATTCTCTCTTTAAAACTAAATTTAAGCACTGTGTTGGGGCATTGTAATTATGTATGGCTCTACAGTTTGTATCTTTACTTATATTCAGGACATTGTTGGTTCATTTGCTTTCCAGATTCATAAAACTTGCAATAATATCTGTAATGATACATTCCAGTTTGTACATACAACTTCAATACAATAAAAATGCATCACATTTATTAACTGTGTTGGAGAAAGAAATTTCCATTTTTTTCCTCAATTTAAAGAGTATCCAGTAATAGGATGGACATCCCTGTGTATCTTAATTCTATCTCGTTACAAAATGATATTAGATCTAATGATGAAAAATGATATACATGAGCTAGCTACTATTATGAAGTCTTAAACTGTCCCAACGGAAGTAATTAATTAAAGCACCAGAAATACACACTTAATCTTCCTTTACGGGATCTAAGCCATGACTCTTCACACAGCTTCAGTCACCAACAAAAGCCCAGTATACTTTCAGATGTTACTCGCCAAAAAAAAAAAAAAGATACACACTTTCTGTATGCCACATGCCTTTTTTTTCCCCTACTTGTTACAACTAAATCTGAATTTGTGACAAAATTGATAAGGGATTTTAGATAGGGCTTAATAATACAAACACACAATAAGTGACCTCTAAACTTGTTTCTACAAGTCTGAACATTTCAGGCAATTCTGCTGAAAGCACAGGAAAAAGCATACTTTTTTGTTCAAAATACCAAGGATAATTGATCCCTTACATGCAAAATACCCCATCTTTTGAACACCACTTACCCCCAAAGCTGAAACAACACGTTTACAAAACTGGCTGCAACATCTCCCCTCAGTATTGTATTACTATTTCATTTTCTATCATTGTTTCCTGAAGTTCACCGGGTTATTAGATTAACTCAGATTTGCATCCCTTCCCATCTCTTACTTCTAGTATGTATCTGGATACAGATTCTATTCAAACTACAGAGCTGAGAATGTTGAAAAAAAAAAATACTACAGCTCCCCCATCAGACCCATTTCTCCATGTCTGTTCTGCTTAGCAAAGTTAAAAAAAAAAAAAAAAATAGGCGATTTCCCACTGTTCAGCCAAGCTGCTGACAGGAAGAGGGGATGTTGGCTGTCTACACTGGCAGACACTGGGACAGCAAACCACCAGCAGGGCCCTGTATCTTGACTTCCCGCTATCCGAGAATATATTTTTTGTAAGATTAGAAACTGATTTTCAAGTAATTAGGCTTCTCTAGAAGGCTTCTGCAAATGGCTTGATCCTCATTTTAACTACCAACCACAGTACAGCTCTAATTATTCTAACTTTGCATTCCCTCAGTATTCATATACTAAGGTAATTTCCTTGCTCCTCTGTGGCTTTATTCAACTAACTTCCCTTCAGTTGTGCCCTCCTTTATTATCTCAGAGCCTTGCCTGCATCCATCTGGTCTTTTACAGCTTAGGTCTTCTCTCCTGGCATTGTGCTCTCATTGTACACGTACTTAAACTGGAAGAAGAGTTCTTTTCGCAGCACAGCTCTGGCACATGTTTAACAGGAAAAAAAAAAATTACAGCCTTAATCAATCAAACAAAAATATGTTAGCAAAGCTCAGAAGTATTGACTA
The DNA here is from genome assembly GCF_964034855.1 of Anser brachyrhynchus. NCBI lineage: Eukaryota > Metazoa > Chordata > Aves > Anseriformes > Anatidae > Anser > Anser brachyrhynchus. Next base: position 10,335,044 of record NC_137696.1, on the reverse strand, counting down.
GGCCTGTGACAGCTGTTTAGTAAAGATTTGAGCTACTTCACCTATATTATTTCCATCTAGAAGTTGTTCTTCTAATCAGGACAAAAATCAACCAAGGGCATACAAACCATTTATTTAAACTGTTTAAACAAACTCAGCTTGTTTTGCTGGGTAAACACGGATGTACATACATACATCAAGCTGCTGGCAAACATAAAGAAGAAATTCCTGGAACAAACCGTCTGAAATCAATCCACCTGAACTGACCACACATCATCCAGTTAGCTTTCTCCACCACCACTGAGATTTTTGCTGGCATCATTTCCTTCCTTTTGCCTTCATACTCCTAGCACCAGCCACATACTAGTTTACTTCTCTCATTAAAGATTTCAGCCCCCATTCTGCTAGTCTGAGTTTATTAAGAATTGCTATATGCTGCCAAAACATTCCCTTTATCCTCATACTACATCCCATTATCGATTGCAAAGCAGACAGTACTAATTGCCCCACCTTTCTCCTTCCACAAGTCTCCATTTCAGTCCAGCCATTTCTCAACTTACAGTTTGTTCTTAATTGAAGATAAAAGGAAGTGCTTCATTGTATTTACTTGAACACAAAATTGTGTTCCTTATTTCTTTGTACCTTCCAGGTCTACTCTACACCATAGAAGTCGTGCTGGTATTACTCTAAAAATCTGGGGAAAAAACAGGAAAACCTAACCCAGTCGAGCCAGTAGAAAAGGGTACATCAGCATTACCACCGTACACTTTGTAACGCAGGTTGAACATCAGTGATGCCACTCTGGAAAGGCACATGCATTGCTCCATGTAAAAGCTTCGTCACGCTGTGCTGGATACCCAGGAGGGTCCTGTCGAGCATGCTGCTGTGCCAGAGGCTTTTACACCTTCTGGTATATGGATCAACACTGAGTAAATTTCTACCATAGTAAAATCGGGTATTTGGGTGAAACTATCAGATATTTGTCTAGTACTATTAACAGTGAGGTGGAAAATAAAGTGTATCATGTCCACATCCATGCAATGGAGATGAAAATCTTAAACGAGAAGTTGCAGCCATTCCTGACCCAATTATAATCCCGTACAAAATCCTCTCAAATATTAAACTTCTGTGCTTGCTCTGCCTGTGACAGCAAGCTTATACAGCAGGTGCTGGTTTTGCTGTCACGACAGACAGGACAGGGCCCTTTTTAGGCCTAGCTGGAGGGAGGAGCTCATGCCAGCAAAGCGCCTGGTGCTCAGGAAGGACGGCTACAACAAGACACGCTTTCTTAACAGCCCACAGTAAGATATTCCCAAATTAATCACAGCACCCTCTGAAATACCAGGTTTTTGCAGCCGACTAAGTACCAACGCACAACAGCACGAGGTCTCAGAAGTCAGGGTTTCACCACAGCACCGAACAGCCCCACACCGCAGTGGGGCGAGCCAGGCACGGAGCCTGCTGCCACACCTTGCTTCCTGCACCTCTCTGTTGGGAGAGGCACGGAAAGGGCGACTTTACACACTCACACTCACACACACTCACACACGCTCACACACGCTCACGCTCACACACGCTCACGCTCACACACGCTCACGCTCACACTCACACGCTCACACTCACACGCTCACACTCACACGCTCACACTCACACGCTCACACTCACACGCTCACACTCACACGCTCACACACATATATAAACATGAAACACACCCAGACCCGCGCACACGCGGAGGAGCTGCGAGCCGCCCCTTGAGGCCCCGGCCCGGCGCCCCGCGGGGTAGCAGCGGGGACCGGCAGGGGACCGGCTAGCCCCTAGCCCCTGGCCCCTGGCCCCTCTGGCCACGGCCCGCCGCGCACTTACCGCCGGCCGCCCCGGATGTTGATGCGGCGGGGCCGCCCCGCCCCGCAGCCGGCGGAAGCAGACGTGGCGGCGGGGGCCTGTGGCTGCCCGCGGTCCCCCCGAGCCGCCGGGCGGCCATGAGGGGCTGCCGGCCCCGGGCGCTGCTCTGCGGCCTCCTGGCGGCGGTGGCAGCGGTGGCGGCGGGCGGCCGTGCCCTCCCGCACCTCAGCGACGACGTGCCCTTCAGGGTGAACTGGCCCGGCACCGAGTTCAGCCTGGTGGGTGCGCGCCGGGGGGCTGAGAGGGGCAGGACGGGCCCGGGGAGGGCGAGGGGCGAGCAGAGGCCGGCGAGCTGCGGCCCCCTGAGCGCCCCTAGCCCCTCCTCTGCTGCCGCAGCCTCCCGGGGGTGTCCCGGGCCGCCCTCCCCTGGTCAGCTGTACTGCTCACGAATTTAGGAATGTTTCTGAGTGGTAGCACTTTAAAACCCTGATTGGTTCATGGGTTATTTGCGTGTGTGTGTTTTTGGGTTTTTTTTAAGCCTACAACTGGTGTCCTGTACAAAGAGGATAACTACATCATCATGACCACTGTGGATAAAGAGAAATACAAATGCATACTTCCACTGATAGCGAGTGGCAATGAGGTACGTTCAGCCATGTCTTGTTTGTAATCATAAACTGCAGGCAAGTCTTGGCAGCGTCTTCCAAGTTAACTGTTTACATTTTGAAATAGCCCTCATCCTTATGTGATGGAGAATAGCAAGTACTTCACCTCAGGTGACAGACCTTTAGGGGTGAAGAACTTTACCTCTTCAATAGCATGCACATTTATAGAGTAAGAAATAGGAAGAAGTAAACTTCCACAAATGGATTGTTGATACTGTTTTCCTATTCGTAATCCAAGCTGCCATTCTTGACAGAGCAAGCTGGGAGCTGCTACTCTTTTGCAACGTACATATTTTTTAAAACCACAGAACTCTTCTGCTTTGACTGTTTTGTGACTTCTACTTGTCCCTTCTTGTTTAACTAAATTACCTGCCCTGATCACAACACAGCTCCTTCAGGGCAAGAACTAATGAGCTCTTGTATCTTTTAATTTTTCTTACTGCAAAATTAAACTTTTTTTGAAAAACTAATAGATGAATATTAACTAACCGAACTTCTTCCAATTTTAATGTAATATCCTTCCTTTGTAGGAAGAAGAAAAGGACTACAAAGGTCCTACTCCAGGAGAATTGTTGGAACCTCTTTTTAAGCAAAGTAGCTGTTCATATAGAGTATGTCACTTCTGTGTTGGTAATTTGCATGCTAATCAAAAGATTTTCATTCAGTCCATTTTAAGATTTAGCGTAATAACCTGGATAAATATATCTCAAATTTTATGTACTAATTCAGACCAAAATAAATTTTCTGTAACTTTGATTTAACCTATATTATTGATAAAATTCCATGTAGTAGAAGATCTCAGTATACAAATAAATTGGGTTGTTATAATACCAATTTAAAAATGTGGATTTAAATGCTTACTTCCAAGAGTCAAGTTGTAATATGTGGCAGTCTAATGAGCAGCATTTCTCATAAATTGTTAGAACACCAAAACAAACATACTTCTAGATACTCTGAAAGTTTTTCCATTTTTCATCAGCTGTCATCACAATTCACAGGCTCGTGCCTTACAAGAACAAACCAAATAGCAAACAGGCTGGTACTGAGAAACTGAGAGAGCAAAAATGACCAAATGCTATACCTACACAAGGTCTTATGCAAGTCCTTGAGGAAGAGAGAGTGGGTCAAGCCCCATTGATAAACAGCCCGTATCTACAGCAGTTGTTAAAAACAGTCAGTGCTGAGTCAGTTCAGCTTAGTCCCAGTGGTTTTAGACCAAATTCAGTCTATATATCTATTTTTTTAATTTATCTGTGTAAAAGTTAAGAAAGTTCACCTGTTGTGTTTATTTGGAACCTCATCAAAATGCTTAGGGAACACTGAGACCATTCACTGTGCTATTGTTTTTGAAGGTGCTTTTATCCATCTGCTTTGGCTGTGTTTTATTGCTGTAAAAGCCAGAAATTAGGGGGGAAATGTTTTTGGGGGTAATTTATCTAAACAGAAAATTGTTATTATTTTTAAGATTGAATCTTACTGGACTTACGAGGTCTGCCACGGAAAACACATCCGTCAATATCACGAGGAGAAAGAGACAGGACAGGTAGGTTTCTTGCAATTTGGAAGTCTCAGCTGCATTTTCAGTGGCACCTGTGTGCATAACTCCTCCAGAAGAGTTGAAAACCTGTATGCTTGAAAAAGTATGGAAAACAGTAACAGATTTTTTTTTAACCTCTCTTGATTGTAGAAAATAAACATCCAAGAATACTATCTTGGGAATATGATGATGAAGAACCCATTATCAGAACCAGGTTTGTCTTAGATTATTTTGCTAATGCTAATGAGTTCTTTTGGTTTTAACCATTACTCTTTGAAGAAATATGCTGTAGAAAACCAATTCCTGATAGAACAGTACAGCTCTGTACGTTACTGTTATACAAATTGTAGTTCTTAAGTAATTTCTTTCAGCACTTTACATTTATTCATTCTGTGAGTTTCGCTGTGATGTTTAGTTAATTAGATTAATTTGCAATAATTAATTAGGATCGGGGAAAAAAATGCATAGTAGCAATATTGAAGCAATATATGTCAGATGAGTCTGTTTGATAATGTAATCTACTGCCACTCTTTCTCTTTGGGTGGGGAGAAGTGTCTTTCAAGATGGAAACAGCAGCCAAAGTGTGTAGCACATCTTGGGCTCTGCTATTTTGTAGTAGAATGTGGTATGCAAATACACACATTTATAGCCTTTGCAGGTAGATTTGATCCTTGGAATTGTTGCAGAATGTTTTTTAGGGTTTCTGGCACAGACCTTCAGAAATACTGAAGTGCAAAAAGTGTGACTTCAGTGGAAATTAGGTAGCTGAGCCCCAAACTCAAACTAGTTTAGAATAATTTTCTGAATACTTGCATTTTTGCAGATAAATTTTTGTAGATACTGGAAGTTCTGTGTTCACACCTGCTGATATCTGGTTCCCTTATGTAGGCAGTATATTGGTTCAGAGAACTCTCAAAATCCACAGACTAAGTGTTCATTCATCAGAGCTGATGGAAACAGTAGAAAACAATAATTTACCTTTTTTTTTTTTTTTAATTCTAGGCTAGTACATAAAAGGCACCACCATTTTTCCTCCTAAATGTGATTCACTTGAGTGGCTTGATCTCGAAGGGGATTTAGAGCTATTAACCCTATTTCTTTGAATTCCTGTTTGCAACCTTCAGTTAGGTATCTTAGTCCTAAAAAGAAACTTGACTCAGAAACTGCATTATTTGGTTCCTCTTATTAGTAAGTTAGGGTGTTTGCTTGTGTTGTCATTAATCCTGTGCAGAGGTGCCTAATTCTCCCTAAAAGCTGCTGTATGTGATGTTTATGAATTCTGTTGTGGGCTATTATTCTGAGAAGTTACATGTGATGATACTTTAAGTTGTCTTGATAATTTGTGAAGTTATCAGTCTTTTAGTATGTTCACTCTCTGTCCTCTTCGCTTAAGTGGCAGATTTTATTCTATGCTTCCTGTACAGCAATTCACACTACTTCTCTTAAAAAAATAAAATAGATGGAAATAGAAGGTGTTTCAAACCATTGTGAGCTAAATCCACAAGTGTGATACAGTAAACTTGGAATAGCTGAATGGGTGACAGCAAAGCAGAGTTGCCTTTTGCTCATCTAATTCTGAATGGAGTCCAGACCATCTCCTGAAACAGTTCAGAACTAAAGACAGCTTTAACCTGTGACAACTTGTAACCTTACTCTGTTACTACGCTTATCCTCATGATCCTGAGCATAGTGTGCAGTCTAGCCTAGCTTCATCCTATACCTAGGGCACCCTCTGAGGCTGGCTGGTGGGTGGGCTGAAGTACTTGCTGTGTACTGTCTCAGTCTGTAATTCACTCACTTCGAAGAGAATAGTCAGCTATCCCTCGAAGAACAGCAACAGTGGCATGTTATTCTGGCCTCCATGGTATTCCTGTGGTGCTAGAGCTGGATTTGGCCTGTCACATAAACTCAATTGTGTTAAGATGATGCTTACTCGTATTTTATTCTGTTTGCTCTGGACCCTAGATCACTGTTTATTTCCTTTCTTTCCTCTTTTGCACCTGCAAGTTGTTAAAATTGACTCTTGACAGCTTATACACAAAGTACAAGCAAATACACAAAACAAACTTCTCTGTGTATAATTTCACTTTATTTCGAGCTCACAGACTTTATGCTTACCTCATTCTTAATTATTCCCTAGATCAAGAAGAGAAGGAAAATCCAAAAGAGAGTGCAAAAGAGGCAAGTGAAAAACATCTATTTTAACTTTTGCCATCGATAGTGGAGGCAATTTATATATGATGAGATTATAAGTTCCCTAACAAAATGAGTATCAAAAAATGAAACTCTGTTCCCGAGCTGCACTCTTTTCACTTTAGATTATTAGTTACACTGCTTAAAGCTTGCTTAGTCTACTTAGTAAATTTCTTACCCTCCTGTTTATTTAAATTAAAGTTATGCCAATCTTAAACTTATATGAGATCTGAGCTATGTATTCTTTCTCTATGAACACAATACACATATCCACAAAGTCACATTAAGGTCTAGTAACAGTTATTTTTCTAGCTGCATCAGAAATCCCTATTCCCTTTCATAAATTTTGGGTTAGAAATGCTTAACAGAACTGTACAGCACCAAATCTGTAGATTTCTCACCTGACTTGATGACCCATCCTGTAAAACTCTGTGCTTCTGTTTTCCGTTAGAGAACTTTTCTATTATTAAGGTCCCAAAACGCAATTGTGAGTTACTGACTTGGTAGCAAAACAGTGTAAATACCTGAAGCACGCTGGTGTTTGGGATTAGCAACAGCAAATCTGGCCTGCAGATAAACATGCACCTATCTTATTTCCAGTTACCTTTATTTTAATTCTGAAGTCAAACTTTCATCTGCATGTTCTTTGTAATACCGATTTAAATAGCAGAGAGTGATATCTGTCTTGCAGTGGATCTCAGAAAATATGCATGCCTGATCAGCATTTTGCGGGTAGCTGGGGAAGCAGACTCAAGTCAGAATGTGCCTGTTCTGATGGCTGTGGTTCTTGGAAATTGAAGAATTTTTATTCATTACTTCAGAAGTTGCGAAACATTTTTGCGGACTTTTTTTTTTTTTTTTTACCAGTATTTATGATGTATGTACACTGACTTGATTTCAGTCCACAAATAATTTAAGTTTGCAACTTGATTGGAATCTGTAGTCAGGAAAGGGAAAGGATACATAACACAGCTGGGTGGGTGCTGCTTAAAGTAACCAAAAACCTGCTGAGGCTAGAGATTTATCTTAACTGACAGACCTCTCAATAGGATTTGTGTACAAACAGCAGCTCTCTCCATTTAGGTTTCTTGAGTAAGCAATGAAATGCCTAGGTATAATTTTTCAATATTTAAGGAAAAGTCAGTTCTTTTATTCAGGAAGATAGGAAGGAAAGATATCGGTACCGCTTCTGTGAGTCAATGGAATATATCTTTGCTTACCACCTTTGACCACCGAATATTTGGGTATAGAGTGGATATGTGACTGGAAGCTAAGGAGTGCCTGAGCAATTAAGCTACTGCCACGTTCATTCCTGTAACTCTCAAATGTCTCATCACTTCATTCATGATGGAACAGTTGTCAGGAAGAAAAAAAGTCCATGGCCTGTGACAGGGTAGCTTGGTTTGAGAACTCCGCAGTAGGTGAGATGTAGGAGGGTCCCAGTTCCCCTGGGTTTTGGCCCAAGCACAGAAGGCACCACTACCTTTTAGCACCGAGCCTGATTTGTTGTGCACTGAAAACCTTTACTAGCTCAAGCAACAACAGATCGAAAGTGGTCTCGATTGTGGGTTCCAACATGGCTTTTGCACAAACAGACCTTTTGGTACCCAGGAATGTTAGCTGCTTTGAAGATAGGAGCCAAAGAGGGACTTCCTAGCAGTTTGGGGAATTAGTTTCCTGAAGGGGAAGTTGGACAAAACATGAAGGAACAAGTCTGAAGAGAATTTACCTAGGGTGTAGAAAATGAAGGAAAGTAGATTTAAAGTTTTTATTTGGGCTTTGTAAACTACCTTTACTTCAAAATGCATTTTGAAGTAATGTATTTTACACCGCCATTTCAAATTTTATAAAGCATGATTTACTTAGTATATATTGTTAACTTTCTGTTAGCTATGATACCAGATGGTGTGAGATACTCTGTACAAGGAGACACCCGGGCTGGGTATGATAAGGGCAGATACATGGATGACTTTGCAAGGGGCCATTGGGGATTCTTCATGGCCTGACACTGAACAGAAGGTAACATGCCTGGCCAGACCTGAGCTGAGCTTGGCAGAGCTACTCAGAGCTCCTTGGCTCCTAGATTACAGGGTGAACACAGCTGGCTTGGTGCTCTTTCGAAACATTGCACCCAGCTGGTGAGCTTTCTTAGAACTGCACCATCAAGCAACCTGTGCAGAGAAACCAGCTGCTTCTGCAGTCGTGTTTCTAGTCAGACCTCATGTGGCTTGGTGCATCTGTGCAGTGCTGAGCTGGAGGTAATAAACCAGAATGTGTTTGGATGTTGCAGCAACACCGAATCAGTACACGGGGGCTGGTTTCAATCCAGTAGTGCTGGCTCTGCACAATGTTATAGTGTTTTCTGTTTCAGAAAAGTCAAAGGACTTTTACTGTGATCCTTAACTTTTACTTTCTTTCACCTAGATACCTACAAAAAATATAGAAGGGCAGATGACCCCATACTATCCTGTAGAAATGGGAAACGGCACACCTTGTAGCTTGAGACAAAACCTACCCAGATCAAGTACAGTGATGTACATCTGTCATCCAGAAGCTAAACATGAGATTCTTTCAGTAGCAGAAGTTACGACTTGTGAATATGAAGTGGTTATATTGACACCTCTGTTATGCAACCATCCTAAATATAGGTATGATACCCAAATTTTGGCTAACATTATCACTCCAAATTTTCATCAGCTTCTGTGCATGTGCTTATGCAAGTCTTATATTCAGCTGTGGTTTCTGGTACAGAACTGTGATACTCATATGTACTTATTTTGGCAAGTGCAGTTTTGCATAGTCTTAAGAGTTTTCATCTTCAGTTGCACGGTATTTGCATTTTGTAAGTCTCTCCTGGTTGATCCTGTATGAGAAGCAGATGGGAAGTATTTTATTTTCAACAGGTAAGCTTCTGGCTCTGTCATTCAGGAGGAATGCAAACCAGGGCCTGAAGGCTGCGGGCAGACTAAGAACACTCAGTCTCATCTCTTAGTTTACGATTTCAAAGTCTTTGGGGATCATCTTTATAGTATTTAGATACTGCAAATTGCACGCACCATGTATGTGTGCATAGACTTCAACTACTCTATTTAATTTCAAAAAACAGAAGTATGGTCTTCAGCCATAACCTTACTAACATTTATCTTAGCTGTACTCAAAACTTAAGAAGCTCCTATATGTCCTTGCCTTGGTTTATTGCCTTACCACTAGCTGTATGTCATTTTCATCTGAAGAGTTCACAGTTACAGGTTTATTTGTCCAAAAATCAAGTTTAGGATTCTTTTTTTCTCCCCTCTCTGAATTGTAACATGCATCTAGAGGATATCTGTAGTTTTAATAGCTTTGACCTTTCAAAGGTTGTAAGCAGAATTGCTAAGTACATGACATAAAAATGAAAGGGGAAAATAATTGACAGGAGTTCTATTTCCCATACACACAGACATCAGAACAAGCAAGTATTTAGTTGCTGTTCTGAAATAGGCAACAAAGTCTAAAGGACAAAATCCTTGACTGTGCATTTTATACATGCTCCCCATTTAGGGTAAATAAGTGATGCTCTTATATATTTCGTCCCAACTAGCAATTTTATCATGTGGATGGATCTGTTAAGTGCAACAGATAACACAGTATTATCTATTGTGCTCATCTGTTGTTTGTATGCTATGTATTACGTGTCTTATAAGCCTCTGTATCAGCAGAAGAATAGAAAGTGCAAGGCAAATTGTTTTTTTTCATGTGATAAGAATGAAATCTTGAGCCACTATTCCTTCCCAAACTGAAAGCATGGAAGACTTTCTGGCCACTGGCAAGAAATACTTAAACATACGAGATTTTTATTCTCAGACTTACATCTTAGTAAATAAAGATGGGTAGAGATGGTCAGCTTGAAACGCTGCTCAGCGTCAGCAGAGGTAAGAACAGACAAACCAACTTCATTTTAAGTGCACTTTTCCTGTTGTATTCCCCGCAACAGCACTTAGCAGTACTTCAGACACTATTCCTTTACTACGCTTACCCAATAACGCAGTTGCATTAACTTAGCAAAAGCACATCCATTAGTTCTAGTTGGCATTCTTATTTGGTTACAGTTTGATTTTTTTTTTTTTCTTTTAAATTGGTGGACATTTGGATCAGGAAGGAAGATTGAGTAGTAGTAAGACTACTGTAACTGTCAGCGTTATGCTTTTTAAATAAAATTCAGATGAAAACAGGCTTCTTTGGTTTAATCTGGAGTGTAGTAACTATTTAGGAAACACGTTTAGATTCTTTCAACTACAGGGGCAATTGTCATAGAGCTACTGTTGTGTATTACAGACTTTTCAAAGGAGGACATCACAGAATGCCACCTTGCTTCTGAAGCAGTGCCTGCATGTTTGTTTTGTAAATAAGTTTCCTCTAAAGAGCACCTTTTCAATTAGATGAGAAACAAAAACTGTTCAAATACATCATTTGTCAGTATGATTTTCATTTTGATGTTTGCCTTAATAATCTGTTAAGGTTTATTTGGTGTTTTAATGAGGCCTTCATTTGTGTAAAACAAGGAGAAAGGCGTGTTACTCTTCTCTAGCTGATTTTTCTTTCCTGAGATGAGCTGCTTTTTGCAGACATAGCTAATGAAGAGAATGATAGAGGAATAATGATATATGTGCAGTGGGAAAAGCCATACACGTCACAGTACAGGAATGTGTTATTTTAATTATACAGGCACTGCATCTATCAATTTTAATCATTCAAGTTTTTTAACTTCTGAGAGGGCTTTTTGGAGTCTTGACATTACATTCATGGTACATGTACAATGCAGTTTGCTTTTTAATAACTGTTTTTTTCCTTTTGAAGAAAAGTGATTAGATTGTGCTGCCAGTTGTCTGGCAGTGGTGGTAGTGAGTCTGCACTGGGCTACGCTCATTTACATCAGCTGCACAGACATTGTAGCTTTGAATGAGATGGTGCTATTGCAAGAAAAAAATAGCTCAAGCTAAACTCAGTCAGAAATTTTTAGCAATCAAAAAGTATGTCTTGTCTTTAAAGCACGGTAAGTTATATATCCATAACTTGTTTGCACAGGTTCAGGGCTTCTCCTGTGAATGACATTTTTTGCCAGTCCCTGCCAGGATCCCCACTTAAACCTCATAATCTGGAACAGCTGGAAAAACAGCAAGAAATGATGAAGATGCCTTTCAGAAGGGTTAAGGAGGTAGAATTTCTTTAATTTGAAATAGAAAAGTACTTGTTTTCATTGTTACAGTACACATAACTTGCAGTTCAGTGGAGTAAGTTCGTTTACTCAACTTTATAAGACCACGTCAGTCTTTCAAATGGTCTTTAAGTTTTTTGAAATTTCATGTAACTTACTTTGTTTGGAAAGAAAACATATCAATTGTATTTGGGCTACCAGTAGAAAACTTTTGTAGCCTTCTTAGCCTACAGTTTGGAAGGTTGCTATGTTTCTGACTCAGTCTTTTGTTTAGCTGTGTCTAAGGCACAGTGAAAGTGGTGACAGCATGCTTTCATACTTCTTTGCACAGCCTGCCTCACTTAGTATTAAGTAACTTCCTATAGTTTATAAGATTTTGAAAGGGGCATATGAAGTCTAATTAATATATTTTTGTATACTTTAATTTCAGGAAGAAATGCATTCAACAAAAGAAGATAAATTTTCTTCCATTCATAAGCCTGTTGCTGTCGGCAGCCATCAACTATTAACTGTGGGAACAACCCACATCTCCAAATTGACTGATGACCAACTTATAAAGGAGTTTCTTAGTGGTTCTTACTGTTTCCATGGGGTAAGAAATTAAGGCTGCATACAATCAAATAGCAATTCCTTAATTGCAGGTGCAATATGGTGGTGGGTTTTTCATTTTCTCCATGAATGCTGATAGTTGAAGTTAGTATTTCAGCCAGAAGGGGGACTACTTTATTTCCTGATAACAAAAGAGGTATTTTCCTTCAAAAAAATGAATTACTAGTAACTAGTTCAACCTTAACTGAAAATATTCTTTTGATCTGTATTCAAGACCTACTTTTGCCCAGTCTTTGCCTTGGATACTCTTTATATGCTTCCATAGGCATATTAGTTTGGGCATAAACGTATAATTTTAATTTGGGTCTGGAGGGTAGTGAGTTGGAGCTTAATGTTCATGAATGATATTTCCCCTGACTTTGAAGTATTTAAATAGATCCTCATTAAATAACTTTTCATTGGCCGTGCTGGGCAAAATGCAAAGTTGAAGCAATAGTACGCTTCTATTATATGAATAAAACACTGGTGCATTTATTACACAAGCCATGTCAAGTTAATGTTTTAACAGCATTCTTATGCACATAATAATTGCCTTTCGTTGATAGAGGGAAGGCTTATATACCTAGGTCTATGCTAGAAAGGTATCTTTAATTTTTCTGTTGAAAATAAACTTAGTTGGACAGTGAAAAATGAAAGTAGATCATGAGAATTGTTCAGTGTTAATTTTGTTAGTGAGAAAGGAAAAAAAAAGATATACCTTACTGAAAGACGAGCCAGCAGCGAAGAGGCATCTGAAGTTTTCACTGTCTTTAAAAAGTAAAATATTTCTTAAAAAGATGAATAGAGGAGATACAAGTAGTTTAAAGAACTTAGTCCTTACAGTCCTTACATGGCTCTTCTATGAGTTGAGATAAGAACAAGGTCCTCTTTGCTTAAACTCATCTATTCCATCCCTTGCCTATGCCAATTAGTCTAATAAGAGATTCTCTCTCAAAGCAAATCACAAATCAGCATATCTGAATAAAAGTTGGAGTTTTACAGCTAAAATAATGAGTGATTTAGGGTCAGGAGGGAAGTGGGAGTGGTTGTTTTTGGGGTTTTGTTTCATTTTAATGCTGAGATTCTACCTCTCCCTAGGGTGTCGGTTGGTGGAAGTATGAATTCTGCTATGGCAAATATGTTCATCAGTATCATGAGGTACATTTAAATAGTTTTATGTTCTGCCAAATGCTGACTGTGGCTGGTGGTGGGGAGGTTAAAGAATCTGTTTTTGGTTTGAAAAAAGCAGCATCCTTTTCTTGGCTAATCTACATCTTGGGCTTAAGAAGATGCATTTCAGAAAATAAATCCTCAGTGTGCTGCTCAAGAGTTTACGCAGGGGAATGTAGGTACCACGTCAGATAGAGCACAGGGATAATCAAAGCTGAACATGTGTGGGTTTTTGAGGAAATGTTCTTCTGTCATTAAAACAAAATTATCAGCTCAGCCTTTCTTTTTTTAGGACAAGGAAAGTGGCAAGACTTCTGTGGTTGTGGGTACCTGGAACAAGGAGGAACACATTGAATGGTCCAAAAAGAATGCTGCAAGAACCTACTATCTTAGAGAAGATGGTACACAGACAGTTAGGTATGGTTAACTCTGATTATGAGTTCCTGAGTTAGTCTCATACTTGTGATAGAGAAAAACAAGTGCCAGGGCCCAGTTCTGCCATGCATGAATATTCAGTTACATAATAAACTGTTATGAGAAGGTTGTATAGATTTTTCCCCCAGTCGACATGCAAGATTTTGGGTGTGATGCAGAGGAAAAGACTTTCATTAGTAAACAATTATTTGTTTACGTAATAACTGATATACTGCATTTTCCTTGTTTGTTTTGTATATTGGAGTTAAATATTTGAAGAATGACAAGATACGCTATTACACAAGTTAGCTCTGTGCTTAAGAATTCTGTTCACTATTTCCAAACTTCTTCATTCCAAACTTCTGGGCAGGATGGTGTCTCATTTCTATGGAAATGGAGATGTTTGTGACTTAACCGAGAAGCCAAGGCAGGTGACTGTGAAATTGAAGTAAGTTAACTTTTTTTTAGTAAACTGATGTATCGTGTTTCTGCTTCCTAAGCCAGAGGGGAAAGCCTCTCTCTGTCTTTCATAAAGCTCAGAAAGCTATGTCCATTAGCTGGGCTTAGTAAAAATTAGATAGATAGTAAGGAAATATAGATTTCATTTTTGTGCTTACTACATGCTAAACACTGCAAAATTTCTGTTTTCAGATGTAAAGAGTCTGATTCACCTCATGCTGTAACCATATATATGTTAGAGCCTCATTCTTGCCAATACATCCTTGGGGTATGTAAACACATACTTGAATTTCCTAAGATCAGGTGTCACTTTGTAGAGGATGTCTCAAAGTCCATGTTCCACTTTATGCAAAGTGTGTGTAGTGTGGTCGCTTGCATTGGTCATAGAGTAAAAGGAATGTTTTTAATTTGATAAAGAGATTTTTCTACTGAAGTGAAAGGTTTTACACTTACCATCTCAGGCAGGGCTAGCAATGCAAGTCTGCCCCAGACAGGGGAACACAGAGAACATAGAGAAAGCCACAGCAGGATTTTTAAATGCACTGAGGAATGCTAACATCATTTAAGTGTTCTTACTAACCTTAGCGAGCTGCTGCTCCGTCTAGTCAGCTCTGTGCACCTTAGACCTATGACATCTCCCATCCGTTTCCTCAAGTTTAAAACAGTCCCTTCCTTCCACTGACTCTTCACAAAAGAAAGATTCTTGTAACGTACCCAAATACATAACTGCTGACCAAGTATTGCTTTCTGTTCAGTTGCATTTGCCTAGGGAAATGAGGATTTATTATTAGTAATTACATTGTTAATATACTATAGATATCATACACAAAAGTAAAAAGCATTTACCAAGTTTTACAAAGTGATGCTCAAGCCTGTTGCACGCTGTTGTAATTAATCTTGTGATCTCTGTTGCAGTCTCCTGTAAGAGTTTATTAATGATTTTGTAGTTGTTAATATTTTGATCTCTGTGTTCAAGGTGGAGTCTCCAGTCATCTGTAAAATTTTGGATACAGCTGATGAACATGGGCTCCTTTCAGTGCCCAGCTAAAGAACAATATAAGTCCATGAAGAAAGCCATACTCATCAACAACCCAGCTGGTTTTTTTCACATTAACATCATATCTGTGAGATGACCAAGACAGAGAGAAGTTTTCAGCCAACCAACCTCACCAGCAGAATTCTCTTAAGATGAGGGACTCATGAACCACTTTGTGTATAACTATGTGTATATAAGAGGTTATCGATAAACTTTTAACGATTAAAATCTTGTCTTGCACTTCGTGTCTGACTTGTGTATGAGGTATTCTGCAACAATCATCGAGGTAGAAATTATCAACTTTAAAAAGGCAAAATAGACAAGGTCCAGCTTCATGTGAGGAGTTCAACTGCCAACAGAAGGGAAAAGGGAAACTTCTTGCTCAGGAGCCTTCAGCAGCCACTAGAACAAAAGTAATTGTTCTAATGCAATTACTTAGTTTGTCCAAACACAAATATTGCCTCAGTTTGACTGCCTGGAACTGTATTAATATCACAATCTTTTCTTAACTTACCTTGTACCCATTCAGCTGTTACTTCTCTCAGCCTGGGCTGCTCTCCAAGACCCGTTCGGTGTTTTTTGTTTTGTTTTTAAATAGGTGCTAACTCCATAAGGTTCATTGCAATATATTTTGCTGAACATTCCTCCTGACATGAGTCAGAGTTGCTGTTTTGGTTGAGGAAGTCAGAGTTTAATGCTAGCAATTAAAAATCAACATCTTTCTTGTGGGGCAGAGTTGTCAATACTAGCTAGGCCCCCTGACTCCCACTTGTCTGTATTCAGCTGTGTTTCATGTGTGTCTGAGTTGTTTTTTTCTTTTTGGTGACAACTCAGTACATCCACCTGCCCTCATAATGGAAAACATTGGCATGGAGGTCCATTTCCTGGTAACATGCCTACCTTGCAAGTAAGATTTTTTGATACAGTTGCATGAAGTTTTAGTCTGCAGGCAATACATCTTCCTAGAAGTCAGGGGACTAGATAATTGAAATATTACTCAGCAGTATCTGAAGATTTCCATTATACTTCTAAAACAGTTGTTTTTAAATAGGTAAGAAAAAAAATGAGAATCACAAGTTTGGAGCCAACACCCACCATACTTTCAAGGAGTTCCTTCCTAGGGAGAACACTGTAGGGCTGGCAGAAAGTTCCTTCAGTGTTTTTACTAGGTGCTACCTCAGTCATTTTTTCTGTGTGATCACAGACCAACCCTCTTCATACTAAACACACAAAATGACTTGTGTGTCCTTTACCCACAGTCCTGCATTAAAACTGCTAGTGTAGGCTCTGTGCTGACAAGCAAGATCAGTTTGCAACTGGGTAAGATCTAACTCAATGCTTTCAGATACTTTCTCTTGAGTTAAGTTCCACCATAATGAGCTCGGGAGCATTTTGAAAGGTGTGTAATGATGTATGTGCTGGAATGGGCAAAAGCTTGGCAAGATTTCAGTGTGTAGCAATTGTGCATTTTCAGCATCTTGATCAGTATTACTCATTTGTAAGCCAGCTATGGGTTTCCTCTTTTCTAGAGTTGTTGTGCAAGGTGCAGGAGTTTTGACTGATGTCAAATGGAAATCCACCAACCATTTGGCATATGACTAGTTCAGAACTACCCAGAATATCAAGTAAAGCTGCTAGACTGTTGCAATGTAAAAACTAATTTTACTCTCTCTTACTTAGTAGAACAGAACAAAGCATCAGCAGGATGATATGGCATTTAAATTCAAAGTCTTTCTTCCTGATCATATTCTTATTTCTCATGGCTTGTCACTGTGATGGAAGAGAGTCTTCCACCCAGATTTTTTTTATCATTATTTTTCCCTAGTCTTGGGAACCATTAAATAAATGAGGAAAAGCTTCCTTAAATTTTAATCTTGTATCAAGCTAGTAGCTTTTAGAAAAGAGAAGATAAACAGAAGTGTTCTAACTTTAGATATTTAACTTAGTTTCCTTTAAGTATTTTTACTTGCCTTAATAATCATCTGGGCCCATCTCATTAAGCAGGTAGCAATGGATGTTACAAAGCTGCACCAAAAGCTTTTACCACACTGTGCAACAAGTTGCTTGTATCTGCCAGTGAGCAGTAAACAGTCAAGGACATGGTTCCTCAGCTAGGAAAGAGCTGCAGGCTCCTGCAGAACCTTCCCTCACTCTATCTGCATGGATGCTGAGGGTGTAACTGCAGATTGAGTAGCTACAACCAAACTATCTTTAAACTGCTGGGGTAGTAGGTGCAGCTACAGCGATACCGACTTTAGGAAAGGCTCCCCACTTCCCTACCAACCCAGCTTCAGATTTGCAGCTCTTCCTTCTGCAGGTGTTACCCCTTGGCAGCCTTAGCCCCATTTCTGGACTGCCATGGGTAACACTACCTCAGGTACGCAGCAGCAAAGATGCATCCCCAAGTCAACACAGAGTTAAATAAATAAATAAATAAATAAATTTAGCCTTAAATTCCCTAATCTGTCTTTACAATGGGATGGTTGAATCTTAATAAGGCTCCAACAGTAGACAGAAGTGTTTGTCATAAAGGATTGCACAGGTCTGTTTTGAGGTTGAAATTGCCCATATCTACTTACCTTGTCTTAGGAAAGCCAGTACAGACACATCTTAGCGCTGTGCCGTGCTCTTAAGCTCTGAGTGCTCAATCCCCAGGCTGTACGTAGTGGCTGTGTCTCATTGCAGAATATATACAGGCAGCATCTGTGGGGATGGTGTCAAACTTTATCAGCATATATCAGGCTAGGTGACATTAAAGGGAAGAGAAACCACAACATACTAAACCTTCCTGCACATCCATTTGTTCTGGGATAAATTAGATCGGAAAAAAAGGTAAGGATAGGTACTCTGCAGAATTTAAAGAATTCTAATTCCCCACATGGCAAAGAAGTCCCCAGTGCAATAGGGAAGTGCAACCTCTTTGACTAAGTAGCCACAGCACCTCATGGTGTCACTAAAGCCAACAAAAATTCTGCTGTTCTAGGAGCAAATCACACTATCACCAAAAGCATGTACCCAGTTCTCCATATTCCTCAGCTTCTGCTTTCCCATGCACAGGAAGCAATGCGCTCAAAAGTGTGCCTAGCCTGTGTCCAACATATCCACAGGCACTAAAATGATGAAATCCAAGCCTCTGTCTCTGTCCTTAGTGGTCTATGTTACATGACAAAGGCTTCTTTGGATACCGAACAACAAAATGATACATGAGGCAATACCAAATTTACGATGATTTATTGTAGAAATAAAAGACTAGCTTTGTCAGCAAAGTGCATGATTGGATAACAAAGATGAAAAGTAAAGCATTAAGCAATTGTAAAAGCTCAGGTTGGTTAGATATTTTACCCAAAAAAAAACAGCCAAATCCACACCACGCCCCAGTCTCCCATTCCTCTGTCAAGACATCTCCTTTGCCAGGCAGCCCATCAGGTCCAGGCACCAAAGGACTACCGCTGACGGGCTCTCCAACCATGTATTTATTGTGTATTGAGGCTGCGAGACTTTTTGGTCATTGGTGAACTTTGTCCCCTGATTAGTTTTGGCTCTGAGAACTAGACATGGTGCCTTTCAGAACACGTGTTTCAGTTCGAGGCACCCAATTTCAATGGAACAATGCAATCCTGTCCCATAAAGAGGGACTGGATGGCATATGTTATGCTCGTTACTAAGTTTAACTGCTTTCATTCTGGACTGTAAGTAAGTCACTTACCCTTGCCAATAAAGGTCAGCAGAGGGTCTCGCCAGTCTGCTCCAGGCCCAGCTGTAGCACTGCTCCACTCCACACTTCTTCTATGCTCACAGAAACCAAAGAAAAACATCATGAGCCATGAGAACTTTCCAAGTCAGGAGAACTTTTTTCCCCTGTCTTTACTGAAAGGAACTACTACACGGTGCAATACATAACACAAGTTATGGACAGTCCAGCAGACAGCATAAGACTTTTTCAGGGAGAACAGGGGGACTTAAATCCACAAATATAAAGAACACATTTTTCTTTTTGACCCCCTCCCATATCTCCCCTACCAACAGCCGATACGAGCAAGAAGAACCAAGATGGGAGGGGGAGGAGGAAAGATGTGCACAAAAACACAAAAGGCAGAAGAGACTATGATTTGATACTGCTAGAAATAATTTATTCCAGCATTAGTTTGTGTTTTAATACATTTGAACCTGGAAGAAACGTGCAATTGAGAATACCTTCCTTCTATGACCCTCTCCCAGGCAGACCCTGGAACGTGGGAACCTCTCAGTACCAAAAATGGGGAAAAATAGGCTTGCTTGGGTGTGCAGAAAGCACAAAGCAGAATTGGAGCTCTGCAGGTTTCTGTGCCAATCTGCTTAGATTTATACCCGAGATATGATGCAGGTTTGCATCTCAGCCTGAGAGGCATTTGTTTCCACACTCATTTAAGAATCAGCAATGTGGAAAATAATGTGAAAGGCAGACAGCAAATTTGCAGTAATGGTACCGATATAATCTGCAATTAGTCAAAGGAAATTACATGAAAGGAAAGTAGATTTGTGAAAGTGAAACATGCCGCTTATCTAAGATATTTATTTAAATGAGAACAGTTCAAAGAATGAACTATTTTAAGCCCCAGAATACAGGATTCATCCACACAAAAAGAATGAGCATCAGCAACAAGCACCTACCAACATCCCCTGTCCCCACCTTATCAGTACAGAAATGCTCAAAACTCACTTGTGAGTCAGTAACTGGTGGATTCCTCGTACACAACCCAAACCAGTGTAGAATAGCACTGCTCACTTCTTGCTAAGGCCTGACAATTGACAATTAGGAAATGAAATTTGAATTTTCTGTAGGAAAAAAAGAGTCATGTCATTATTGCTACATCTTTAATTACATCTCCACTCAAAGATACTAATTAAATATAGCAGCCATTAGACTTCAGACAATAGGGATTCATTTTAGAGCTAATTTTTAATTGTCATTTAAACTCACAAATTATTAACTACCTGCAAGACTGAATGAAGAAGCAGAGAATACTTATGTAAGACATCTGCACAGCTGGTAGATTTAGCTGAAAGGAGTCAGTGGCACAGTGTGCAAGGCGAGACAGTCCCTGAAAAGTTTCATCTAGCTGAAGGGAAAAAATAAGCCAATCAGGCTTGGAAACAATTTTCTCAAATGGTAAAAAATGAATGGTATTATTCCTTCTCCCTGCAGAGAGGCAGAAGAGTACATTTCCAGGTGATAAATATCCTATTTGTACAGCTATACAGATATGACTTACCAGTTTTTATCCAGCATTCAATTCTAAGCCCACTTTAATAAAAGAAGCTCTTTTAAGGGCTGGTCTCCTGAAGGCTGGTGCTCATTCTCTCTGGGTGTGAGCGGGTCTTGCACAGGCTCATCTAGTCTGCCATCCACGTGCCTATGCTCACAAATAGTTTAATGTTAACCTTACGACATTAACATCAACAACTGGATTCCCTAAATCTGTCTTGGTTCTGCTCTCAACCATGTTGTTTGTATTTTTCCTATTCACTCACAAAAGGCTTTCTTGTGTGCTGCTGTTCCTCCACAATCCTTAAAATAAGACTGTCTTAAAGATTAAAAAAAAAAAAGGAATGCTGGGTGAAACAAATGTTAGAATAATGCCAACACAACACGCTCGTCTGTTTTCTCAAAGATGGAACTATGGACTGAGTTTCAAAAAGAGCATGGCTGTATTTACATAAAGGAAGAAAGACTCGTTAAGGAGAAATAGCTTCAGGGAGTTGCCTCAAGAATATATCCTGACATGTCCGAAATGCTCTTAATTTCCTGTCTTTTCTGCTAAAGCAAGCTAGGATCTGTCTGAAGAAGGCATGACTTAAGGGCAGTTCCCAGAACCTGATGGGGCAGGAAAGTGCCAAGTCTGACTAGAAAGGGAAGACAAACAACCATGGGGCTTTCCAGCCCCTCGGGGCTGGACATGAGAGCCTCTGGGCTACTGTAAGAATTTCCTGTCACTGGCAGTTACAAAACAGTGGAAAAACAATTAAAAAAATAAATAGCAGAAAAAGCAGAGCAGATGACAGTGCTCAACATCTTGTGCAATCTCTGTTGACTCCCCATCTGCTGACATCCTGAAGCGAAGTGCACACTTTTCAGGGTAGCACTACAAACTCTAAGAAAACCTCCTACTATTTTTCCCTAGCTAAAGTGCACAAGAGGTACAATTGCTCTGTTTGTGAACATAAGGTCTCACATGCTGAAAGTGGTCCTGCACTTAAAAGAGCCCAGAAGATCTCACCACCAAGGAAACAACAACTCATGTTACAGGAGCAGATCAGTTTTGTCACTGTGCTCAGGTGCTTTCAGTCCCTTCCTGTGCTGCTCAAGCAGGAGTGAAGCTTCCAGTTGCCCATCAGCAGTGGGACCAGCTCTTGTATTTTCAATTGTAAGTCTAATGACACTTTTTCTCCCCCCCACCCAGGAAAGCTGAAAACAGTGCAGTAGGACATCTATTACAGAACGTCCTCACCGTCAGTGATGGTTCTCATCCCTACCTTTTCTGTAACTTTGCAGCAAGCAGCCAAAAGCCCAGTAGTTATCTTGTGACACCACTGCTCACAGCAGACTCTAAGCCTTAAAACAAGCTACTTCCACACGTTGTTTTCCCCTCAGCAACCGGCTCTCACCAGCAGGAAGATTTCTTACTTTTTCCTGGGAGGGGAAAACACCTCCATCAGGGCACAGGGAGAACAGACAGCCTCCCCCACAGCCTGACCCGCCCTGCTGCCGGCACTACAAAAGCATGGCTCCAGAGACTGGTAGCAGGGAAAGGCACTGGAAGTGTGAGGTAGCCATCAACTGTCTCTCATCCTTAGAAGCTGGAAGGCGTTGAACACCCCAGGCTCGCTTACCGGCACAGTGGCACAAGGTAGGGCTGCAGGGTGCTCTGGTGGGGCTGGTGCTGGCTGAGGGCTGAGGACAGGCTGCAAGGTCTGTGGCTTCCCTCTCCTTCCTTCTTCTCAGTCAATCATGAGAATCTGAGTCTGGTGGACAGCAAAAGGGATTAGGATAAAGCTAAATGGCTCACCTAACAGTGTGCATCTGCATTTTCATGTAACAAATACAAGATATGGAAGTGCATGAAGCAGTGTCAGGAAGCTACCAGGAGAGACTCGGGGCAGGAGAGGAGGTGAGGAGTGATACTGCCACACAAGGGGAAGTCTTCAAGGATGAGCGGGTATGCAGGCAGTGACCTCTCCTGGAGCAGGGCGCTATATACAAATCTCTGGAATTCATCTTCAGAGCAAACTTACTCTTTTCCTTACTCCAACAGGTAAGGCTAAATAGATGTTCAGTGGTCAATTCCTGGTGGAGAGCAAAGCACCAAGTGCTACAGGGGATGTGACCACAAGAAGACAGGTGATCACACAGCTACACAGAGCTCCCTGTCACTTGCTCTTGAACATGCAACTTAAATGACTGAATGGGTTTCAGCTTTGCTCAGTTGTTGTGTGCCATGACAAGAAGCATAAAACCCTCAAGCAGCATTTATGAAAGTGCAGTTCAGATAATGCAATGGGAAGATGTTTTACAAAGGCTGCTTACTACCTATCTAGGGAGGGGGAAAGGGATTTAAAAAAATAGAAAATGCTCAGAGTCATTACAGTGAACTGAAATGAATAGTATGCTCCTTCAAATCATCCTCTGTCACTGTCTTTCAGTATTGCCTCTTGAAAGTAACAATGAAGCAAGATACTTTTTTTTGTGTGTGTGTAGATAACAAGGCATTCATAGATATAACTAATGAAATAATTTCTGTACTTTTTAGTAAGTTATTTATTACTTATTTAAAGCATACTCAGTTATGCAAGGTAGAACATATTATAATGATGGATTTTAAATTTCTTTTTTCTAGGATGGGGATCCTTATCAGAAGTCTTCATTTCTACTTCACTTCTTTCTTATTCAGCAGAGCAAATGGCTTCCTAACTTGGAGAACACCTACCGAGTCTGCCTTCCCATTTTATAACTACTCATACTTAAATCTCTCTTCTGTATCACAAGCACAAGCTCCCAAAATGGCAAGAGCTCTCAACTTCTCACACAACATAATTGAAAAAATAACCAAGAGAGACTTTGAAGGTTTTGATGCACTGGAAGTTTTAGACCTTTCCTACAATCGGATTAAGGACATTGAACCCGGCACATTTGAGACTATGCTCAGCCTTGTTTCTGTGAATTTAACTTTTAATGATAAGAAACTTCTTGTATCTGGTCTTGCACCTCACCTGAAACTCTTAGCAACTAGCAGAGCCTCTGAAAAATCAACAGAGGCAGCTCTGGAGCCTCCTGCATCAGCTGAAGAGCTGCCACATTCAGGAAGTCCACCTGACCTGCAAAAGGTTAATATGAGGCTCAGACGAAGTACAAGGCATCTTCCAAGAGCAGAGGAAAATACAACGGTCTCTCCAACAGCCACATTGAGGCCTAACCGCTGTGGACTACCAATAAATGGGACACTTGATCTGTCAAAGAGCAAACTGTCCGAGGAAGAGCTGATGGAAAAACTAGATCCAGACCTCTGCCAAGCTCAGCTGGACAGTGTTTTGGAGCTTGACATTAGTCACAATGACCTGGAAATGGATCTTCTATCGCTATTCATCCTGTTTTTGCCAATGAAAAATGTACAGTCTATTGATGCCAGTTACAACAACATAACAATTGACAATATAGATGTGGAAGCAATCTGTCGCTTCCCGTTCAGCAACCTTTCTTTTGTAAATATTAGCAACAATCCCCTAAACAACTTGGAAACGATATGCCTCCCTCCAACCATCACAGTAATTGATTTGTCCTTCGCAAATGTAAGTGTAATACCTCAAAATTTTGCTAAAAAGCTATTTAACTTAGAAAATATGTATGTTCAAGGAAACCACTTCATATACACTGCACATCCAAAACCCACCAATACAGCCCCAAAGTTTGCCCCTGGAACTGTACATATTAGTGCAATTTCATTTGTCAGAAACCAGGCTGGTACACCCATCGAAAGCCTTCCAGAAAAAGTAAAACACCTGAAAATCTCCAACTGCTCCATTGTAGAGCTTCCAGAATGGTTTGCCAACAGAATGCAAGAATTACTCTTTTTGGATCTCAGCAGCAATCGGATTTCCATGCTTCCTGACTTACCTGTCTCCCTGCAGCACCTTGACATAAGTAACAGCGATATTAAAATAATACCCCCTAGTTTTAAATCTCTCTCCAACTTAACAGTATTTAATATTCAAAATAACAAGGTTACAGATATGCATCCTGAATACTTCCCATTGACTTTAACAAAATGTGATATTAGTAAAAATAAGTTGAATGTATTGTCATTAACCAAAACCATAGGGAAACTTGAATTCCTTAATGTCTCTAGAAACCTAATAACCAGACTGGAACCCACCAGCCAATTTCATTTGCTCACTAATCTGGATGGTAGTCACAATCTAATTTCAGAACTCCCTGATCGCTTTGGGAAATCTTTTCCAATGCTGAAATATTTTAATTTATCAGGGAATAAGATCTCTTTCCTACAGCGTGGCTCTCTCCCAGTTTCTCTGATGGAGTTGGACATTAGCAACAATGCCATTACAACCATAGTGGAGGACACTTTCGGACAGTTAACAAGTTTGAGCATTTTGACTGTTCAAGGTAAACATTTTTTTTGTAACTGTGACTTGTACTGGTTTGTAAATGTCTACATCCATACCCCATACTTGCAGATAAATGGCAAAGAAAATCTCAGGTGCAGCTTTCCACCTGACAGACGGGGCTCGTTGGTGGAGGGCAGTAATCTCACACTTCTGCACTGCTCCCTGGGCATTCAGATGGCCATCACAGCTTGTGTTGCCGTTCTGGTTGTTTTGGTGTTGACAGGCTTATGTTGGCATTTTGATGGGCTGTGGTACGTGAGAATGGGTTGGTACTGGTGTATGGCAAAGAGGAAGCAGTACAAGAAGAAGCCAGAAAACAAGCCCTTTGATGCCTTCATTTCATACAGTGAACATGATGCACATTGGACGAAAGAGAATCTCCTGGAAAGACTGGAAACTGACGGATTCAAAATATGTTATCACGAGAGAGATTTCAAACCAGGACATCCTGTCCTTGGCAACATTTTTTACTGCATAGAGAACAGTCATAAAGTCCTTTTTGTTCTCTCTCCCAGTTTTGTAAACAGCTGCTGGTGTCAGTATGAACTGTATTTTGCTGAACACCGGGTCCTGAATGAAAATCAGGATTCCCTCATTATGATCGTGCTGGAAGACCTCCCACTCAACAGCGTGCCACAGAAGTTCAGCAAACTCAGAAAACTACTGAAAAGAAAAACCTACTTAAAATGGAGCCCTGAAGAACACAAACAGAAAATTTTCTGGCATCAGCTAGCAGCTGTCCTAAAAACAACAAATGAACGTTTTGTTGTGAGAGCAGAAAATGGATCCACTCAAGATATGTATGAGATGGAATGAGATACAAGAACTCGTAAAGATTGTGCCTGGAAAGCCTGCAGTCAAATAAAAGTGTTTCTGTGATTACCTTCTGCAAAGCCTGCTGTGTTGCAACTGGGGCATGTCTCCGATCAATCCCATGGGAAGTTACTAACAGTTCTGTAGGGTGCACATTATTCAGCCTGAAAAAATAATCCATTATCCAAAGGGCTGAGATCCCAGCACTGATGAAGAGTCTTTCATTTCTGCTTGTTTGATTTTCTTCAGCTATTTCTAGCATTTCTTAAAATGTTGTGGATGTCACCTGAAAGGAAGAACAGCTTGAGTCACACTACATATCCTAAATATCTTTTGGAGATTATTGCAGAAATAATGAAAAGTGGTGACATTCAAAGACAAGGACGTAGTTCAGATTCTGTTCTAGTACAGCTTCAGATATAGATTACACTATGTCTACGTACAAGAAAGACACAAACTGCAGTAGTAGACAGGTAAAACTTTCCTTCTGTGGTTTAGCAAGAAAAGATTAAAGACTTACTTAATGTAGCCATCCAAGAGATGCAAATCGACAGTGCTGTATCATTTGGTTACATGGTGGAAGAGGACAGACCTAAATCCTTTATAATTGCAGATTAACATATACAACCAGATGATCAAGAAAGAGCTAGCCGAGTGTGTCAGTCTCTCCTGTTAAATAACTGGTGTGTGCTTTATTTAAAGTGTTAACGCAAACCTCTGAACAATAAGCAAAAAAAATCTGTATATTTAAATTTAAGAAAGTTTCACTTGACACAACCAGCCTAATCCATTTCAAATGGAATCAGTGCCGTCTCTGCATAGTCGCTACCATCACCAACTGCTACTTAATTTTTATTTGGGGAAAAAAATAATCAGCTGATCTAACTCCTACATTGAAGTGAAATCAACAAACCACGACAGTAAATAAGTATCAGATGAGAACAAACCATTTAGTGTACCACAACCTGGATTCATTCATAAGATGAGCAAATCCAAATAACTTATCTTTACCTGGTCTAGTACCACATGTGTGACAGTGGCCAACACCAGTGACTTCAGAAGATGCTGAAAAATGCACTGAAAATGTATATTGGAAAACCTATTCCACCACGATGGCTTCACCCTAACCCCACAAATCAAGAATGCTTTAATTCCTGGAGCAAACATTTCATATCCATTCTAAACTGTGTTGGCATTAACTATCAGGTTCCTGGGTAGTCATACTACCCACATGAAGTTCCTGTTAAACCTTCCTCCTTTTTTCTTAATAGTTCTGCAGCAAGGAGGTCCATAGCATATACACGGGCAGCAAGAAAAGTGCAGCGCATTATCAGTCTTAGAATTTTCTACTTCCATATTCCCGAGATACTTTCTTGCTCGTGTATGGATCGCCCTAACTACAGACCTACTTTTTCTAAACTGTTCAGTATTCAGATACTTACGTTACTTACTCTCTTCTCAGTCTCTCTTCCCATACACTTTCCATCTTTTTCCAGCACTCTGTTGCTTCCAATTAATTGCCTTTTTATATTTTAACTTCACACTTCGCAGTCGTGTTTTATGCTGTACTGGTTCTGTGCTCTGCAGAAGATGGTACTAATACTACAAAGGGAATAAAGGGAAAAAAAGAAAAGATAGACCACAGAAGAGTCTAAAGCAAGTAATTTTTATCATATAAATGATTACTTGGATTTAGATCATACTTCAAAGAAGTCATGGCTACCTGTTTTCAAAATCAAATCACTCCTTTTTACTACATTCATAAATCTCCCCCAGAAGTTAATAAAGAGAATTGAAAAATTAATCAGATATTGTTCCTACCACAGATTGAAGTTGTTACACTTTCCTATCTGACACTATAAACTTATTAACACGTTGGTTGTTTAAAGGGCACAACTGGCACCAGGGGCTAAACAGAAGAACAATATTGCACAGTGTTTTTGAGGAGCTTCATTTAGTTTGTCTTAATCACACATCACATAAAAGCAGTAAAACCTCCTTCTGTCTTAAAGCTGTACCTTCTTCCCTTCATTCCCACGAGTACTCAACACAAATTACTTTTGTGAATAAGGTAAGGAGGATTTAATTTTCTATCATGTGATGAAGTTCATGTGATCCAAAACAAATGCACAGTATGGAATTGGGCACACATGCTGCAAACTCAAAAACTGCTTAATGTGTCAAAACCAGTCCTAACGCACATCTTTAACTTCCACAAGGTACGTACAGGACCCCACCTCGCAACTGCTTCTGGGGCCTTGCCCTATACTCTTTCCAATCTGAAATTGTAATTTCTGTTAAGGAAACAAATCTCACATATTTTTTTCCCCCAGATTAGGATGTTCTGTACTGAAGACAAATGCAAAGACAAAAAGGAAAACAAAAACAAAACAACAACAAAAAAAAGACAGATCTTTTAGTTATCTTTTGTAATTACTTTAGGAAGAACCATGTTATTAGTTTATAGAGAAAAATATCTGGGAAGAGAGAAAAGACTTATTGAAATAATTTCAATTTTACATTTGTATTAGAAAGTTGTTCAGAACATTTTATTGCAATAAAGCTGTCTTGAATTATTTAAAATTAATTAAAATTCAGAGTGTTAAAGAACAGTGTTCATAATGTAATAGTCTTCCAGGAAAATCTTGAAAATTGTTTAGTCAACAAATAGCCTAAACCAACAACTTACACACGGCAATGATGCAAATGTTGTTTCTAAAGTAACAAGTCATCTTTCCATCACTATCATTTTGTTAAAGATGTGGCATTTTCCTATCACGAGGCACCAAAAGTCTGTGGCACAATTATTCTGGAGATACTAAGGCTTTGCTGAAGTCAATAGAAGCTGACAGGTGATTGCTTGCTTTGAAAAGATCTGGCCACTTAAAGCAGTAATTGTCAAGAATTTAAATGCCTCCAGATCATTCCGTTTCATATGGAATTTCCACAGCACATTACACAACACAAGTGGTTGAATTTATAAAAAATATTTAACTTCTGTTATTTGTTCACTGTGTCAACCACTAGATAAAGTGTATGAGTACACACATTATTAGTCTTTAAATCAAACTGATGGTAGACTTTCCAAGAAAATCTCAAAAACTTGTAGTCGTCTTGTTACTCGGTCATAATGTTTCAAAAAGTGTTGTTAACAGCTGTCAGTTTTACCTGTCATGAGTATCACGGCTGCATTTCTCCATTTCCTGCTTTTAAGTAGTCAGACGAAAACACAACCAGCAACACTACTCTTCGTGTAAGTTTATGAATTAGAATACTCCAAAGGTAAGTGCATTATTAATAGGTGTCAGTATTATAATATTGCAATGCTTGTATTTATCCTCAATGAAGCATGTAATTGGTATCAGACGGTTATTTCTAGAAAGTGAAAAATACTTCTCCAAATATATTATTTTGGGATATATAATGGCACCAATCCTTAAAATAAATGTACAGCAGAAATTAACATATATATACACACACTTCAGAGGTTCATTATGGTAGCACAACTCTTCTCAAAATTCCCTCCCCAGTGGCAGCATACTGCTGTTTGTAAAATGCCTCATCCTGCTTTGGAAAGCTGAAAGGCTGAAATCCTAAACTTCTGCTGAAATTCATGGAAATTTCATTATTACTGACACTTGCTACAACTAAATACTACCAATTCTTCCAACCTTCTGCAAATGCAAGTTTAAACCTAAGTATTAAAATACCAGCATCCTCCCAATTCTTCCTGTCTGAAAATATGGCAAGTATGCAATTTAACAGATAATACTTCTGGCACAGCCTCAGATTGTACTCTGAGATATTTTGTCTCGTAACGTAGCAAATCACGTAGTTATAGCATTAACATCTTTTTAACATGTCCATTGGTAAAATTTTGTAACAAAAACATCCTCGTGTAATGATTCCAAATACAAGTCTAAAATACTGCCCTCTCTGACTTGCCACAGAAATTCAAGAAAACAACACAGAAGTAATACCCTAGCATTCACTTTGAATGCAAATAGCTAGATATTAATACTAGTGTTGTTGTTGCCTTTTTTTTTAAATTAGCAGCAGTAGAGCAACACAGTATAACTGTGTTTAGAATAATCATTAACAAAAGCAAAGATGAGGACCCACTAAACCAGCTAGATCAGAATCAGAACTGCTTTCTCAAGGTTACACTGAGGGTACCGGTATCTGCTTGGTCGAAGCACTGTCATAGTCTCGCACCAAATCATTGGTGGTGTGATAATGCATGGCAATGTAGGATTTGGTAAATCCAAAAGTTGAGTTCACTGGCTGTAAGCTATTTGGGGTGCTCACTTCCTGGGAAGGGCTGCTGTTATAGATACTGTAATAGGGCTCAATTCGGGTGTTCATGGGGGTTGAGCTGCTCTGTGCATAGTGCTGATGCCCAAAAGATGCCTTGGGACTCAGCACGCTTTCCTTGGAATGACTAGGACCACAGGCTTGATCCACAAGCTTTTTCTGAGGTTTTGGAGACAACATGTATGCTGAATTGGTCTCATGGTGGGATGACTTATTCCTATTGACTTCCAGGCTGCCTTTGCCCATGGCTTGAAGCCTTGTCTTCTGCTTGCAGCAGAAAAAGACAAGGGCTAGGTACTGCAGGCACCAGAGGACTCGTCTCCGAAGTCCAGCGCTGTTGCGGGAATATATAAAAGGATTTAATCCAGATTTGAAAAAAATGAGGGTAAATCCACAGAGCTCAAACTGGTAAAGCACAAAGCCACCACTGCTGGACAGCATGTCCTGCACCAAAGAGATGCCCAGGGGCAGGCAGCACACCAAGACAGAAAGCACAATTACGACGCACGTCACCACTGCCTTAGAGTCTTTGGCTGCGGACAGGTTGACCGCTGACACAAGCTGGAGTCGGCTGGTGGCAGGGGCTGGCGGCAGGCCAAGGTGCTTGGTGTAGCTGTGCGTCTGGATGTGTTGTGGCTTGCTGGAGCTCTGGTTCCTGTACAAGGCAGGCAAGGCGCTCTGCATGCCCTCCTCAGCCCCAGCGGAAGGGGGCCCCACGAAGGGCTGGGGTCTGGAGGTGTCCATGGCCACCACGGGCGGGCACTTCCTCACCTGGGCGTTCCTCCGCAGGGCCTGGGCGATCATGACGTAGGAGACGGACACCACGGCCACGCAGCAGATGAAGTCAGTGACATAGAGGTAGAGGATGATCTTCCCCTCCCCGCTGGCAAAGCTGGACATGGGCAGGCAGAGGCGGGAGCCACGGGTTTTCAAGGTGGCCAGGGTGGCCAGGGTGAAGCTGGTGGCCCACAGGAGCAGGGTGAGGAGCAGGGTGCAGGGGAAGGAGGTGGCGCGGTGCGGCTGCTTCCCCAGCACCATGCGCAGCCGGTGCAGGGCAATGACTGCCACCGTCTTGAGCGACATTATGATGAAGCCGGAGCTGGTGAGGTGGAAGGCGAAGCAGAAGGTACCCGGGGCGCCTCGGGCCGAGTCGAAGAAGAGGACGAAGGCAAACATGGGGGCGGCCACCCCGCAGATGAAGAGGTCACAGAAGGAGAGGTTGAGGATCATGAAGTCGAAGTTGGTCCTGAATTTCCTGAGAGCCGGGTCGAAGAAGGACAAGAAGACGATGAGGTTGCCGTAGGAGCCCAGGCAGAAGACGAGGGCCAGCAGCGAGGCGCAGGCCGCCAGGGTGGCCGTGTGGGTGCCCTCCCGCAGCCCCCCGGCGGCGCTGCCGTTCCCGCCCAGCGGCAGCAGCGTGGCGCCGGGGGGCTCCTCCTCACCCCCCGCCGGCAGCCGCCCCGACGCGTTCATCTCCGCCCGCCGCCTCACCGCGGCCGAGGCGGGCCCATGGCGGGGGCCGCTCGCCGCCGCCGCTCTCTCAGGGCTGCCCGCGGCCAGGCGCCGCCCGCCCCGCCATGGCGCCCGCCGCCGCGGCCCGGCCCGGCCCCTTCCCCGCTCGGCGCCGGGGCCCCGGCGGCGCCTCCCGGCCCCCGCCCCGCTCCCCCCGGCGCGGCGCCGGCGGCTGAGGCGAGGCCGCGGAGCTCGCACACGCCCCGGCGGCCCCACGGCAGCGCCGCGGCCCCGCCGCCCCGGGGAAAGGCTGAGGGGCCGGGGGGTGAGACCCCGGGCGAGAGGGAGGAGGAGAGCAAAAGGAGGCGACAGCGGGCGCGGCCGCCCCTCGGCAGCCGCTGAGACACGAGGAGAGAACAGGGGCCTGTCAGCGCCCGAGCTCGCCGCTGGGTGCGGGGAGAGCCCCGGGGGGAAAGGGGCCGGGGGTGATGCTCGAGCAGCAGCTGCCCCAAACCCGGCTGCTTCAAGTTAGTGCCCTTGGACTTCGGTTTTGATCTAGTCCTTCCTGCGATTTCCACCTGTCTCCACCTTAACATGTCAGATTGTCCGTCCGTCCTCCAGCGGCAGCACCATCCTGCACTGGGCACCGGCAGCCCCAGCCCAGGGACAGGCACTGCAAAGCCGAGAAGCCAGCGCAGAGAATGCAGCTGGAGGTTTTACGACAAGTCAGGTCCCAGCCCTGCCCTTAACAGGACACCAAGTCAACAGCTGGCCACTCAAGGCTTCAGCATTCTTCCGTGTTGACTTAACACCAGTACTATACCTGCCCCAAAACAAAACTGTTTACCATAAAAAGTTAAGGCAGTTTTGCATGCTGCATCTTCTCTTGCTTGCACTTCTGCCCTGCTTTCCTGTGCAAACTGAGCAGGGTTGGAATACCCTTCCTTGCTGGTGCAGAGTCTAGAGTAAGGAAACATCCATGTTCCTGTAGCAAATAAGAATATTTAAAAAAAATAGTAGCAGTAAATGGATAAAGAACAAATACAGTATAAATATTAAATACTTTAAATGGGAGTGCTGTATTTGTGAAGTGATGGTGTATTGGATGTCTCAACATTAAGTGGATCATTTGGAATCACTTACATGGGCTAGGTGATCATGAAAGACTCAGCACACGTTCTCCAAACCCGCAAAGGGCCGTGGTAGGCAGACACAACAGAAGGACTTCAATGTCAGTCATCTCTGCTGTTTTCTCACTGAAAGTCCAGCCAGGTAAAGGCACAAAAGTGCTGTGAAAATACAGCAGATGCAGTACTTCTGACTTCTGCATGGGCACTTGTCCTATAGTGTACATTCCCACATAGACTCATATATATCAATCTGGATATCATCTTAATAACCTTCCTCTACCCTCATCGATCCTGCAGAAGGATGGTGGTGCTTTGCAGAAGCATCAAGGCAGCGACAAGAGTGTTAGATTGCCATCTGACAGCTTGTCAATGCTACTTGGTAGTTTATTTTTCAACACATTTCTTTCTAAAACTAAGAGCAATTTCTTTCAGTAAACCTATGACTCACAAGAGCAGGCAGGCCAACAAGCCTTGCATGCTAAGCACAACCTCCAGCTGGCAATCCGTCCAGCCTTATTATGTGGTCTGCTGCTGGGAAAAGCTAGCAGCCATCAGAGCAGGCTGCAACCTGGGCACCTCGGTCAGGGGCATTTCACATTGTTTTTGTTCTTAAACTACTTGCAATGAAGATGGACAAAACCCAGAACATCACATCCATGTTTTCCTGGGACTTCAAGCCTCTCAGCTTGCCTATCACTTTTATTTTCACTCTTGCTTGTATTTTTGTTCTCCAGTCATAGCTAATTTGAGTTCTGTGGGTGAATCCTGGCCCTTCTGAGTATGATTTTTTTTCAGTGATGAGCTGCGATCTCCCTGAGTTTTCTTATTTATGAACATCAGAACATGCTTAACTTTGTGATTAAATGAGACTGACAAAACAGCAGTGTAATGCAAGAGTCAATTACTTCAAAGCGATTAATGCTGAGGAAACAGAGATGATTGTTCTCTGTAAGCAAAACTAATGTGAACACAATACCCGCATCCTTTCAGAGCAGGCAATGTACTGCACTTAGTTGTAAGCAAGACACTAAGAACTTGGACCTTAGTTTCACATTACGCCTAATGCCTGAGTCTACATTAGACTTGACTACTTCTGTGGTGTCACTTATCAAAAAATAGTAATAACACAACCTCTTGCAAAAATGTGAGTCCTTTAAGAAGATGGGAAAGGCTAATGTAATTCCAAATATTACATTATTTGGCCAAATGCTCAAGCTTGGCTGACCACAGTTAGACTTCCTGATTTCCCTCAGTTACTAGATTAGCAGGTAGAAGCGCACATAGAAGGAAAACTGCATATGCCTAATGGGACTTTTTTTTTTTTTGCAAGCCCATGTGTTTTAAAGGAGTTAGCAAGAGACTGATCTCATGTGTGCTTTTGAAACCACTCTATGAGAGCCTGAGTACTAAATCCACTTTTCAGATCTGTAAGACTTGGACCTTACAAAAAAGGTATTTAGAACTAGCTATGTGCAAAATGCCAGATATCTGCCATTTTCTAATAGTAAATAGTTTAGCTTGTCACTCATCTCATTAACACAGGATTTAGGCACATGAAAAGCAAGGGTTTTTGTTTTATTAGGTATTTTATACCTCTATAGTTATGAACTGTAGTTTGAAATGAAGGAATAGGTGTTAGCAGTTACTATAGCCTGCAAGTCTCCAACATTTCAGTAGAAAAGCACGAGCCTGGATAGAACTTCAGTGACGTGTTCAAAAATGCTGCAGATAGCAGCATGCACTCAGCTGAGCGCCCATGAAGACTACGGGAGGCAGTGAGCAGAAGGGAACTCATTGGAACACAGGTCCTGCAGTCTGGGAGCGAGGGGACGAACTGAGGCAGCACACATCTCCATGGGAAAGTGAGACACTGCACGGTCCCTCTTGTTCAGCCCCTTTTTAAAAGAACTGCCAAAGTTTGGGGCGGGGGACAAGAGCAGGGGAAAAAATGAGTGTAGGTTTTGCAAGGCAGCAATCACAGGAGCAACAACTTTTGCAGCACCTCACACAAGGTACTAGGATATTAACTCCTACTTTATAGCACTCTCAAGGCCTTCCTTAAACCAATTTGTAAAAAACCAGCTCTCTAGAACTATGAGGCATCTTAAATATTTGTCAGAGTTCTCAGCACGAGGCGAAATTCTGTTCCCAAGACATTTTATTCGAAGTGTCAAATCTTGTACATATTTACCACAAGAAATTGTAGTTACTTTAATTGTGGAAGCCTGCCCGCCCCCTACCCCAACGAAAGTGGGTCAGTGCCTCATCATTTTAACAAAACAGCTTTAGGGGAAAGATGCTGGAGTAACAAAAGGGCGAATTAACCCAGAAGAATAGAAGTAAAAGCCAGGTAAGGAGAATATACTGGTTTTAAGTTTTTCTCTCGATAGAAACCTTTCTGCATGAACTCATTGAGGCTACTCCGTAAATTTATTGCTAATCTCACTAGACTTAATGTCAGAACAGATTTATTGAGTTTACTGCCTTTTTATTTTATTTATTTTTATTATTTTTTTAAGGTGTATACCAATCAAAAATGATTGCTCCTATTTCCCTGTACACCTCTCACTATTCCCCAAGGACAGCGGGTGCCCTCCTCCCTCTCTAGCAGCAAAGTCTGCCCCGCTAATTTATAGAAAATATCTGCAGTGATGGTGCTAAGAGCCCAAGCAGGAAAAGTAGGCCTAACTTCCACAAGCAAAGGCTGAAGAACACATCCAACCTAGAATTAGAAAAATATCATAACCCGCAAGGCTCTCTCTTTCACTCTTTGAACAGTCTGCCCCTTCAGGATACAAAGAATTCCTCTAATCACTGTGCTCTAATCCATCAGAAATCACTGATAATTTTGCTAGCAACTTTTGTAGGCAACTGTCTGAGCTTTCATCTGTGCTGGGAGAACCCCTGATTCAAGAATGCTTTGACTAAGAGTTATTGTCCTTCCCAGGGAGAGAACAGTAACCTTTTTTTTAACCTCAGCTCACGGAATTCTAAATATCTTTTAATAGCTCTGGGAGGCACTTGTTGACCAAGAGAGAAGAAAAAAACCCTCAGAGCAAACCAGGTGTAATTTGCTCATAATTTGTGTGCATTGCCTTAAACATCTTAGCAATATTCTGCATCTCCCACACAGTTTTGAGTTTTCTTCTGTAATAGAACTGCCAGTTCCTTGCAGTAGGCTGAAATTACCTCTGCCCTAGCACCTCAAAAGTACCTTGCTGGATTAAAGACCATGAAACCTCTTCCCCAGAGCATGGTTACCTCTAGCCTGCAGAGAACCTCAAAGTCTAAGTTAGGTTTAGGTTAACTTATCCCCCCCTCACTGGAAAAACATGTCCCCCACCCCAAACCTGTGTAGCAATGTGACTGTACAGCAAGTATTTTGTGATGGGGAATCCACAAATGCTGCATTCCCACTACTGCACAATGCCAGTGAGAATGTAAAACAAATTAGTTGATAATTCACAGCAGGGCTAAAGTTAAAATCCTGCAAGGACAATGGTTAACAAAACATTCTATGGATCAATACTTCCCCCTCTCCCCCCTTCACCTTACCAGGTTGTCTCTTCTACAGCACAGTAGAAAAGGAAAGCAGAGTCTCTGCTGCAGGATTCCAGGAATTCTGAAGCTATGGAAGAAACTGTGAGACTGAGTGGAGAATATGGGATGCTGGGGACGCCTAACTGAAAAATCGATAGGAGAGACATCATACATGTGTACCAAGGACAGAACTCCCAGTAGTAGGCTGGTTTAAGAAGTAAAAAAGATGAGAGGGCATAAACGTGGACATGAAAAGAACATGAGTCATAACGTTCCATATCAGATACATGGATGTTCATCCCTTTTCCTCCTTCATTTTCTTAAAATCCATACACAGATTATCTTGTTAGTAACATAACCCACCAATGCTGAGTCTGTAGTGCCACCCAAAACCAGTTCAAGTCTTATCAAAAGCATTATGCCTCTGCCGTGATTTCAGCAGGTTTTCAAATGCAGATGTACCCACTTGATTATGTAAACATAGGCGATTATTCCATTCTTAATAATTTAGCAAGGTAGCTAACTAAGTCACTGTAACTCAAACAAAAAAAAAAGGCACGGTGGTCACTGAGATTGCTTTTGCAGACTGACAAACGGTCAACTAAGGCTATCAAGGACATACCGGACAGTCTCCAACACCTTTTTTCATCTCCCTTACTGTTCAAGGGGAATAAAGCTATCTTCTCACTCTTGAAATGTCTCCCTCTGCAAACTGAGTCATTGCATTTTCATCTCTAAGGCTTTAGGCAAGGCCAAGCTGTTTCTTCCCTACTTTGAGAGCTGCAAGGAGACAGAGGAAAGCATCAGAAGACAGTCCATCTTAGGAGAAAAGTCCCAGAAATGTCCATGCCAGAATAGAGACTGGGGACTGAATGTTACTTAACAGTTCATCAGAACCAGTCATTAAGTGCTCAACAACTATTCAATCTAACAATAAAAAAAAAAAAGGCTAAGCAAGCTTTGTGAACAATCTTGTTTCTTGAGGAAAGGCCATAAGGTTGCCTTTGAGAGCAGTGATTTATAATGGAAAGTCAGTAATGGGAAGCAAGATGAAGTCCTGAGTGTTCTTCTACCCCACTCTCCTCTTTCATCATGTGATCGAGCAAAGTAATGGTAAGCCCAGAACTGATTGTGTGCACAGATTGCTTGGGGAAAGGTAGGGAACCAAAGCAGCAGAGAAGTTACGGTATGTGACAAATAACTCAAAGTTATTCCTACATCCTCAGAACAGAGGCTTTAATTTAATCTTTTGCCCACAAAGAGTCAGTCCAAGTTTGTTCATACTACCACATTTTACCCTACAGAACTGTACTTTGAACAGGCACTCTATTTTCTGGGGGATCTGTTTGGATCAGATCCCATCAGTAATTTATTACCAATTTATAGACAGTTACTGTGAAATAATACCACCTACTTATTTGCAACCATAGCTCTGACTAGAGAATGATTCCCTACTCAAGGCTGGATCCTCACCATCACAACTAATTCCAGCTGCAGTGACTACAGACACACAAGAAAATAAAATCCCAACTATGGCAAAAAGCAGCAGAGCTGGATCCTATTATTGGCCATTCCTGGTGATGACAAAACAACACAGATAATGTCTGCTATGATAGCAGTTAATCAGCCAACAGGTACTTTGAAGATCATAATTTGCTGCAAATACTTTCCAATACTTTCATTTAAGCAAAATAATCTTCTACTTCAAGCTAGCTTTTTAGACATAACATTTTTTCCAATTTTAAGCATACTTCTTAAAAATTTTTTTTGCAAGTCTCACCAGGTGCAAGATATTTTCATGTAAAAATATAAAAGCTAGTGTCCCCACTCATTAGGACTACATCTTTAATTATCCTTAATGCTGCCTTAACTCAGTGCCAAGTTCCATGATAAACACACACGTCATACAAAAAGCTAAAAAGCACAGTAAACAACCTTAAGTTCAGTCTCAAGATAAGAAATTTCCACTTCAGAAATGCAAAAAAAAAAGGTCTTACAAACAATCCATTTATTGGGTCTTAAACTACATACACAATTGAAATAATAATTTTGGCACTACGCTATACAGTGGTTACATCTGTGTGCTGACACTCATTAAATACTGCACCAGGAACACTGCTGTGCTTTGAAGTTTGGAATGAGTCACACACTCAGCAGGTAGATCACTCAAAATGTGTCAGTGCTCCTGTAAGTCTGCATGAAAATTGAAACACACCAGCTTACGCATTATTTCCATGTACCTCACATTCTATGAATTTATCACATCAGAATATGTGATGTCAGCATTTAGAGATGGCCACAAATGTTTGTTAAAATCTGAATGAGACATAGTAATAAATGAGATACAAGAAAACCAAACCAAAACCTCTGCCTTTTAGACATGAAGAGATACTCTGTTAAAGAAAATAATTTAAAAAACTAATAATGGCATTTGATTTGATACAAAAGCCAGAACTACTGCTGTATTAACATCTAAGTATGAATCTTTACAAATTAATCTCACAATGGTATTATGTAAAAGGTTGCAAACTGTACAATGTTTTGCCAATGCAATGCCTCTACAATTTATACAGTCTTTTACAACTATGTAACACATATTAAACATGTTGTTAAATAGCCAATAGATACCAGTCTCTGAATAAAGCTGCAGGCAAAAAAAAAACATACAGAGCTTCCACAATCTTTGAGCGAGGTATGCTTGCTCAAATAATGACAATCTTTATGAGCACACGCAGTTAAAAATAGTCAGCCATTCAGCGCCTTTTCACACTACACATACATTTCATTCTGTAAATTCAACCTTCACTTCATAGTCCATGATTTCTTACCTGTGGGCTCTAATTATGTAGAAATACCCATAGTCTTTCACCCTTAAAAATATGCAGATAATCATAGATTTTTATTCCACACGTGGTCAAGCTATCTAGACCTGGCCATGCAGTAAGAGCTTTCACTCCCCACATTTTGTCCTGCCATCATCTATACTGCACAGACAAGATCAGCTATTTACATTTCAACAAGATACAAAAAGGCAATCCTGCCCTGAGGTGGACTGAATGATATAGAGCCCTTCATTTGACGGGCACTGAAATCCAAGTAGTGAAAAATAAACTCTGAGAAAGATTAAGTTCCTGGTCTTTTATGTTGACTAGATAACAAGATGCATCAACAGAACTGGAGATCTTCACTGAGTATATTCTGATTTGCAGCACTCTCTGCTTCTGCATAGCTTGGATGTCAGAAACAGCTGGGAAGAAGGGTCAGAAAAAGAGGGTAAGAAATGTGCAGTGTAAGTCACTGTGTGCAATAAAGCAGGAACAAGACTGATGTGTAATGTGGGCCAATGAAAAGGGTCTTTCAATAAACTCATGATCAGGCTCCATGAACACAGTTACAGGGAGACTACAGGACTCCCACAGCTGCTCCCCAGGGAGGTGAAATTCTTTTTGAATAGTACCAGGCCTTTATGTATGTATTTAAAAGTGGTTTTGATTAGGCATCAGGATTTCCCACACAAAGTTTTCTACATGATAAATTTCTTTCTGAGTTTCCTTTATTTTGCAGAAAGGCTCCCACATCCTCATTTTTCCAGGAGAAGCCTGAAATAAAAATAATTCAAAACACAATTACTGCTTCATGCTATTACCACAGAACAAAATGAAAACAAATTAAAATTTATCTTCAAATACCGTCACAAAACATAACGGAAGACATCAGAATCTTGCAGCTTAACTAAGAGAAACTCTGGGATTGAATTTGCTCTTTCTGGACATGTCTGTGTGAAGAGACCTATTAGGAAAGCCATACTGCAGAAGAGGGAACAGTTTGTCCATGGTTATTTCCCATCATAACACCTAGAAGATATACTGTACCAGGTAGCAGGCTGAAGTCCTCAGAGATATCACAAGTACAAAGCATCAGGCACTTGGCCTCTAGTGAAACTGACATGCATTTGAAAGGCAGCCAACTGGCACAAAATGGTGAGAGGGAACACCCATATTCAAGAAGAGTGTCCTATCAAATTTCTAATGTAATATAGGGACACATGAAAAAAATGGGCAACAATAGTTACCCCAAATAAATCTGATCCTGAACAGAACACTGGGGATGCAAGGAGCTTGTATTTGGTGACGGCATTCTCCCTGTGGTTGAAAGATTCCTTCCTACACTATGTTAGATTGGAGAGCTAGAGTAGATTTCATAAGACCGCTGTTTCTGTTAATTTATGCCAAAAAAAAAATCTTACCTATCTATGCATAATAGCACGGTGAAACCAAGAGGTCGGTAAGCACTAGTAGCTGGTCATCTGTGAACTGCTGTTTATGCTCCTGCCAGTTGTCATGATGGGTCCTCCGGAAATTTGACAGTGTTTTTTTCACAGTCATCTGCACAGGAGACAATCAGTATTGATCTGTATCAATTGTAGATTTAAGCTCCATGGCAAAACAAATGTTAAACAAAAATAATACTGAGAGAAGTGTTTGAGCAGCTACAGAAGCTAGACTGGCTCTGAAGAATTTAGTATTTTAATTTTTTCAGTTCTGGTTATAGTCTTTTGACTAGCATCACAATTCCAACATTCTTACAAAATGAATTCTTTGACCAACAATTTCAAATTTGAAAAAAAATTAATAGCTTCTTGTGAAGTATATGTGAAATTGTTTTCCCCTTTTCCTCAAGTTTTTCAAAGGAATGGTTCAGGTCTCAAAACATGAGAAACAGTGGATGAGTCTAAAACAGAAGGCACGCAGAAAAATCAAATCAGAGAACAACAATCTTCTGTTACTAAAATAATTAAGTCCACTCAGTTCAGTTTCTTGATTCAGGAAAACACACCATAGCAAAGTCTGTTAAATCTAAGGAATCCTTCAGCAAGTAAATTCATGTTTAACACAGAAAAGGTCAAGAAAACAAAATACACAAAGCAAAAATATAGTTAAAGTAACTGCTTCACTAAAAACTCATTTCTAGAGTTGCTTATGAAACCTTGTTTTAAAAATTTTAGTGTTTTGTTGTTGTTGTTCAGTTTGATATTTTCTAGGCACCCCCCCCCCCCCCCCCCAATTCTATCTTTGTAGGTATATATAGAAGTAACAATTTTAAGATAAAAAAAGACAAGCAAAACTATTTCCTCACTGTAGGTATAGCTCTTGCAGCTTTTTAAGCTTTAAGTTTGAAAGCAAGAACAGGAATCCCACAGAAATACTTGAAAGTCTGTCTGTGAATTAAACTATATACTTAATACAAAGCAGCAGAAAGTAAGTTTCTTAATGGCATTTTTAAATTTATATATAGGAAAGCAGATGAATAAGCATATTTTAGACATGGTATACTAAAGAGTAAAATGAAGTGTTTTTACCTCAATAGGTTGAGGATCGTTAAGATGGGCGCTGAGATCCATTAAGAGCTGTGGCATCCAGGTGGGTACATCATACGGACTTGACAAAATACACGCACTAAGTCCTAGCACACCGGCATGGCGTTTAACCAAGTCTACAATTACAGAATATTACATTTGGTAAGGTGCAACTATTTTATCTAAGCCATCACTTCATGAGACAGTCAAACTTAAAGTTTTTTTTCTTTAAAAAAGAGAAACAAAAAGCAACAACAACCCTGGAACATTACAAAGATCTCTGCAGGAAACCAGATGGTTTTACAGACTGTATAGTCTAATTCACAGAAGTCTGTGGATCTCCACCTTGCTTCTGCTTTCTTACATCTTTAATTTTTAGTGGAAGAATGTGTAAAAAAATTCTGTAACTTCTGTATACTTTATAAACATTTCAAGAGAGCTTCTTTGATAAAAGAACCTAAGTATCTATACAGTAAGTTACTCATGAGCTATATCTCCATTGTTCCCAAGTTAAGAACGTTCTCTCAAATATCAGAGCTACTTGATGACATGGAAACTCAGTCTTTCTGGGTCAAAGGAACGTGACCCAGACACACTAATTATAAGGTCAGGAAGCCAGGCCTCTAACAAAGGTTAACTAAGTTTTGTTAAAAACACACTGCTAACAAACAGAAGATAAGGTAGGTGAGCAGTGAAAACATGTTGTGGCAGCTAAGAAATTATATTTACTGAGGAAATAAATATCCCCCGTCATCTTAACTATGTCAAGTGTGTACAGGGGAAATCAAATAATCTCTTAAGTTTTAATTCTGGGAGAAGTAGTAAATTAATTTAACCTAAGAATACATTGTGTATTTTTTTTTGTAGTATTCTTATTCATCATTTATGCTGTATAGCAAACTCTCAAAGCACTTCTCAAAGATTAGGACTGCACTGTATTCACAGAAACAGAGAATAAGGTACATAAGAACATGTGGTTACCCATTACAGGTTACGAATGCTTAGAAAGAAAAAAATTTGCATGGGCAACCAGCCTTGTGTTTCTCCGAGTTTGTGTTTATTTTTAAATATTGCTTAATCACAGGATAAACCCAATTCTATCTGGAGTGCTTGCAGAATAACCATTTAAGAGTAGCAAAAACTTTTTATTTCTTCCAAAGCTGCTCTCAAAATATATGGTTTTAGTCTGAAACAATCTTCTTACCACCAGAAGGAATTGTATCCACAGCTGAACCCAGGTCTCGCTTTCGTTTTTTTGGCAACCTCATCTTGCACAGCTGTTCAAAGTGGGTCTGCATGGGAGCATCCATAGTGAGGAAGTTGCACTGTAGAAGACCACTTAGAGTGGTAGCAGCCATTTCTCTCACCTATAACCAGAGACAGCACATACCACGGTTACTAAGCAAACATGAACAGCAAGAAACAAGTTTTTATTATGTTTTTAGGCACATCTGATTTGGCCAAGTTACCAAACTCTGACCAAGAAACGTTTTAAAAATACTATCCTGTTATCTCAGATAATAAACTACTAGCTTACCATATGGCTCGTAACAAAATTAATAAAAAAGTGTTCTACTGCAATACAGAACTACCTTTACATAATTTGTTAGAAAGTGACGTACTACTTAAGCAAATGCTGTAATTTAACTCAATTGTCAAGAAATACCTATCATAGACTAGATTAACTTTACATAGTTAGAAAATACCTTTAAAACACGATACCCATCCCAAATTCTCTATCTGCTTTACAAAATTTTTAAGTCTCTGTATTAATGCTAGCTCTTTTTCAAGAAAAAAAAAGTATACTTTATTCAAAAGCATTCTTCCCTCCCATGACCTACATGTATGTGAAGACATTAGAATTGACAAAAGCAGAAGAGCCTTTCCAAAAGCCTATGTTCACAAAATGTCATCCAAGCTGATTCTGTTCTACCCGTAACACAAGAATTTTTTGAGAAGTAACATGAGGTTAATAAATGACGATTAACTTCAGTGCTTCACGATCAACAATTCAGTTCCTTAATATTCCAGCATTATTTACTTGGTTGACCTGAGTAACAGTATTTTTGTGTGTGAATTTTTGTTTGTTTTTTAAACTACTGGAATAAAAATGGAATCACAGGAAAAAATATTCCTTTTTAACATGGAAACCCAAACAAACGAGACTAAACTCAATTTTCATCTAATTGCCAATTCATTCAAAATAGATTTGCTTTCCCATTCCTTATAAAATAGCTACTATGCACTGCTAGTGGATTACAAGTACAGACAACTAAAACCCAATCACTTGCTAGCAAGTATAACCCCATCAGTCTTACTAATTCACGTCATCTATTCAAAACCCCCACAGAGCATAAAGTTATAGAAGTGTAAGACCATATTTAGTTTGGATTTCCTTAGGAACTCTCTTCCAAATTAAAATAAATTGCAGGCTGACAAGAACATTTACTAACTCGAAATCCAAATCAGCTTGAAACACTGACAGCAGTTGACAGATTTACTGGTGAGTACATACTGTTACCACCAACTGTAAACAGAACATTTGTCTATGTGGAGTACAAACACCCACCAACACTCTGAATCCAATGTAGCAGATTATAATAAATTATATCCTTGAACATAGTGTTCTGGACTTCCACAAAGCAGTGAGTTTAGCTGCTAGTGCTACAATAATTAAACATAGTAAGTTAACAATAAGCTCTTGAGACTTCACTTCATTTCACTTAAATTTCTACAACATATTATTCAAACATAATCTACTTTGTTAACAGCATAAAGAAATATGAAGAGAAAATGTGCCAGAATTGCTTATCAGCAATTTGTGAGTCTCTGAAGAGCCAAGCTATTAAATGAAACATGATGTGCTAATGCAAAATGCAGAACAGGAAGAAGCTTGGCTGTAAAGTGAGCAAGCTCCCCAGTGAATTGTACTTGTTTACATCATTATTCGCTGTATTAGAACTGTTTTCATTTATAAATTAATAATCTAAATAAAAGGAATGCTTTGCTGCAAGGAATACCTAGAAGCAAAGCCTTTAAAATGACATTAAGAAGCTAATCAATCACCACATCTGACACTAAATAATTTACAGATCATCATACTCACATGATTTATAGAATGCAAAAACCTAAAAGGAGCAGCAGAAGAACACACTTCCAACCAAGCATCCAAGCATGGTTTTTTGTTTTTTTTTT
The DNA here is from genome assembly GCF_964034855.1 of Anser brachyrhynchus. NCBI lineage: Eukaryota > Metazoa > Chordata > Aves > Anseriformes > Anatidae > Anser > Anser brachyrhynchus. The sequence continues at coordinate 10,290,510 of NC_137696.1, read as the reverse complement.
TTTGGTAGGTGCTATTCAGAACTGACTGACCAAGGTCTACAAAACTATCACAGTATCAAAGCAAAAAGTAACAAGGCAAACACCATTCAACAGCACAAGCAAAACTTACGTGTAGTATTTGCAAGGAACAATTTACACAAAAAAGAAAATACTCCAGTTACTGTAATATTGCAGTGTAATATGGAAAATTCTTCAAGACACGTAGGTACTATGTATATAGTATATTGATCTAGGAAGCTATCTGGGTAGGTGTTTCATATGGTTTCATATTTTTATAAATTGAATTCTGGCTGATAAAATTGTAAAAAAATGCATGCTTTCAGATTAACTTAGTTATCACTTGAAACTTATAACCTGAGATTGAACACAGTCACTTTCACTTCTCTACTTCTGAGTACGTAGAACAATTTACTGCAAAACATGCTTCCCAACAGCAAATCATTCCTGCTGCTCCCTCCATCTGCACTGACTGCATGAAAATTAGACATGACATTCAGCACTGGTTATACTGCTGTACACAGAGACAATTTTCTGGACTGCCTTCTCTTTCCCTTTACTAGCAGCAGGGTCACATTAGTGCCTACAGCCATAGCAGTCCAGCCAAGTCCGTTGACCTTCCAAAGTAGAATTTCCTATAATTCCATTTAAGTACAGCACCCTTTAATCCTCGACACATATGCTTAAAGCTGGATGCATGGAATTTGTACTTGACAGAAGCCAGACTGTCCTATCACCCATGTTCACTATGCATTGCTGTCACACTGCTATTTCACGTTCACCGTAGCCATCTGAGATTGTCATTTGTGAAAGTCTTTGCAATCATTTTACAAAACAGCAACAAGGAAAAAACAAACGAAAAATACTAGCAATATTAAAAGTGTAAACTGTATATTAAAACAAAAAACAAGGTGGGCAGGATGATTAGGTCAGGCACCTTTTATCAAAATAAGCAAAAAAAAGTCTTGAAAACCGAGAGCAAAAAATCTCAGTTCCACAGGGTAAAGATACCAAACACTACTTAAAGCAGGGAGTCCTACTGAAATGGTACTCATCTTAAAAATCCAGCATTTAACAATAAATAAATAAATAAATAATACTCTGCAACATACTGCACCTTGCCAATTATTTTCAAGAACAGGCCAGATTTTTTTTTCAGAGAAATGTGAAAGCTTCCATGGTAACATCATGATCCTAAGTGGTTATGAACACAGGTAAGTTTTTGATTTGCATCTCTGCAGTACAGAGGAATACTTTTCTACATTAAAAATAATTAAATAGAGTATATTAAAGTGAGTAAAAGGTATTTTTCTAAATTATATGAGATCATGAGGTAAGTGTTCTGACCGGTATGTGCAACAACTTAGCTAGGACTGCCAGCTTTTGCTTTCCAGATCATTAAAACAAATAGTGACACGAATCACGAGAGGTCATATGAAGACTAGTACTGGCACGGTTGGTAAGCAGTCTAAGTGCTGTTCTCTAAGTATTTACATGTACTTATAAAGATTGTAATGTCAAACCTTTTCAGCCATAAGTTTTAACTCATATATTCAAATTATTTTCAATTCCCTGTTCACAAAAGTAAGCTTCACATCTCAGGTAGAACTGCTGCTTTAAATGTAGCTTCAGGAAGAACTAAAGCAGGACTTTTATTTTGGCAGAGGTGTATCACACTCCACAATTTTTGCCTTCTTCTAGAAAGAAAAAAGCACTGAAACATCCCAAAGAAGGATTTCATTGATATTTGCTAACAGTGCAAATACAAATAACCACCACCAATAAATAAATACCATACCAAAAAAAAACAAAAAGCATTGCAAACGGTGCAGGGGAAATGGAGCAGATGGTAGGTTAACGCTGAAGATTCTTCGCTGAGCTTGAACATGATCAAACATACATAAACTCATGTCACTTAATACAAGCCTTCGCTTCTGTGTATTTGTACAGAATTTGTATTTGTGAAAGACATTACTTGTATTCGTAAAAGATATTACTTACTTCAAGCTGTTCATCTTCCAGGAGTTTTATAACCAGCCATCTAATGTCATTCACTGCTTCTTCGTTGTTGAGAAAGATAAAGAGATTGTAGAACACCATGGTCTGGAGGTAGGTTAATATGGTATACCTAGCATGCCAAGAATTGCTTCTTGCCGTCTACAAGTAAAAAATATATAATAAATATTAAAAGAAACAAGAATGTGAAGAAGACCAAGTAGGAGACAAAGCTAACAATATTTTTAAAAAAGCTTTTGGGAAGAGTTGAAATTAAGGTAACCTTCCTCTTTCAGACATTTTTTGTTTCGTGCACTCTTAATTTCCAAAGCATACATTTTTTATTTAAACATTCATTTATAATAATAATGGTTAGATCAAACAAACAAAATAACAAAGCTACTGCACAACGCATCAGAAAGCCTGAAGCTTTGAGCTGTTTTGACCAGACTTACTTGTTTTAGCACCTGAAGTACCAAAGGCACTTGCTGAGGATACAGCAAACCCTGAGACATTAATGATAAACACATCTTTGCATCTCTTTTGAGCTCATCATAGCTATTGTCATTTTCTACTGGTGCAATCTGTAGAACAAGATCAAAGATGTGGAAGAAAAAAAGAAAAAGCTAACGTCAGTAATAAAGCATTGCTAACAACTGAATCCTGGAAAAAGTTTAGTCTCTTGGAAGGACAATGATAGGAAATTTTCCTAGGTTATCTAGGAAAAAAATGAATCAATATAATGTTAAAATATTCTCAGCAGTAACCTCTTGAAAATAAGTGAACAGAATTGAGATCCCTGTTCACTTCAGAAAGAGTCTACCTGATAGAGTTAAGCATTTCTGTACTGCACCATGTATTATCCAAATTGTCTGGCTAGCATGAAGCTCTTCAGGACTAAATGGGTGCTATTACGCATTTTGTTCCCCAGAGCAATTCTTCTGGTGTGAGATCCAATTCATTTAGTATTTCAGACGTAGGTCCAAAATTGAAATCTTTATTAGTATTTCAAGTTCCTTTTTGTGCAAGTAAACTTCAGTTTGTGGTAACATGTTATTGTTGGATAATTGACTGATGTTTATACAAAGCAAAGACATGCAAATATGCATTATTTCAGATATACAACACTGAATGACCCAACTTCACGAAAGAATACAAAGGATTAGAGGTGCCACCATCTAGAAAGAATTGCTCAATCATGGAACAAAAGGAAAAAAATACTAAAGAAGTATTAGAACAGAAACATTCATTCATTCATTAATTCAACATGTTCCATTCCCACCCCTCCACCCCAGATTACAAACATACAGGACCATTCATCTACAACTCGTTATTTTCAGGAAACCATTTAGCAGGTTAAATTACCAGCTGTAAGTGTACATTAGCATAAAAAAATAGTTGGGGCCTCATCAATATGCATGTTTTCCATTGCTGATATTGTTTTTCTTTTTGACCAAGTGCCTTATAACTTCATATGTAACATCACGTTTTCAAACATGACTAATATAGCAGCAATTAAAGTGGATACCTTGAAAAACAAGGGTAAAAGCTGGAGTTGCTCCGTGACAGCTGTAGAGAAGGACCGTCCTGCACTTGCCATCAACCATTTCAGAACTATTTTAACAAAGAGAGCTGATCACTGAATAAGAAGGTAAAAAATAATAACAATCCCCCAACAAATTATACATCTAATTCATTGCTAGAGTAGCCTAGGAGTGGCTACATTAGTGGACCCGCGCTAGCAGTTACATTGGACCTTCTAAAGTTGACATTATAAACCTCAAACCTGAAACAGGTATCTCCTTGTTGCAGCACAGATCTGTGAAGCGCAATTCTGTATTGAAACTATATGATTTGCAGTCCTTAATCATCGTATCCTAACATACTTAATGAGGTTTATAAATGGGGGGTAACTCACTCGTTTTCAAGAGTTTAATGCCCTGAGTTCTCTCATCTTGTTCTCCAACTCCATTCTCTTCCATAACATGATTTTGAATTTCTTCATCTGCTTCCATGAGGGGTTTAAGATTTTCAAGTATTCGGGTGGTAAATTCATGGACACGAGGAGACTTAGTTGCAGCAGTATTTGGCAAGGAAACATCTATCATGAAAATGTAGGTCAACACACTAAAATAAAGCAAAGAAACAACATGCTTAGCACAACTATGGTTCAGAGAAATCAATTTGTTGATCTTGTAAGTACTAGATATCAAAAATCAAATTCCTCTTATCTTCACTCAAAGTTATGTAAAAAAAGCATATATTCCACACATTGTCTGTGTAGATATGTGAGTCAAGCATTGCTAAATAGTCACTGAACCACAACTGTCCCTCCCCCAAACAGATGTGCAAACAGCTCTTAAGTCATTAAAATGCTCTTTAACGAATTCCCTGTATAGTTATGGCTAATTAATTAGTTAGCTAATTAATTAGGCCCTGAGCAAAGTAAATTTGTTTCTAAGAGCTTTAGAGATCTCATACATAAAAATAATAAACCATATACATGAAGTAAAAATGGAGAAGCCATCTTAAGTTTCTGAAGCAAGTCTGTTAACAGTAACTTAGGTGATTTTTATATAGCAGAATTCACACAGAGATAAGTCACCGCTTCACTGTAGCTATTAAGTTACTCAGTTACCCAAATACTATGAACAGAAGAAATAAATAAAGCAAGAACTGCAGAAGAGAACACTGACCTTCCTATTCTCTCTCGGACATTTTTGTAAACCTGTGTGAGTTTAGGTTCCAAGTACTTCAGCAGTCTGTGCAACAGCTCTGGTACTCTCCATTCTTGCTGTGCAAGGCCACCTTGCAGTACATAAAGCCGGCTAGAAATAGGAACAATACATCTGTAATCATACCAAGTTGTTCCTCCCTTCTCTCGTTGTCCCCCCGCCCCAGCCTTGTTTTAAATGTTGAATGCATCAATGCATAAAAGCATCTTTGAATGAGCTTCATGCAAAGACCAGTAAACACTGCAGAATTAAAGAACAGTACTGCTGCTATGTTAGTTCCAAACCTTCAGCATTCTATTAACTAGATTTAAGGGCACAAAAAAAAATTAATGAAGGAACTGCCATTGGATAGGCAAACTGACTGAAAAGGAGTATTTTTGCTTCCTGCCTCTACAAACCATCTGGCACAATACAGTCTCAGTGTATTTTATCCATGCTCTTATTTCCTTCAGCCACAACAGAAGAGTTAAAATTTTACCATGCATCTACAAATGATCCTCCTTCACCACTCAATGGAGATTCCAACAGCAATTCAAATAACCAGTGCAGTTTCCTAGGATCTCTGCTCTCCTAAAAAATAAACAGGTTTCAGAGATATAAAACAAACCAGGGATTTGTATAATGTATAAACAAGCAAAGTTTTGACAGATTTTCTTGGCATATTTTGGGCTTACTCTACCAAGCAAGTGCAAAATTTTTTCAGAGTGAAGCTCAGTATGCAGAAAGTACAGTGAAACTACAAATGAAAACATGCTTTAAACTCTTTGGTAAATAGCGATTTGGAACAGAAAAACAATTTAGCTCATTTTTTTGACATATTTGAATAATCATGTTTGACACAGGAATTTTGCTAATTATTTGTCAGGGTTCTGGCTGACAAGTTATGCAAAATTTTGCTGAGTGACTTCAAAGAAGTACTGATCCAAGATATTTGTGGCCTATCATTTACCCTCCTTCTCAGACCCCACAAATCCCAGCCCACCACAGTGTGTAGACATTTTAGTTTACATTAGAAGATACCTAGAGACTAATTTTTCACAGCATAATCTTTCAAGAAAGTAAATGTAATTTGAAAAAAAAAGTGATCAGTGATAAACACACAGTAAGCACACACTTTAAGAGCATTATCCTTATACAGCTCCTCTAAAATACTTAGAAAGAAAATTAAGGCTTTATTTCCTTTCTGAAATGTTACATTTAACTGTCTGCAAAGGGCAGAAGAAAGCAAAGTTTCCTCAAAAGCTGTAAGATTTTAGATGAGTGGTAGTTTCATACTGTATTTACAGCTCTCAGCTTTAGCTGATAAAATATATCCAAACACTTCTAAAGCTCTTATTTACACATTATCTGTATAAAAAGCTATATCATCTGGATATATCTTTACAAGACTAAAAACGTACTACTTACACAGGAGGTTGCTATGCATGTGCCCCAATCATTGTATGTTTCCACTGTAATGTTGGATAAAGCTGTTCGAAGTAATGGACAGAGAAGCTTCCAAAGTTTTTCCACCTGCTCAGCAAAAAGGCAAAAGACAAGATTTGTCTATTTAAGGACAAAATGGCTGCCTAACCTGTGTGAACCCAATTCCTTCTATCTTCTCAAAACATGGAAAGAACATCATTTCTAGAAGCAGCTATTCTATAATGTTTGTAAAAGGGAACCAGTACAAGAGTTAAGATCTCAGGAATCATTTTAATTCTGTTTGCGAGGTGTTTTGAAATACTGTGGACTCCATATGCAACATATTCCCAGTAATTTCAATACAAACACAGAGACTGCACACACTTTACTTTTGGTAGGAGAGCAGTCTTGCACATCCAAAGGACTTTATTTTTTTCTTTTTTCTTAATTAAAAATCCAGTTCTCCTAGAATTACTTTTAATTACAAAAATGCATTTTAAAGTAATCTAGACAGCTAGGTCTGGGCTAAATAAAGATGTCATTGTCTGAGGTGAACATAAGCAGACTTATGCCAAACCAGGTCAGCTTTGCTACTTACTCAATAGCAAACTTCTTTATTATACCCTGTAGCATTTTACTATCACCTAGCAGTATACAGACACTACACTGAGCTATGAACTGCACTCAAGTTTTGGCAATGAAGCATTAAGTATTGCAACGTCTTCTAGTCCTTTCTTGGACTTTGGTGAGACATCAGAAGCCCTCAACTTCATAGGTTTAACATGTTTAATAATTCCAACTTATTCCTTAACTTTCAGGACTACTCAAAGACACTACTTCAGCACCTTCTCAAATGTCCAGTGTTTAGAACCTCTTATTAAGCCAGCTATAATTTCAGCAACACATCTCTGGGTGCTTTCATGGGAGTCTGACACAAGGCGTTCCAAATGGGGCTGAAGAACTGGCAAGAAGGCATCGTCAAAGTTTCTGAAAAGGCCCTGTAAAACAAGATGTGAAAGGGTCTTCAGTCATTATCAGTCTAAATCTTCTTTAGAAGAATGTATGATTGTGAAACACTTCAGATTTCAATATGCAGAAAGTGAAATTACATTGCTTTTCTAACAGAATTACATACAAGCACCTACAGACTTCTATATTATTCTGTTTCCATAAGTAGTTAATCAGAAGAAAGGATTAATGGGATTAATCATAGCAACATACATTTAAATCAGTATTTCTCAACTGTGAGAGACAAGCCCAGAACTGTGGCTTTTCCACACTCAGATAATTATCTACAAAAAGGAAGCAATTTAGTTATTGAACTCCACTTACCTTGAAAAGGCAAAATCTGCGAGGATTAAATTTGTCTTTTCCTTTCCTGTCTTCTAAAGACAGAAATTTTATTAACTGCTCGACAAACTTGGGATCAGAAAAATGATCATATATAATTTGTTCTGCCTGTAAAAGAAAAAAAGAAAAAGGATTAACTTTGCAGTGCTTGATTGCCAGAGTGATATCCCAATCTTTTCAATTTCCACGTTTCATTTTACTGCTGACAAAAATCATCCTGGGATTATCCATTTTTAACCCTCATTTCAGAGGGGATATTAAGTAACGCTGTACATGCCACTCGATTTTTATTCCCTTTAATGACTTCAGATCATCCTTCCTTTCACTAGAAAAAAAACCTACAAAATAGTAGCTTAGTCCTTAATTACCTTTGTTACAAACTCTGGTGAAGATTTGAAAGTGAACAAAAAAGCTATCGTTAACAGTTATTCCATGATCACTGACATTTATAAAAATAATCATTTCTTCTTGTATGCTAACACAGTTAAGTATGAAAATTAAGAAGAAAAATACTATTTAGAGGCTCTTTGGGGGATCTAGGCTTCAGAATTATCATCACTTATGGTTTGTTAAAAACAAGATTATAACCAGACAACCATGACACAGTAGTTGAGTTCAATCTCCATCTCTGCAACCAAGCAGAAAAAGTGTTTCCACACATTTTATGTATGCACTCTCCAAATTACAGATGATACTTAGATTAAGATAGAGTAGGGAACTTGATCTCTGTACCCTAACCTGTGGACATTATTAAAAAACAAAGTATTAAAGCAACACACAAATGAAACTCACTAAAACCCATACCTCTGTCAACTCATCTCTTTTTCTCCCAAGCTTTGGTTGCTGCTCAACTGGAGCATAAATTGTCATAGTTCTAAATGTAAAAAAAAAAAAAGTTAAAACGTTTCAAAAGAAAAGTAGAATAAAGCTTATATTTTTTTGTTCTCTATATTAAACTGGATTTATCAGCTACAACAAAGCAAAACTTGCAAGAAAATTTACAACAAAAAATCAAGCCTACCATTACGAAAGTACTGCTATAGCAAGTAATCCAGAATTATTAGTGATAAGACTACCACGCATATTTTGTGATCACACAATTTGCAAACACGCATGCTTCATTTAAAATCAGCATATAGTTTTAATGGAATAAGGTTAATAGGCATAAGTGCCTAAAGTATCCGCAAAACCTAAAGAGAAACAAGTAGAAACTTAAAAATAAAAATCAAAGGTGGTAAAGCAAGCAAGAAGAACAAAAATGTTTTTTTTTTTTCCCAGTTAAAAAAAACAAACAAAACACACATTACATCTCACTTTTTTTCCCCTTGCTTTTACAATTCTATTTTAATGTACATTTATTAATGGTACTCACTGAGGCCAGGTATAATAACCCCAGTGTGTCTTCTCCACAAAACAACATGACTCCCAGGCTTCCTTGGTCTTTGGTAAACTCCGACTGTCATAGTGCAGCCACTGGTTATCCAGCCTGTCACCAGCCTGAATACTGGAAGGCTTAGGGTTTCCACCTGGTTAAAGAGGAATTACTATTTCATCAAACTTGTTCACTGACAGTTCCAGCAAATGCCGCAACTTACTTCTATTATACTATTCTAAGAGCTTTTATGTCACTGCTCAGAGCCTTTTCCCCATCAAACATGTACAGATATTTGCTCTGTGAGATTAAAAGTAACACTGACAGAAATAGAAGATGACTTTATTAATTTATGCAAAGGTGCCATAGAAATGATGAATAAATAAATAGAAATGAAATAATAGAAACAATGGAAAAAGAATAAAAAGGCATATAAGTTATTCGCACAAATTACAAGGCTTTCTGAAAGCTTTCTGAAAGGAGGATGACTATAACCATACCTCTGAAGTTTTATTTCACCAAAAATAACAGCTTAATATAAAATTCCAGGTACAACACTGTTTAAAAAAACTAAGTTAATTAATATTACCTATTTTGTTTGGTTAAGACATTAATAACCAGAGGGAAATGAAAAGCTTGTGATTCTGTGTTTAATTTCACCAGAAAAATATGATTCTTTTAAACAATAAAAAAGTTAGTAAAGCATTTCTTATTTTGAATAAAACTTACTTATTTCATAGGGGCATATGGGCACTTTTTTGTGTGTCCTCTTAAGCTGCTTAAGAATACCAGCCACAGCCGAGATGGCCACCTAAATAAAGAATCAGGCATTAATGTATCCATTCCATACCTTTACATCATCTCATCATAGACATATTTTAAGCCAGCTACTCAGTGCCCTAAAAAGCCAATAAAGGTTACATCAAGCTTCACCATCCCAGTGGCTGATACTTCCCATAAAGCAGTAATTTTAGTCATTTCAGGGGATACAGGACATGAATTAAGCATGACCTTTGTATACCACAAAAATCTATCTCCCCCCTTATATTTTGGAGAAAAATGATGTGGCCATTACTTTCAAGCCTCACTGAGGAGACAAGCAGAAAGAAAGGTACAAACACAGCCGGACTCCCTTCAAGTAATAAGCTGCAGATAGAAAAATACATACTTGCAGAAAACATCCTACAATAAATAAGAATGAAATGTTTCATGTTTTCACAGTTTACAGACTTTACATCATTTATCATGGTTACAGCACTCCCAAAACTGTCACATTCTTAGATTAGGAACTTTTATACACATACACAGCTAGGAGATAGGGAGGAATGTACACCCCAATTTTTGTACTTTATCATGGCTGAGTAACAAACATCTAAAACCCATTAAGTTGCAAAACAAAAGGATGTAGTTATGTTGTTTTTACCTTACGAACTACAATTGCATCATGGTTGAGACACTGCACAAAAAATCTTACGGCACGGACAGGCAGTATCCTATCATCCCTCAGGAGCAGAGACAGAAAACCAATACTTATGTGCTCGAACTTCCAGGGACTAAAAAATAAAACAGACGATACATAACAGAGTTTTACATGCACAGACATGATTATACAGATTACAATTATGTAAATATATATTCAGACTGTCATAAGCAATGTTCTGACATCACTATAGTCAATGAGCATAACTGGCATTTTAGGAAGCCTCCAAAATGCTGTGGAATCAAGCAAGTGGAATCAAACTTACACCCAGTTGAACTGCCAAGACCTAACCAGCACCATTTATGTAATTATTAACTTATAATGATATTCTTTTTAATTTTTTTAAACACAAATATACTTGGAATTGAAAGCTATTTGATGTCAGTATTATGCATGTGCAAATGCACAAGGATCTCCAGCAATCCAATTCTTGCAGGAACTTTCACAAAAACTTTCCAAGCTAGCCACAATACACCTTACGCAAGATTCCTACCGACAAATTGCTTTTGTACAAACTACCATCAGGGTGAGAAAATATTATTCAATTCTGGTCATGCAACCTGCACTTTTTGATGCAATTGGTATTTATTCATGTAGCCACCTCCAACCCCCCCCCCCCCCCCATTAAAAAACAAAAATGCTTCATGCACTGGGACACTTACAGATTTCTTTGTTCCACACAGTCCAACAGCATGTTGACCAAATTTTCATAGTTTCTGGGTATTTAAAAAAAATACAATCATCAACTAGATGCTGCTGAAAGAACCACGTAAAAGTAGAACAACAGTTCATCAGCAAAAGGTGGCTGAATGCAATGCAGCAAACAGCACCAACTGGTAGGACAGGGAAGGAAGAGAAGGAAGGAAGGAAATATGGGTGTAGAGGAGAGTGGCTGACAAGTCAGGACCGCAACACCACAGGACCAATGCACCACAACAATTCTTGGACATTGTCAATTTGTCTAGTTTAAGATTTAGTTTAGCAATTTTGGATTATTATGTTTAATGCACAGTAAGCATTTGAGGCAGTGGAAACTGGTGCTAAGGGAGGTTTAACTTACCGCAAGGCCTCAGCATTTTTTTCTTTCTGTCGCTGAATTCCTAACTGAATTTCCTCTGAGCAAAGGGCTGTGAAATTTGAACTTGGATGTTCTGATCTTTGCAGCATAACAGCTATCTCAATGCATTTGTCCGGAACCTATTGACAAAAAATGCAGAGATTGGAGTGAGCAGCAACTGAGAAATTTTATGTATGTTTGTTTGCTTCTGCTTTGAAATAAGGAGGGTTCTGAATCATTTGAAGAGTGCATAATTTCCTGTCCACACATGCAAGTCCTTGGAGTAGGGAAGACTGCTTTTACGCTCGCACATCAGAATTGTTTCTCTAAATATGTGTTTTATTCTATTTTAAAACAAAAGACAAACTATAATATCTCATTAAAGCATTTTTATAAATTGTTTCTAAAGATGTTTATTAATTGGCACTCATTCTTAAATATAAGTATAACATTTATCACGCTAATTAGGCATGACACAGTTGTGCAAAGAGTACTGTGGGACAACAGCTGCAAATACTGATAATGTTAATTTGACCACATAGCTCTACCAACACACACCTTCACACCTGATTAGCAAGAAGCATGCTACTTAACACTAGAAGACAAGTTCCTTTCCACAAGGAAGATGAACAGAAAATTACAAATTCCAACAATATTACAGGAAGCTATTATTATTTCAGTGTTGAAAGCAAGGCCTGCATTCTTCTGTAACAGAAATCAGAATGGGATCAGCATTGGAACCCTAACTCAAACAACATAAATGAGTTTCGAACACTGATGCAATCAGATGCACCCACCATTAACTCCGAGCCATCTGACACTTACCGCAAAATCCAATCCAATTGTTTCATACTGCCTATGGATTTTTTCTGCTAGGTCATCAAAGAGTCGAACTATGGATGGTTTTTCCAGGGACATAGCTTGGCTAAGCCCAGAAGAAACAATCGCTGGCCACGTCTGTGCAATGCAGTCCCAATCATGAAGATTTGCCAAACATACTCCACTGTGATTTCCAAGAAGACAGTATAAGGCACCCTATAAAATGAAAAATGTAGTTTTTAAAAAGGGTAACATGCACTGTTCATATGATATATACATAAGCGTGCACCCACACAGAAGAGATTCATCTTCAGTGTTCCCAAATAATTAAAATATACTGTATACAGCTATGCAGCAGTATTGCCGAAGAGTTTTGAAGATTTTTCGTACAATCCTTTTTATGCTAAAGAACTGTTTTGTTTTAAACAAATTAGAAATCCTGCCAATTAATTTATCCACAAAATGGATGACTTTTGAATTACATTTTGGAATGAACTACTCAATGATTAAGTATCACACCTGTTTTTGCTGTGAACTTATGTTCCAAAACCAAACCTGCGTTTGGTTGTCAAAAATGTCAGGGCTGCAGGTAAATCACGAGGCTGATGACCAGGCCCAGACCTGAAGTTATGCCATGGAACAAGATGCGGATAACTACCAGACATGATACAATCAACTCCTGAACATGACAGGGAGGACAAGGAAGGGAGCATGATGCTTTCTTGGCCAGAAAGGGAACACATGGATGTATAGATTGCCTCCTGATTGATCAGCATCATTTCCAGGCCTGACAACATCAACAATTACCTACTGCTTAACAATAAAACCCATCTGATTTTACTAAAACATTTTTAGGTCATCAGCATTATGTCCAGTTCAAGTTACTCATTTATACTGTTACAGCTGACTGAACTGCTTAATGAGTCTTACTGCTTTGGACTATAGCTTCTCAACTTCTCTCAACTTCCATGAAAAAGAGGTGTTAACATACACTTCTGTAATACCTGAACAGGCAGTGAAATGAGGAACATACATAAACACAAAGTTTCTCTTGACAACTCATTTCATCCAAAATATTCCTCGTATTAGTCATGCATAAACTATATGCCATGAAAATCTAAGAGTCATGCTGATAAACAAGCAAACCGTGCTTCGATCATTAAAAATTCTTCTGTAAATACACTTTCAAAGACATGAACCAAAGTTAATGTGACAATACTTTAAATTGCTGTTGAGTGACATCTTGCCGGTCTGGACGCAAGAACTCCAAAACCAAGGGAATGATATCTCTGCAACAGAAATTGTATGTTCCCAGAGCTGTGAAGAATGCTTGCTGAGCTTTACTTCTGACCTGTGGGAAGACTGACATTACTAGGAAATCTTCTGAACCAAAAATATATACAATACAAAAGAAATGGGTAAAAATGGTATTGCTTAACTTATGCACAGAGTTTATGCAATTAATTTGTGTGTAGAAACACATTTGTAGAAGGTTTTAAATAATATGCTTCCCCTCATCCTTAGTCACCGCTGCTTCTAAAAACATACTTCTTCTCATTTCTAACATTTATTTGAGAATAGCCACAAGGTTAAAGAAAGTTCTTTGTATTGCCAAAACCTGTCACTGCATTTTTAAGATCGTTTTAAAAGCAAACAACAAACAGCATAACAGATGCAGCTGACAGAACTCTAAAGAGCCTTTAAACATTGTGGATGGAGCTGAATTTATATAACCATGGCATTCCCATGGGGCTAAGATTTCACAGTGTAACCACCAGGCACACTTGTTTTGTGTATTTTTAGGAAGTAGATATGGTGGCACCCTAATTCTTAAAATTAGATTTAGCATCCCATACAGTGTCATTAATCATATTGGGAATATCACACCTAAAAACCTCAACCTGATATATTTTTAATCGTAATCATTTGTTGAATTACTGTTTTAGAAATTTGGAAATAAAGTCCAAAAAAAAGTAGCCTCAACTGGCAGTCTGCCCACCCATTTAAATTATTTATTTGACAAAGGGGCTATATTTGAAGTTAAAGGTTAAAGGTATGTCTAAATTGGCAACTAATGGAAATGAAATAATTAAGTATTTTCATGTTTCACGTTGCCATGGAAATAAACTGAAAAATAAAGGTCCTGAAAATGGAACTTGAAACACTTAAAAAAAATCCCAGCACCAAATATTTCAGCTTAAAAAGGGGTTGTTCCTTACCTGACCATATGAACTTGTGGACAAACACAACAGATCTCTGATCATCTCCTGGTGAGAGGTTTTATATTCACAGCCTTCCATTGTTAGCGTTCTCAACTAAATTGCATTAAAAACAAATAAAGGACAGATTTTATTTTTGCACTTTAAAAACGTAAAAGAAACACTAGTGCAGAATTACTGCACTTTTTACTAAATGACAATACAACAAGCTTTTCTAGCGAAGTAGTTGGTGAAGACTTAAGTGAAAGTATTACCTCATGCTGCAACATAACTCTGTCTATCAGCAAAGCTCTGATATGCTGCTTCTTTCCTTGAAGCTGTAAGCAAATACATAACTGGGTTTAGATTTCAATATCCATATCAGCAATCTGTACTGATTGCATTCTCCCCAGATACTCTCTCTCTTCTAGAAACAGGCAAATTTGATGTAGAAATTTGAACAAACCCTTGATTATTCTTTTCCCAAGGTAAAGTTTTTTTATTTACTTATTTTAATTTGCCTATTACTCTGGAAATAAGTTCCCTTCATGAGCAAAAGAAAGCTCTGGTCACAAAAATGACTCAGTAAACAAGAACCAGAACAGATCACCATATCAAGAGTTTCAGATTTTGGTTCAAGGATGCTAACTGGGGGGTTACTACAATTTAAAACTGCTAATCATAAGGTTTCCAAATAAAGGTACAGAAGCACTGCAAAAAAATATTCTTATCAAGAAATTAGATGACAAAATCATGAAAACCAATTAGTACTGTAAAGAAAATACGAAAAAAAGTCATCCTGAGCATTAGGAACTATTTCCCCACATACACACATTTCTTTACAAAGACAAATTACTGACCCTGTTCTCCATTGATTTTTTCACTAAATTAAAGCTTTTCCATCGTGAATCAAACTCATGCTTGTGAGATCCTTGGAACTGTAAAACATCACTTATAATCTGTGGAAATAAAAAGATGACAGAATTATCTTGAAAAACATAAGCTATGTCATATGTTAGGTACTACTAATTATAAACATACCTTTATTATTAGAAATAAAGACTTGGTATCATCTTCTGAATTATCAAGTATATAGCCTACAATGGGAAGAAAAATTATATATTATCAGATTGGAAACCAGCTTTAAAAATGCTGAATGAACAGTTTTCATAGAATTATAGATTCATTTAGGTTGGAAAAGATCTCTAAGATCACCAAGTCCAACAGTTAACCTTCCACTTTACAGAAATAAAAAAAATTAAATTTTTTTAAAGTAAATCAAACAAGTTTCTCATCTCTACAGTTATACTTAAAGGACAAACATGCAGTACTTTGTACATAGAGAAGGAATGGTTATACTTACGCAGCAATTTCCTTGTAACCCTTGCAATTGTTTCTCGATAATTCTCTCTCGATAAATCTGTACAAAGTTAAACATATTCTTTATTAGAAAAGCAAAAAGCAATATAAAAATAAGTAAACCAGTAGAAAGCCAGAGCAGACTATTCAGAAGCTGTGGTACAGCCTATAAGACCTTCTTTCTCTGCCTTGATAGCTGGTTTCATTTCTAAACACAGAATAAGGCAGAGTATTAACCATATGAAAATTTCTGAGTGAACACTAAGTAGGGTAAAAGAGAAAGCCAACAGAATATAGATTTTACATTTCAAGTGATTCAGCCAGTAAAATAATAGGGATTTATTCCCTTTCAATGAATGGAGGAACAGACATTCTCAATATAAAAAAAAAGACAAAAATAAAACCCAGGCTAAATGATGCAAGCAAATTCCTCAGAAAGTTTTAAATAGTGTCAAATTGCTATAAAGGATCACTCAATTAAAGCACATTCTCTGTTACGTGTTATATGGCTGCAGACTCCCTAATTGCAAATCAACTGATCTGATTTTAAAAGCGTAAAAGCACCTAAAAACACTCAATCATCTGACAAGCAGTTACTGTGTGCCTCAGCTCATTTTTTAAACTTCCCTTCTTTACTTGGTAGTTGGTGAAGAATACGCATGATGAAGCCTGAGGACAGACTACAAAACATAAACTACTTCATCTCCAAAACTTTGTATTTTTAGGACTCTCAAGAATTAGACTTAACTAATCCTCTGTCACTAAAACATGCCTATTAAGTGTTGTACATAGGCCATATGAGTTGACTGACCCTTTGGTCTTCAAGTACTCAGTTTCCACTTCTGCCCTTCCAGTACGTTTGAAGACTGTCTGATGCTTTCTTCTGCTACACCAACTACTAGTAACTATCTTAATAGGAACATTCCTTTTGTGAACAACCCAAGAAAACTCCAATTTTGTAGTACTTCTGTTTCATATCTGTATCTTTACCATAGCTGAAGATGGAAATGGCGTATGCACAAAAATTTCTGCGTTGGCCCAAAAAAAAAACCCTTTAGTGTAAAGAGAATAATCAAAATTACGCTCTCAGTAAGAACATATAGTTTTCACTGTTGTGTGTTGCAAAACAAAAAAGAATCAAAACAACTCTTATAACCTCTCTGAACAAAATCTGGTTCTACTTACCGTATTCAACACCAGTGTACAGCTTTGTCTCTTCCAAAGACACCAGACTTGGTACCCTGCATGAAAACAAATCAGGTATTACTACACAGTAGGAAAAAATCACCGACTATGTGAACTTTACTGATGTTTAATTCGTTTTAACAATTTAATAATTTAACAATTTAATTTAATAATTCATGCTGGTAGCACTAAAGAGGTTTGGGTTTCCTAACAGTACACTTGTTCTCTAACATTTATTGACTAACCCTACTTACATGTCAAACCTTGTCAGAGACGAGTACACACCGTAAGGATACCTAGAACCCAGAACCTTGATTTCTCACTTAACACAATTTCACCAGTTTGGTTAAATAGCCAGAGATTTTTCCTCACTGTCAAACCTATGAACACACTCATCAAAACAAGCATAGCTGCTAGCTGTCTCTGGCTAGGAAATACAGATGAATTTGGTGGCTGAATGGTAAAGGGTTAAAGCAGAATCCTTTCCTGACAAGTTAAATTGAAGCTTTTCTGACTTTGGTCCCTTCTTTATAAAGTTTAAAAAAAAAGCACCCATTATCTACAGGACTGATACTTACTGTTATATGAAGTTCATTATTAATAACCATGCCAAAATAAAGTGATGTTTTTTCCAGGATTTGGGTCAAACTTATTAGTTTAAAAAAGTTAAATCAATTTTGAGGTCTTCTCAATTTGCTTTATATGTAACCATTCATAAAATACAGATTCAGACATCATATACTAATGAATTTAAAAGACATATCCTGCACTCCTTTTTTTTTTTTTTTTTTTTGAAGTGCCTTCTCTCCCCCCAAAACATTACTGCAGGCAAATTTAAACTCTCAATGAAAAAATATCCCAGCGTGCTTTGGAAAGAAAGTCAGGAACAAGAAGTAGTGTACAGTTGTAATAAACAAATAGTATCAGCAAGAAGTCTCTAGAAAAATAAATTTCCATGTAAAATTGCATCAACAGAGTAAACAGAAAGCTAATTGAAGTAATGTGAATCTACTCCTATCACAGATGCTAAGTAACACATGAAAAAACAACTGACTCTACATCTGAGCACACCCTACCAGACACTAATATAAGCTCTCAGATTTCAGGCAACTGCAAACTTCTGTCAGAACTCAAAAAAAAAAAAAGGTCATTTCTTCTGTAAAAATCAACACATTAAAGCATGATTGCTACAATTACCATGCCGATTAGATAAAGGGATGCAAATCTAAATGTCTTGCAACCAAAAATTAGTTAAACAAACTGACTTCTCAGACCTCATAACAGTCATATCTACAGCAAAAGTCAAATGAAATGTCTTTTTCTTAATTGATTTGGGCATAAAGAGCTGAAGTCGTCATTTGAACTATTTAGAATTTGCAAAATGTCCAACATGAAACCAGTACTTTGGCCCCAAATAAATATTTATAAAGCTTTTGTGGTCTCACAAACTTGCTTTTTTAGAAAAACCTACATGATTGACTTAGAAAAATGTTTGTTAGGAATTTCCCTGAGATCAGATCTTTCAAGTTAGGAAAGATAAAGAAAAGGGAGAATTCTGAAATTAATGTGGGGAGGGAGAGAACCTTCCCACCCCAAATACTACTACTTTAAAAAAAAAGAAATACAACAGATAAATTCAACAATCCCAGGCAGTTATACATTAAACAACTATTTTTGTATAGTATGCTGGATATGTTGATAGGTAAAGGAGCTCATAGCAGCATTTTTCTCTAAGCACTTAAATGTATTTTTACCCTTAAACAGTTTTTCCTGATATAAATGCACAAACTAAGTTCATGTACAGCTTTACTATCCCCTAGGCAGCAAGGAAAATTCAAGTGTAATTGACCAGTTTTCCCTCAGGTGGTCTATAGAGATTACAAATTGTTGTGCTTTCTTCCCAGTCCCAGCAAAACGCACCCAGGTGTTCTTTGCCAGCTAGCCAAGTTCTGAACCAAATCTCTAATATTTAAAACAAAGGAAGAACAACACTCCAAGATCTCTCTACCCTTCAGGTTCCTGAACAGACCAAGAACAAGCCAACACAGCCTCCTGTAACCACCAGCTAGCCTGGGGCTGTCCTTACACTCACCATAACATCGCTCCCCAGGCAGAATCACGTATTTCAGCAGGGCTACTAATAGGATGAAAACACTATGCTCAAGATGCAGCTAAGTTTTCTGGCTGGCCCACAAGTAAGATCCATGCTACCAGTACTCTGCATTTTAAGTGTCAGCCACTGAGCCAGAGAAAAACTTAGCTTAGGACATACAAAAGGAAGCAACATAAGATGTTTTTCATAACTGCAGTCAATACTGACAGAGAGATTTTCAATACTTCATGCAAGGTACAAATCATACTGTGCTTTGTTCTGCAGCAACAGCATCCAACACAAATTCCCAAGAAAACTTAGAAGCAGAGTACCCATAATTATTGCTAGAACAGAAATTCCAATTAAACAGAACTCCAAAGAATTCGTTCCCTTATTCACCACAGTGCAAAGCCAAATGCATCTTCATTTCAGAAAATTGCTGCCCCATGTTTTTTCAACTTCCAGACATTTCACAGAGCACTTTATTCAAGTCTTTGTGGGCATATTCCTCATTACATAAGTAGGACTTCAGTAATAAGATACAGCTTTTCAGAAACGAAAAAACTTTTAGCATTGCTCCGCTGAACCAATTGCAGAGCAAAATTTTTAATAGAAAAGAAAACCCCAAAACCAAAAAAAACAGCGCCACGTTCAAGATTAGATCAAGAGCTGCATCAACCTATTTTGACATCAGAGATCATAAGACAACAGCGGGAAGGTGAACAAGGAGAAAACAGGGTTACTCACCGTGGAGGAGTAACTGTCCCCTTTTCTGTGTGCAGCTCCCCCAGCAGAGCTGGGAAGTTTCCTGGAGATGCCAAGAAAGGTTAGCTAGCCCTGCCCCTCAGCATACGATGTCACATCCTCACACATTTAAAAGAAGTGGTCTTATCCTTGACCTGAACACCTTCAGTGAAAGGACATTTAACAAGCTCCTATCCACATCTGCAGCAAGAAAAGAGCACAATATAGCATCCTACCTAACCAAGCTGTATTTAAGAGGCGGGGAAAAACTGGAAGTCCTTTGAGTGACTCTGTTTTTACTTCCCTACACCAGCTGCTAAAGATTACTTTGGTCATAGCCAGGCTGCAAGGAAGAGAAATGAATGGGACCTCAGCTGAACATCAGTGAAAGATCTCCCAACCTCAGAAAACTCTGTATTCTTTGCATTTGGAAAATCTCTGCTTGCACACAATTAGAGTCATTCCAACAAAAGGCCACGGCCATGATTTACAATTACAGCGGTCCCTTACAGAAAAGGGCAGATAGCACACACAAGTTTTACGTATACCCCTACACCCCACGCAGCAGGGCAACCACCACACTGTGTTTCTGAAGGCATGGAAAAAAAATGAGTATTCATTTTTCTCCAGCTGTGACAGGCTAATTCACCACAGCTCTGAATGCCTTGTTCAGCCCCAAACAACCCTCATGCTATCCTAAAGGATTGCTCCTTGCATCCTCCCTTAACTCTTTTCTTCCTTTTGCCGTTTAGCTATGCATTTGTTTGTATTAAAAATAAGTAATTCCATTAACACATCTGAAATCAGTGTCGTATCTGCTTAAGATGAGGAGCGTTACATGGAATAAATCATATACATACACATTACTGATTCATGACTTTGTTTTCTATTAATCTCCCATATGCAGAACTTCTGAAGGGACTTCATTCATCCTCCAAAACAGATGAAGTTTAAAGGGAGATATATTCCTTGTTCCCTACAGGCTAAGAAATAAGAAGTCAGCACTAAGAGATAGTCATTACAGTTCCATTTCCTACTGAAAATTAACTGCCCTTTCCAGTCCTGACAAGTTTGGGTTATGTACTTTATTTGTGCAGGGATTGTGCACAAATTTGTTTTCTACTAAATTACCTATAATCTTCCTGAACACCTGCTCACATACAAAATGCTCAAAGTAACACTTAAAATAGTGGTATTCACAGTAACACATTTAAAATAGCGTGAGGTATTGTTTAAGTTAAACTACAGTGGGATTTTCAGAAGGATGTAAACGATTTAGGTAATTTATGTAAAAAAACACAGGAACTCTACTCCCAAACTTGGGCAAAAAAGGGGAGAAAACTACACACAGAATACACACAGGAAATACTTGGTCTCAGAAAAAGCTGGAGCATTGTGAAATCTAAACCATTTATGATCAGGTTCACTAAACACTGCTATCACTCTTTAAGCACTTCACAGCAGCTGTGGTCATGTGCATACTGACTGTACGTACACTTGCGGAGTGTATACTTTTGGGTACACAGAGTATATCCAAATCAAGTGTTGGTCATTCTAACAATGTGCTTTCAGTAACAAAAACAGTATTTTTCAGTTCAGAGACTAACAGCCATTGAAAGATTAAAAAAGAAAAACTAATGAATTGGCGTGAAAACATTAAGCTAGACCAACAGGAGATTCCAGAAGGCTCAAGCCAATGTACACACTTGTAGATACACAGAAGTTTTGCAATCTTTACTCTAACCAACATTTCATTGAGCAATGTAAATGAAGAAAACAAAGCATTTCTAATGTGAAGAAAAAAAAACAAAAAGCTCTGTATGTTAACCATTCAAGAAACAAATCTATTTTCAACAAACACACACAAACCACTGAGATACAAAACAAAGGCTCTTCTTGACAAGGAGAAATATTAAAGAACGTTAACATTTTGAAATTATTGGATATTCTCAGTTGTTTGACATTAGGGAACACAGAACCTGTAAGCCTCCACAGAAATAGAACAAACGACTTTCCACAGAAAACTTTTCAAGATGAAAAGTTTCTAGAAACGGACAGTGCAACAGACAGACATTTTCATAAAAGAATGCTGATCAATTGTGATACACCATCTACAATCAAACAAAAAGAATCACATCTTAACAGTACAACTTCAGGAGAATGGAATTCTTTCCACATATTACTGGAGAGGTCTTATATTTGCAACAGCTGTTTCTTGTTGTAGAAGCAACCTCAAAAGAATTAAGCAGCTAAAAATCACCAGTAGCAAATACTTATAATGTTAGTGGAAAGCAGTTTTGTGTATTCACAGCTGCAATTTGCTTTTTCTTAAGCAGAAGGACTTGAAGCTGGATTCAGTCCTTCTACCAAAACAGCAATCAAGCTTCTATGCTCAGCCCTCTCAGGGACTACCACGTTTATGTAATACTGTGAGTTAAAAGTCATCCATCAAACAAACAAAATGCCACACCACTGAAACAACAGAAAAAACTCAATCTGAAGTATGAGAATTTTATGCAACGACACAGGTTAATTACAACAAGCAATAACGAAGTGAGCATTTAGCTAGCTTGTAACAGCTGTAACATATGGACAATACATAATTTTCATCATCAGATTTCTGTATTAGTTAAGCTAAAAAAGTAATTCCTCAACCAGTTAAGTCATCTTGCTTCGTATCAGTCACTAATTTAACTGACAATCCTAATAATGATCTAATTAGATCAGTTAAAGTTCATGATCCTGCTTATAAACGTCAGCAATACAAGACTGAGACAACAAATATAGCAGCCAGATGCATTTTGACAAAACATACCTACCTACAAAAGGCAAAGGTATCAGTGTACGTTAGGAAAAAAAACTATTAAAATCAAATCTCCGTATTTGCTAAGGAAGCAGAATGCACACCTGATCAGGAAGAGCAGGGAGGAGAACCAAGCCTAACCCAAAAAGGCTGAGCTGGTAAGCAGGTCCCATGAGACATCACTGCTGCTGCAGCTTGTGGGGCAGGAGAGAGCAGCCCCCTTCTCCCTTATTCCTGCCACTGCCATCCTCTACCTGTCCCCTACCCAAGGCTGAGAACAGACTCCCCCCAAAACAGGGTCTGAAAGTACTTTGGCATCGGTTACTTGTCAAACAGGAAAACAGAAAATACATTCAAGGGAAAAAGCATTTTAGTAGTTGGAACAGCCTGCAGAGAGATACTAACTGACCCATCCCATCTAGTTCATCATCTTGCTACACACGAAGTCAAAATGTGCATTCCATCCCTGTACTTCTTCTGCTGAGGTTCAAACTCTCCCATCGATATGACTTTTCTTCCTTCAGTAAGTCAGCTGGAGGGTTAGAAGGAATGGATATACATCATCTGTCTTGCCTGGCAAGAATTTTCAGGTATCCTTAACCATCAGATATCAAGATGAAAGAAAATCTACCAGTTACACCTGTTCAGCTCTACTTTAAGGTCAGCATGAACAACAATGCTGCATTGCATCGCATGTCATCAGCTACAGGTCACTGGAGTTCAGAGGCACAGAGGTATTCTCACACGAAATCTCCCACACAAGATTGTTTCAAACATGAATTACTTTAAAAAAATAATTTGCATATGGCTTGGGTTGGAAAGGACTTTAAAGATCATCTAATTCAATACATCAAGCCATTTACCAATACCTGCATTCAAAATATTCCTATACTGCCACACGACAGCAAGTATCAGCACCACGGGTGTTAAGTGGTAACTGTGCCTGCAGAGCTCGCAAAGTAAGGCCACTCCTGGTAACTGACTTAGTCCCTGTCAATAAATGCCCTTCAGTTTCAAATCTCTGCTTTATGTGCATTTCCACTACATTCTCAAGCCAGTTCCCATTATAAATAACTGCTATCTTAACCAAAAAACATCACAGGAACTCACAATACAATTACAATTAAAATCAAACCTTTTCTATTCTAATAGCAAGTTCAGCAAAAGACACCTCCTATGTTCAAATAGGTATTATCATATGGACATATGGGATAGAAAACAGCATTCACAGGAATCTGTTTAATATTGCTTTTTAGTAGGAACATAATCAACTGTGCACAAGTCCACTTTTCTTTGCCCAGATTTCCTCCATTAAAAGAAATATGTTCCATTTGTGATAATTCAAATCATACAAATAATGACAACTGAAGCTTATTAAACAAAACTCATTTGATTTGAGTTGGCTAATTCCAGTGTCCTGTATAAAGTGACTATGAAGATAAATTGCCTTAATTACAGTGTTAAAAAGCTTTTACGTAAAGATAAGAAGTTTGGATGCAAGACCTACCCAGAGTGGGCAGAAGCAGAAAGCCTGTCCAAAGAACAACTAATGGTGGATTCCGAAGCTCTGTGACATTTACTAGAATGAACTACTGCGTGTTAAAATGCAGATCATGCAAGAAAAGTAGGATTTTGATTTCTTTAGTCACAAATTGATTTCAGCATGCTCTCACGTAGATTGTATATATTTAATAAGGCAAAACAGATAACTAACTGCATGAAGCAAATCTTCCCTAAGCAATCAAATCATTCAGAAGTTTATTATAAGCTTATGTCCTAACCTGTACATTAAGGATTTACAGACCCTGCCCCAAAATACAAGAGATGATCCTAAGCAATCCACATCAAAAACAAAACCAGTGATAGTCTAAGGTTACAGCAGGATTCAGACTGAATCAAGAAGTGATGCTAACACTGGTCCCACATTTTCCCCAATATTGACCAGCCACATACTGCTGGTACAGGAACAGCCAACACCTACTGAAAGGTGTTCGAGTCCTTATTCTAGATGATATTCCTACAATCAGCCTGAATGCCCCACATTGCCTCTTTAACTAAAAGATGACTTCCCTACAATTCTTATATAGCCAGTGGTAATGGTTAAGCTCTCCAGCTTAACCAGCACTCTAAAAAGTACACACAAAAGAAACCTCTCACCCTGCACAAGGAGCTCACAGCACCTGAACTAATGCATTTGAGACTGGATCAATGCTCCTTGGTACTTCTAGCAGCCAGAACTTGGGGGGGGGGGGCGGTAAGAAGTAAATTCAGAAACGAATTACCAATCACCAAATATAGACTTCTACCACAAGCCAAACCGTCTGTATTTCAAATGATGATATATAAATACAAGAATACTTAATCAAACTCACAGTTGCCTCTAACGATATTTCAACACACTTTCTCAAACAAGTTAACACTTAAGCAGCAATCTATTAAATAAGTCTGTTTTACAGCCAAACTACTGCAATGCAACAGAAAGTTCTTGTTATTTCCAAAATGCAAATTCACTTGAGCATTTTTGCTAGAGCTCTACTGTATACTAGCACCAGTAGCCAAGTGCTTTTGTGACACTATTCACATGGGATGAACACTCAAACAGGATTTATTTCCTATTTTAAGCTAAGAACACAGCTGAAAAGAAGTTTAGTTCAGAATGTTTATGTATTTGTTCAGAGTGATAAAAACCTGATTAAGATGACAGCATATTACAATTTGACGGCTTCCTTTGGAGGAGAGAAACGCACAAGCAAATCCTTAACTTCCATTTACTTCATATAAAATAGTATCAGCAACACAATGCTGTCACATACTTTTTAAAAACATTTGCATAGTCTTGCACAAAAAAAACCTAAAACTTATTTCACATTTTAAGTACTCCAGTTTCTGTAAGTAACATTTCAAATTTCTGCATCTTTATACTAGTATAGGTAGGTGTTCCTTAAAAAATAGTTACAAGAAACTGTTGGGTGATGATAGCAATAGAAAACAGAGGAAAAAAGCATGAAGTAATTTAATTGATAAAGATATTTGTGATATATAAATAAATTTTACTTACAGATGAGCTACCCTTTCTCCTTTTAGAGGAGGCAGAACATTCCCAGAACCAATCAAGCAGTTATGCACTATGGCAAGACACTGCTGCACATCATCTCTTAAACAAAGAAGAAAATGTGATTACTTTAACTGTTACCTTAAATGCTTGAAAATATACAAATGATAAACCATATTTTTAAAAAAAATATAAAAGCTGATTTTTTCTTTAGCTGTACCAGTTTCAAACACAAGAGGGTGAACTACAGAAAGCAAACTGTGCTTTTTTGCAATCTAATTTGATCACTGAACTCCAACACTCAACTTTGTTTTCTGAAAATCTTGTTTTGGAGATTTTAAATTCTGCAACAGTAAAGGAAACTTCAGCATAAAGAGATACACCAATTCCAAAACAGTCAGATTTACCCCAAATACTACAAATGAACAGTTTTATATACAAGGTGTCACAGAGAAAAGGAAGAAAGCAAAAGAAAAACACACAAATAAACTAAAGACCTAAATAGGAAACAGAGCCTTTCTTCTTTTAGTTGAAGCATATATTGTGATTGCAGTTTGGTGACATTGATTTATCGAGCATAGCCTTTTTCAAATATGAAGCAGTGTGGGGCCTTGGTAGTACAAAAATATTTACGAGTCTGATACACCCTGCTTCATGCAGGGCAGCACTTCACAACATGACATAGGATGTCTCATGTCACAAACATCCAATGATGTATAGTATTAAACTCTTACCCTTGAAACAAGAAAAAAATTCTTGAGATTTACTGCTTATAAACAGCTTTAACTATTTGATAATTGTAAAAGCTTCAGCACATACTACACTAGTGATTATCTTGTGCTTACAAAATTGTCCTATGAAGCCATGGTTTCATGTTAATGAAGTTTAACAAGATTGATTAAAGGTATTCTTGCTTCCATTCCCCTTTGTTCATGCCACTGACTCTGTGTTATCTCCTCGGTTACTACACTACCACTTTTTTGCAGAGACACATTGTCCCTGCAAATCCTTTAACTTGTAGTAAGGAAGGGAGTAGATTTCCAAGCCAAATCGGTTCTGTGGCCCATTTCATACCTTAGGAAAGACAAATGGTTGTACCAAAGTAACAAGATAGAGTCTAGAGGAAGATTCTTTTCCTGATGACTAACATTAAACAGAGCCATAACCTGTGGTATGCATTAAAAGAAGTTCCTGAACAGAAGAGTCTTTACACCAATATAAAGTATCCTCAGAATTTTTTATAGGAGTATTTCTGTTCAAAATAATCCGGTATCCATTTTATGAAATGCACTTCCAACCTAAATGCTCTTTAAAAGATAAAAATCTTGGAAAGATACTTGAAATAATCCCAGAAGACAGTGTAACATTATGCTGTTATGCTCCTTAACCTTTGTACCACCAGTACAATTGGCAATAACTATGCAAAACAGACACGAGTGGATAAATGCACCTTCTCCACATGACATATCACCACTAACCTGGACATTTCTAGTTTTCCAATTGCATAGTGTTCTAGTCTGGTGAGCTCAGGCTGTAGAAAAGTATCCAGCAAATAAAAAGCAAAGTTTATTTCCTCAGCTGAAGGTACATGCCACTGGATGTCCAAATTCCACAGGTCACCTGGTTTACCCCAGTCCTATATTAAATAAAGACATTTCCTATTAACCAAATTTTTAAACAAATTTTCTTTAAAAAAAAGTGCTTAGTATTAATGAAAAACAAGAACTAGCTACTGCTGTAAAGCAGTTATCAGGACAATTCTGGAAAAAAAAATACAATAAAACTGAATAGAAATTCAAAACCTAGTACATTGTCTGCATATATCTGGAACATAACACATACCTGAAAGGACTAAAAGGCAAAGGACTGTACTGGTCTAATTGAAATACAACTTTGTTATTCCTTTGGCTGGATACAAATCCAGAAAAATTCTTGTAAGTTCCTGGAAAGTACCATTATCTCCTTTTTTGCAACTATTTTGCAAAGATGTACTCATTTTTGCATGTACCCAGCATTATTTGTTGTATCTGATGACCACATTTATACAAAAAGAACTAAGGAAAGGCTATAGCTCTCATCCACAGAAGCAGATGAAAGATTAAGTTTGTCCCAGTGCAATAATGCTTCCTGTGACTGGATACTTAAGTTTGGAGTTAAGCAGGAGAATTTTGCTGTTCACTTAAACTTAACAGTTTACACCACTGCACTTCATTGACTAGGGTCTCAACCAAATGCATCATATATTACAGATTATGAAACATGAACATTCTTGCTTTGTATTATCATAATCATGCAATCATTGTAAAATGCACATCATAAAACTAATACATCATGCTATGTAACTACTCAAAACAGTCAGTATTCATTTTTTGCTATCAATACAATTAAATGGATATTTGCTATACATTTAAAAGCTTAAAGCATCTTTCAATTACACTTTCCGTTGCTGCTACCTATGTTCAGAAATCTCAGAATGAAAACAAATAATATTGTGTATGGTTGTTTTTTAAAAAGAAAGTCAAATCCTCTAATCCTAAGTAAATGAAAATCCTTGCCTTGATAGGAAAGTATTCAGAAAGAGGCTTGTCAAAGCCACCTGGCACACTGCAGTACTCTGTGGGGTAGATAAGTGTAGCAGAACGAAGAAGATGATGCAGTAGGTTACAAGACAGAATGTAACCCTGCTTACAGGTTAAATGTAGGGTTCGCTGCAGAATCTTCCCAAGCTGCTCCCTGTATGGTAGCAACTTCTTTCCATCCACTCGAGTGATCTAATTGGAAATACAAACATTTAAG
Source organism: Anser brachyrhynchus (assembly GCF_964034855.1). Lineage (NCBI taxonomy): Eukaryota > Metazoa > Chordata > Aves > Anseriformes > Anatidae > Anser > Anser brachyrhynchus. The sequence goes on along the minus strand of NC_137696.1, from coordinate 10,262,072 downwards.
GTAAACAGAATGGATTTTATTCTAGAGGACTAAAGAGAGGATTACACTGTGCAACTGATCCTGTACCAGCTTTCATTCTGTAAATCACACCAAATTCATATCAGAGTTTACACATGAACTACCACTTCTACCACTAGTGAATAGTGTAACACATAAGAACTGATATACATTCCCTCGATCTCATTCAAGATTTTCTAGCATTACTTGCATACACTGAGATACATTTCAAGAAATTTATCTTTACCAGAAGATACTTTTTCCTGTATTGATCCCTCTTCTTTCTCTCCACCTCAACAACTCCTTGTATTAAATGCTTTAATTTTATTCCACATACAGACCATACGTTTATTTTCTTCAAACAACATCCACTTATGTCCCATTTAAAGTTAGAGAAGAAAAAAAGTTATGCAACATAATTCATGCAACAATTAGTTTAACAGCAGAATTTATTAATTTCTTCTTTCAGGGTCATTAAATAAGATTTAATGACATACATGTATGAGGAGAATATTCTTTGCAATACCTCCGACAAAAGCTGAAGATTCCAAAGTAGCTCCTTATCTAATTCTTCGTCACGTAATACATCATCATCTAGAGGAACAAGTGATAAGCACTGCTGTAACTATACTGCAGTCAAGTTTTCCAAACAAATTACATCATAAACCAGATGCTTGCATCCAAGAAGTTTACTCCCAACCCTTCTATTGCAAAATTCCAACTCATTTCACCCGCAACCAAGTGAAAAACTTCAATACTTTGAGTAATTCAGGAATGTCTGGAAACACTCGGAACTGGCACGTTTTTTAAAGAACCGCGTTCTTGTAGCTTGAGAAATTTCTGCCTTGAAATTACACAAATAGCTGTTGCATTTAAAATTTTTCCTAAGAAATAATGAACAGAAATAATTTTCCATTAATATTTTTCATAAATTCATCTTAAGATGAATTTATCAGAAAACATGGAAAATTTCAGTATTACTTTCATGCTTAATGAAAGTCAAGTCAGAACAAAGCAAATATGAAAAATCTTATAAACTTACTGACTGTAAGATGAGTTATGACACTGCAGCAGTGCGGTACAAACAGCTTCAAGGATTCCTCAGGGCGACACTGGAAACAGCATCATAAATAGCCAGTTTAAAAAAAATGCAAGAATGAAATTCAGGGTACAAACAAAAAAAATCTTCTAATAAATGATCTTCAATATTAAATTTAACATAAATGTAATTAAGAAAACTACTTTGTCAATTAACCTCTTGAAATATTTCCTATATGCAACCACCTAATTTTATGATATTAGTAACCACCTGTATTTCTAAGACAAAGATTTTATTTAAGAGAGTAGTAGCATGAGCTTTTTGGCTTTGATTTGTCTTATTTTTTTTGTTTTAAATTAAAAATCAAGTGAAAACGGAGCATTCTCTCACTTTCACTGCAGCTCGACACATATCAGCAACCATACGACCAGCAACTCTTGTCTCAAATATATTTGAAATGGCGAAGTTGAAAACCTTCTCCAAGGCAACCTAAAATGAATAAAAAAGATGGAGATAAGGTGTTTGTTTGTTTGTTTTTAAAAAAGGGGCATGTTTATATTCTTTCCCCCAGGCCCTCCATAAGTTTAGAAGTGCACACACTGAGTGCTTTAACAGATAACATAGCAGGACATCCAGCCTTCAGCTGGAGAGGAAAACTACTTCTAAAATGTTCGCTTTGGGGAAAAAAGGTCAGATACATTGCATTGACCGATGAAAGCTTGGGAATGCTTCTGAGAAACTACAGAGAAAAACGGTTTTCCCTGAAAAAGCCACAAACTGATTAAAGGAAAACTCTACTATTTCACATGCGAAAGCGAAGTAAAGCTGAAACATTCCCTAGTTAACAAATAAATAAGGAATTAGCTATTTAAGTGGCCAGTATATTTTAAAGAGGCTCATTACCATCTTGCTTATTACCAATACCTTGTAAGGCAAGTTGAATTATACACAGTGAAGTTTGTTCATTATTATAATAATTACAGGCAATTGGGGAAAAAACACAAGCATTTAATAACAAAAAATTAACTTAAGATGTGTTAATGAGAAGATGCCAACCAAAATCGTACTTAAGTGTCCAATGCAAAGGTCAAAATGTACAAAGCAACGTATCCAAATACATGCTAAATGTAGTTTAGAACTAAATGGAATAAAGTGTTACCCCCACCTACAGGGAAAGAATCCATCCATGTAAAAACATGGATTCCTCTCCATCAAGTACTTAAGAGCTCTGTATTGATGCATATGAAACTGTAAATTTACATGAAGCCCTAAACTTTCCTCCCAGCTCCTTTCTTGCTAAAACATGGAAGTTCACAACAGGACAACGCAGGAAGGAAGAACTAGAACGTACCAGCAATTCACGACAAACTTAAGCCTTAAAGTTGGATGAAAAGCCCCATGTTTTACATACCTTAAATATATCTTTTGAACACTGAGTAAGGATTGTACTGAAAGTAGAAGAGAGACCTAATTCAACTAGACTCTCTAGATGAGTCATTTTCTCAGTTTCAGTCTCCTCTCTGGTTTGTTCTAGCGTGCTGCTCTCTATAAGTCCAAAACATCTACAAAAATACATTAAGTACAATTTTAGCAATCAGAACTAGGAAGTTGTATTAAAGTTTTCATGCCAAGCTTTCACCTATCCTTAGCTTACTTACCTATCCATAAACTGTAGTACAAAATCCTCAAATTCAGCAGTTGCAGAGCACAATTCTCTTTCTACCTACAATTTTCCAATGCAAAAGAAGCACAGAAGGTTAGCTCTTCTTCGAGACGCATAATATCAAGTGTATTTCATATACTAATTACTTCAAGAACACTTACAAATTTTAGGTGATACAGACCACACTACATTTCCCACCAAACAGAATTTGCACAGTCTCAAGTACATCACATGAAACAATTACTATGTTTTCTTTACACTGTCCTATCAAACTTTCTGGCCTTGATCTTTAGCCAAATAACCTCTCAGGCTGAAATCAGGGTCTGTCTCCATAGATACAACCTTTGGCCTTACTACTGATCTTCCTTTCCAGCAGGATGGCAGTGAGTGCCAGCTGTGGTGGCAGACTTGGCTCTGCTGACATATTTACATTACACATTCATCATACAAACTCCTCTGCTAGTTTTTAAGTGCTGCAGCCCCAAGTCAAGAAAATAAACCTAATTCCAGTGCTTTTGTGAGCAATCAAAATAGGCACCTATTAGCTGTTCTGAGAACTACAAGCATCTCCTAGCAGTGGACAAGATATTCTACATGGCAGTTCCAACTACCATGGAACACTGGTGCTGCCCCATTTATAGTGTATCAGATATAGTTTCACCATCTGCATTTGAACTGCTGGATCAAAAGCAGAAAAAAAACACTTGTCTAATGATGTTGTTATTTCTTAATCAGAAGAGATTAAGAAGCATCTGAAGTGAGAGCAACATCATCATACTCGGAAAAGAGAAGCATGACTGCAGGAACACTTTAAAGAGATGAAGGTATTTTGAAATAGTTTCCCAAACCAGGAAAACAGCCCTTAGAAGTACAAGAGTATGTTAGCTTTCTGAAAAACAAATACAAACAGAATGGACATCCCATTATTTTTTACACTTATATTTTCAACAACAAATTCCTCCCAGTCTCCTAGACAACCAATTAGTTACCTTTTAACCTACTCTAAGCTGGACTAGTTTTGAATTAGAGATGACGTACATCTTATAACAATCCTGTAGTCACCTGCCTTCCCCCCCCTCACTTAATGGCTAAAGTTTTATACTGATAAGAATTCTCAAAAACATAACGCTAACAAAGATGCTATTCTATTAGTCTCAGAAAAATTTAGTTGGCAAGTGACTTCTGGAGACCATCCTGTCCAACATCCTACTCAAAACAGGGCGAGCTCGGAGTCATTTTATACTGCACAGAGCCTTCCACAGCTGAGTTTTGACATAAAAATATGAAACGGTTTGAATTTAACACATCTCTACAACAATCTGTCACTAATAAGCAGTGCTAAGAATGTGTGTCCAACTCATATGCTGATGTCAGCTCCACATCACTGACTAGAAGCAAATGTTATTCACAAGCTTTAGTATTTTTGTGAAGGTATGTTAAACAGAACTGCAATACATGCAAAAAGACTGTAGCAAACACATTACAGTTCTGAAGACAAATTTACACTGCTAGAAAATAAGATAAAATCTACAGGTTATGGTTTTGTTTTTATAACTATGCAGTGCTCTTACCTCTGTGAGGTCATCCCTTTCTTGCAACACAGATGAACAATCTACTAAAGGCACCAAAGTAGAAAATGTTGCAATAAACTGGAATGTAATCTGTTGAGAGTTGCAAACAGCTCTTTAATAAATGCTACTGCATTCTACACATTAAAAAACTTTCCCAATTCAAATATGGCAGCTAAAGCAAATCATTACATTACAAAAAAATCCACCCCAAAACTTCAATAAGTACTTCTGATTTCAGATAGAAAACTGGATGCAGTTGGAGCTATACAAAAAACTATTTTCTGTAATAAAAATAAGTGCAAAACAACACTTATTTTGTGCTGAATTTTGAAGTTAAAAGAGACTGATGTTTAAATTGCTTGAACACTCAATGAAAATTCATTCCTGAAGGTGTGGGTTTCTGGGACCTAATTTAGCAAAAACCTACCGATAAATAACAAGTAATTCTATTTATTTTTAAAGGCAAGGAATATTTTCTACCAGTTCTGGAACATCTATTTTATCTTTAAAAAAAAAAACAACACGAGTTTTACTTGCTTTCATGAGAGCCTTCAGAGTGAACCAATTAGCTAACTATATTCTAAGAGGAGGTAAGACCTGTACACTCACCATGCATTTGCTGAAGTCATTTGGATCCACCCCAGGCAATGCTCTCATCAGCAGAGGTAGCATGTGTGTTGGCCCTTCACGAAACCACTTCCCCCCAGATACCAGACTACGAGCTACTCCAATTACACAGCTTAAAGTAGCGGTGAGCTGATGAGGTTCTGTCAATGTCTCAAGTGCAGGATATGTTCTACAAGGTTCAAGAACAATCGTATTAGGACCAATGCTGTTTATGAAGCTTTCAAAGAAAAATGAATCTTTATTTTCTACAGAAAGGGTACAAAATTTCTGCAAGAAAAAAAAAAGCTTATCAATGGTTCAGAACTGTTTTTGGTAATCTTTTCTTCAATGAACTTAACATTGCTTTATTAGAAAGTGCTGCTTTCACAAATTCAGGATCAAGTAATTTGTTGGCAGTTGTGGCATGGAAATTAGTAATTCCATGGGCTCCTAGATTCAAAGCCGTGACTTTCTGCTTGTTTCAGCTTTTACGGACGAACTTATGGTGGATTAGCAACAAAAAGGCATTTCTTTTATCATTATATTATTAGCAGCACCTGCATGAACTAATGCAAGCTATGTATCTGCAAGTGTAAAGTTCTTGTGGCAAGCATGAAAACTTCTCAACTGCCTTTGAACAGCAAAGAGATACATTGCTTAATGTTACTAAGTCCATTTTTTATTTTAAAACCTGTTAAGTTACTGGCATTTCTAAACCTCTGTTTTTCACACTAGGTACTTTTCAGCAAACTGTGTAACACTTCCTAGAGTTTCTACAGTCCAAACAAGAGTCAGTGCTACCCCTGCCCTACATCCAAGCACAAAGGACCTACATCTCTTCAACAAAATGAATTTGGAATTGTAGCCAAGGCAAACATACCAGTGATAGCTTTATCTACTGAGCAGAAGTTCAGTCTGCTCTCAAAACAGAAACAGTCGTCATACCTAATGCTGACGTCCACTGCTGTCCTTGTTAGAAATGTTATGCTTGAAATATTTTCATGCAAGAGCGGATTTATCAAGATGTTATAAACAGCTGAGTCAGTAAGGTATGGAACTCAGGAAGGGTTTTTCTCAAGACAAATTAATTTCTCCACTGGTTATACAACACAAGTTGTAAAGGACTGCTCAGGAAGCAGAACATGGACAGCGACTAGGAAGAAAGCTTTCTGGGGGCAGCACTGGGGGAAAGCACTGGGGGCAGGAAGGAGTTAGTTTTTTGGAATTTCAGGCACCAAGGAATTAGCAATAGTATAAACCAAGTATTTTATATGGACACATACTGCAGCGATTTGCTTATGAAGTCAAAAGCAACAACATTAATTTTAAACAATCTGTAACATGCATACTCTGACACAGAACAGAAGTACAAAGCACACTCACTACACAAACATGCAATACCACCATTTGTATTTGGCCCAAACAGAAAGCGGATGAGAAGGCACAACATGGCTCATGAATAAACAGTACAAAGTCGCTTTTTAAACCAATCCACCCCTTATCAAAGTGACAAAATGATAACCAAAACACAAACAACCTGAGGGCTACCCTATATTGCACAAGTTATTGACAGCTCCCAGAACTATACCATTAGCCAGATGTTTCAAAAATAAACAAAAACAGAAAAAATAGTCTTCCCACACTCCCTCTCAGGTGATTACCCAGTAGTACGTATTAGCCTTACTTTAGCAATTCCTCTCACTGCAAGCATTCATTTGCAGCAAGAAAATTGCTTGTCATCTGAGTGCTTTGAGTATTTGTTGTTAGGAAGGGAGGGGGGAACTTACTTCTCAAGTACAGGTGGAATTACTAACTCAGGACGCATCAGTGCAAGGTTCTGCAGAGCTTGAGCAGCCTCCAGACTTCCAGTTTTACTAAACATAGCTAGAAGAACAGGTTGAATAATGCATTCTACAAAGTCTGTAACATCCTGATCAGTAAGTTTATGACTATCAGGCACAGGAGTTAACCAGGTCGTTTTCTTGTAGCGCTCACGGTGCAGCCTTCTGACAACACCACTGGGTAACCTTTGAAGTAGTTTCATCAGTTTGTTCTGTTGAATATATGAGAAATGCTATTCAGTCATTTGGCAGTAGCAGAACCCGAGCTGCTAACTGTTCAACACACAATTAATAACAAATCAGTATTTTGAAGCTACCCAGCTACAATACATGAAAACTCAGAAGAGCTCTAAAATACAAGGTTCATAAAGTCATTAAACTTCAGTTCCCAAAGTATTAGAAATTACTCTGTGAACACTATGCCTTATATTAAAAAAAAGTTATGAGAAATATGTTCAAAGTACACAGTCAAGAATCAAGATTATTTACCAGTAATTAGGGCATCTGAGAGCATTCTCTGGTCATTCACATGTAAGTGAATATCCTACTCTAGGACAAGACAGCTCCTTTGACACTGCTTAGACAAGTCCAGTCATTTTAATCTATATTTTCTACCAGCTATCACGGGAATATTCTTACATTCTCTAGCAGAAGACTACACCAGCAAAGGGCAGGCTTCATCAGACTAGATATGCAATAAAAATCCTTTTGGTTAATCAAAAACAGATTTTAGTAGCTTGGAAATCACAGAACAAGAATATGAAAGGGTATTCAGTTCTACCTACGTTACGCAAGTAACACTGATGCTGTATATCATGTTCACTTTTCTTAGCGATATGTGAATTAGACACCTAGTTTCGGATTTCTAAACCACTTAGAGATTAGATGTTTAAAAGAGATTCCCATTAGCTGTGGTCCTGATATCAGAATAGAAGTAAACTGCAACACAGTATGACGACTACTTGAAAATTTAAGCCTCAAACTATTATGCAACCAACATACAAGCTGGCTATTAGAAAACATAATGCCTCTGTCAACACATCTCATTTGACAATTTTGCTGATATTAAAGGCAAAGTTACTGTCTTGACATGCAAAAAACTCACCAGCCAGCGCCCATTATTTGAAGGATGGTAAAAAGAAGCAATGCTATTGAACAATCCGGACAAATGCTTCTGCACTAATTTACTTGGTCCACCCTGTGCAAAATAAAACAGAATTTTATTACACAGACCAAGATGAAATGAAAATATAACACACAGTAGTACAAGGCACAAGTGACTACTCACTCACCACAACCATATTTCAAAGCATCAAAATCACGTGTGTAACACCCACCCCCAACTCAGCACTAGGTAAGCAAGATCCATCCATTCTATAAAGGGGTGATTCAGTTAGTAGGTGGGTCTTAAGGGTGTGAGTCTGCAGTGACATTTGTAGCTGGCTCTTCATTTCCAGAATGGCACAGACAGCAGCTGTGAGATAAACCTTTCCTCCTCATTCCAAAACCAAGAGTGAAATAAGTTCTAAAACAAACCTTGGCCAAAAGGTAACCTAAAAACACACTTCTGCAGTGAACTAAACATAACACACATCCGTTTTACATGCATACTTGCTTAGAGGTTTGCATTAGTAGTTTTTGTTATAATTTACGAAAAAAGTTACTAACCATCATGGCTGTGATCCACATTACTGCATGTCCTACATCATAAGCATTTGTTAGGAATCTTGGAACAACAACTTGATTACTTCCCACTGGAAGATTTAAACTCCTCAAAATTCTGGTAAAAATCTGTAAATAAGAATTTTTAAAATTTTATACTATAAACCTGCCATAAAATAGTAACAGCTTAGAATGTTACTATAGCAAATTGCTCCTGCAGAGGTTGGTCCTATTTACCTGCTTAGAAAAAATATTTTCTGGGCAGAGAACTACACATATTAGGAGCGACAATTTCAACTCTCAGGACTGAGACTAGGACAGAACATTTTTACAGAAAGACATATTTTAATTCTTTGACTTTAGAAAAATTCAAAAGTCTAATATTCAAATTAGTAGCATTAGTGAACTAAAATTATACATTCACAGCCTGAAACCATTTCAAACAATTCATACCCTCTCTCTCTCACATTGCTGAAGAAAAGGCACATGCAGGACAAAATAAAGGGTTAAAGAACATCTGTTTTCCATCCATTTCCCTTACATGTTAGACAAAATAAAGAAAGCACTAGCACCTTTCTTCATTTTGTGTTTTCCATACCCCTCACAATATAGCTGCTACGAACATCTTTAAAAATCCATAAGCTGCAAGATTCAAAGGTTATATACATAGCATTTATCAAATGAGTATTATTAAGGCTTATTTCCACAAAAACATGGTATTAATTATACATTCGGAGAGAACTTGTATAGTAAGGTACTTTGTTGCTTCAGTCTGGTTTTAAGTGAGGCACTAACAGTATTAACTTCCAATACTTTGTGACAAAAGGACAGTTCAAATTCTTGAAGTTCACATTAGGTCTTAAAATGAACATACCTCATTGGAAAAGCTGGGCCACTGCAGTACAAGACCCATCCAGGGAATATGTATTATCCTTTGCATACTAAGACTTATCTCAAAGTAAACAAAATAATTTACTAAAATGAAAAACATTACCTTTGGTACATACGGATCCCAGTCAATGTACCCTATGTTGTCAGTGGCCAAGCGAGCAAAAAGATTTACTAGATGCTGAAAACAGAGGTAAAAGAAGGAAACATTCATTAGAATATATTTATTATAAAAGATGCACAAACCCCTTCAACTTGCCTTACAGATGCAAGGTAAAAGCAACACATGGCATTACAACATTTGTAAAGGGAGATTTCAGTCTATCAGGAGTCACTGATGTTTCATAATGCATCTGCAGGCAATTCCTACTTTCAGGAGTCCAACTCATTTTTTAAGCCCTTACAAAGCAGAGAAAAAGAGGTAACTGAGATCTACCTTTCCTAAATGTTACATTTTTAAAAATAATCTACCTTTTTGTTTGACACAAGGAAATACCCACTGAAAGACCCCCTTCCCATGCACAAAGGCAACTGATTCTGTAGCTTCCCCTCAAACAGCAAATCCAATTCCCGCAAAAGCAAGCTGAGAAAAAGCTTGCAGCAAACAGAGGCTTAAATTGGATTGCACAGTCAGAACACATCTAATTATCTGCATCCAAGCCTGCTGAAATGAGCAAGCTTGCCCTGAAAAGGTGGACAAGACAGAAAAGGAAGTGAAGTAAAAGCTCTGGGGAAAAAATAAAATGTTGTGCCTTCTGAGCAAATTGTCAGAAGTCAGTGGAAGAGGGGAAAAATATCACACACAACTGCTTGCTTACGAAAAGAGTGTTGATGATTCTTTTCTTAGACCAATTGGCAGAAACAAGCCAAATAATGCTACTAAAAGTACAGGCTGTCATCTTACTGTCAAAGAGTAGACAGAATTGTACTTTTTTTGGATAGCTATCAGGAAGACATAGAAGTGTATACAGACAGCATAAAATAAAACTTTGGCAATCATCCTTGCCCAAATCTGGAAAATTGCCAATTGTTTCAACAAAGACTGCCTTTCTCCATTTGTGATGAAACACAACTCCAACTAGGAAAACTTACGCACCAGCCTTTTCACACAAAAATTGACAGAAACAGAATGGGCTACAAAGGCCACATTCAATGCTATTTTGGAAATTAGCTTTCTCCAAACACACACAAGTCCTCCTGGAGTATGCAGGCAGAGATTAGTCAAAAGAGCCAGATGGTCAATGAGCTTATGTTCACACTGAGTATGGAAAAATAAGCTGGTAATTTGCCAAGTTTCACCGCAGGAAAGTCAAGGCACAGGTTAGCTGACACCAACAGCACCTAAGCTGCTGGTTGTATCATCTCAACAATGAGACTTTCTCTCGTTTCCCAAGTTTATATATGGTCATGAGATGCACACAGAAAGCCAGACATATACAGGGTAAATGATCTTGCTTGAAAGATACAGCACAATGGTAGTTTTGGCCAAGGGGAGTAGAGGTTCTTTACTGGATCTAAAATAAAGATGACAACTCACTGGAGTCCCTGCAAAGCTAAGGAAGAAACTAACCTGTGAAAGATTTCTTTGAAGTTTGATAACTGAAGATTAAAACAGACTCTTTAAAAGCACTTAATATTGGTATGGCAATTATACCAATTTTAGAGTCTGTCAGCCTGAATATGAAGCCTATTTGACTTTCTCCTTTTTTTTTTTTTAAAGCATTTTTGCACCCTCACCACGAGTGTACGATTTGAAGCAGTAGTCAGGCACCTGTTTCGAGTGTGTCTTTGCTATACAAGCAGCGTATGGTTTATATGAAAGGATTCAGTCACCAGTGTAGCACAGAAATGGGATGCTACCTCCAGTGAAGCTATAGAAAACTGTGGGTAACAGAGACAAGAACAAGCAAGGAAGCTCAACACCACCTGGTGACCAAAAGACTTCAACACAAATTCAAGGCAGAGCTGTGAATAAAAGCTGTGAATTAGTGTGTTATGTATATGCCTACTTAGACTAAGTAATACAAGTGTACTGTCCAAAGATGCTGGAAAAAGCAAAGAGAGCATCCCATAACAGAAGAAACATCCATAGAGTGGCTGTACACACGAGCTATTGTTGAAAGAAATATCTAATTAAAAATTAGGGATTGCAAAGGATGTACTAAGTTTTAAGATGCAATTTTACAGAACTGTATATTACAAGAATCACAATAGCACCTTGCATCATCGTAAGCATTAACGGGCAGTCAAAAATGCCAGCATTCCCAAGACAAAGTAAAGCTGCCTGAGATGGCCATTAAACAAAGCTCACCAAACACTATTGTCATCTCATTTATTCAGTCAATAACTTCTTTCCAACAATCAAGAAATTACCAACTCTGCCTTGTTGTAGTAGTTAAAGCAGAAGGAAAAAAAATCCACTCTATCAACGTTTGACTTGATAGCACACTGTAGGAATTTTTAAATGTATCTCTTCTATTGAGGATAAATAATAAATACTTACCCCTTCCCACTGGGGAAGATTTTGAACTGACACCCAAAGGCCTATAAATTCATCAAACCAAAGCCTGCAAGAGAACATAATCAAAATAATTTCAGTGTTGTGAAAGCAACTCCTCCACTGGACATTTCCCTCTCACTTTGTCGGGTGGTCTCAGGAACTCACATGCCCCCCTACTCATTCAACACAAACAGTGATGAGACATGCCTGTATCTCTTCATCTCCCATAGCATCCTCCCATTCTTTTAGCTCTCCTCCTCTTATTCTTTTTTGATTCCCCCTTCCACACAACAATCTCACCAGGCATTTCCTTACCTACTTCAGCCTGACCATGTCAATATATATTGCCATCCCAGCACAGGTAAACTGGATGAAAACAAATCGCACTTCATTCCCTTCTAGCTTAAAATCTAAAATCTGTCCCTATTGACCGATGGTTATGACTTTCATTAGTTTCTATTCTGAATGCAGCTGAAGCAAAGGATACAAATCTTCCACACCAGTCCCTTGCTTACAGTCATGTCCCTAAACTATATTCACCTCCTCCTTTCAAGTTTTCACTAACCCTGTATCAAAAAATATACTTTAAACCTAACTAGCTTAAGTAATCTCTACAGGCACTAAATATCGTGGTTCATATTTCAAAAGCCACCTTAAAGAAGATCCAGACATCGTCTTATGCTGCAAATGTTTCTCTCCTTCATTCTCCAACTCATTTCCTATAACATCCTATGTTATTCCTATGACTATCTCACATTTCCACACCTTGATAGTGGATAAAAAATCTCTACCTCACATTCCCACGTTTGTAGTAACAGCTGTAACTTTAGCCTACATGAAGGATGCATGAGAAGCTACCCCAAAGGCCTGCAGGTACTTAAAAAGTATGTTACAGTTTACCATTTTAACTCACGTCACTATCCCTTCAAAATCAAAATGTACTGAATTCAATTTAGTTTGCTTTGTTGTAGATTGTCTGCTTTACTCTTAGAGAACAAACTCGGAAAACAAGCACTGGGTGTCCCCAGGTTACTTTTACAAAAGGAGAATGCTGACAGAATTTGTCTTGAACTCCTTCCAAAAATGCTGTTAAAAGCCACCATTCATTTTACTGGTGACCAGGCTGCAGACATTTGTGTCATCACTAATTTTATGCTCAAATAGAAACAGGAAGAACCGAGAAGATCCCAGTAAGTTTGATCTCTAACATGGAGAACAATTCTGAAAGCATTCCAAATAAGCACTGCTCCACCACAAAAGCTAAAACCTGAAATTTTTAATACTGAATTCAAGATTATTTACAGAACCTGTACTTTTGAAAATGAATAGCTATTCTGATGCATGTGGTTATTTCCATTCCTATTGTTTTCAAATACCAAATTCCATTACAACACGAATGCAAGATACATACACTTAAAGGAAACAACACACGATCTCATTTACTTGACTTGAATTCTGATTTACCTGACTTGAATGTTATCTTGTAAGAGATGAACACTGGTATTTGTAGCAGAACACTATACCAAGAGACATTCGGTTACACTTACCTGAAACCTTTATGGTGAAGTTCAGGAGGAAGGGTAGTAGGTAGAAAGAGTTCAAAGTAGGTAATAGCCTTTTGCATGGTAACATCAAACGGGCACATTAAAGGCCGCCATTCATCCAGCATCTCTGCAGTAGCATCTTCTGGAAAATATCTGAATGCAAGGCAACCATTGAACATATAGACAGCTTTAAAGTTAGAGTGTGCACATGTGAATTTTTTTATTATTATTTTATTTTAAACATTTATACCTATCTAGCCATTTGTCACAAATCTTACTTTTACTCTAAGCCCAGGTACCCAGGGACAATAGGTAGGTACTCCTCAACCCCACTTAAACTTCACAAAATACAATTTCAGATCAAGGATGACACAATGAAAGATTTAGAATTTCTTCTCTACAGCTCTGCAGTATCTTAAACTGCTAACAAAATGAATTAAACTGGTTCAGGCACACACATTGTCAGCACATATTACAGTACAAAAGATGGAAAGCAATGGTGGCCTTATCAAGTGATATCCTAGCTTAACTAGCTATTATTAATGGGTTTTCAACCAAGGCTATTAACAGAAAAAGATTATTCTAAGGCACTTACACATTACAACACTGAATATGCCCGTCACTGTTTTCCACTTTAAGCAACCTATGAACCTGATGCATTGATCAGCCTCAACCTCAGTAAAACAGAAAAGCCTCCACTCTCCACCCCAGACATCTTCAACCTGCAGCAAGAACAGCAGGTAAAGAATGGCTAATAGGGTTCCATACTTGTTTGCTTTTTAAAACACTGTTCTTTCCTCTCTAAAAAGTAATATTAAAGATACTGGCTCAAAAAAAACAACACAGTTACTCACGGTCTGCAGCTCTTCACAAGCGTTTTTAGAACACTTTCTACAGAACTGAAACAAGAAACGAGATATTAAGGATACTACATTACCAAATTTCTAGGACAGCATAAAATAAAGAACCATTTGCTGATTTTTCTCAAGAGTTTAAGATAATGTTGATGCAATTAGATGTCTTCAGTGAACATGCAGTAGCTAATCACCTTCGAGGCAGACCTAATCATACAGATAGAAACTGCTCCCCTAAACTCCTGGTTCTACTTCTCGTATACCACTCTAATATTCACTGCATATTAACTAAAGAGTGAAAAAATATTTCTTAGAAGCAATATCCTGCATTTTGTCCATGAACAACCAGCGAAGCAAGCTATCTTCTTAAATAAATATTAAATCTTAAATATTTATAGGATAAAAGCAATAGACTTCAGAAAATTATTATTAGATTCTAAACACCATATCCGGCCTTTTCAACTTGTTTTTTTGTTGTTGTTTAGAGGTTCTAAGAAAGAAGTATCTGCAAATCAATAGTTATTTCATTACATTCCCCTTGCACTTAACAGCTCATTTTAAGCATTTCACTCATAGTAATAAAGCTTATTATAGAATTAGAGTCACTTAATTTGAGAAATCATTTTAACATGAATTGCCACAGGATGCCACCAAACCATTTGAAAAAAAGAATTCAGAATAGTCGCAAAGAACAAGGGAGGCAGGGGGAAGAAATCAATGGAACCGTAAAGGCTGCCAATTTTTAGGTTTGTTAAGTCCACTATTTACTACAAGACAGGCTCAAGACTAAATTCTGCTTTCACCGAAGATCATTCCCTGAACACAAGTTCTAGCAAAAGAATTTCTTACACAACATATTTTCTGTGCTCTTAATAGAAAAAAATGCATTCTTAAGGTCACCATCATAAACTAAGCTACAGAAACGCTATTCTGATCAGAATAAAGATGATTCAAATTTATCATCTTTAGACTCTCACCCAAGATCAGTTCAGATCAGTAATTTCAAGACACACAAATACAGAGCATGCACACACTCTTTCTCTAGTCCTACACAAATAAAACTCATCCCAAACAAGCAAGGTGAAACATAAAATAAACCACCATTTCTAGAGCATTTGGGGATGGGTGGGTGTCTGTGCGCAAAGAATCCCTCCAACACCTCAACATTCACTGCAAGCCAGCAAAAGCCCACCCAGCCCTCATAACACTACTTCAGTTCAAGCAGCACTCTAGAAGTTGCAAGATTCTGGACGTTTTATCCACCCGTGGCAAAGTAAATCTTTTATCTCTGCTAGAATGAAAACTGAGCTTACTGACAGCTTCTAAGATGCAAAGATGAACGGCCAACCATTCATTAAACAAAAATAAACTCCAGAAGAAGCTCATAAAGATTCTGGGTTAAAGAGAATACAGTCTTGAAAGAGTTAGGAAACAGGTTCCAAGAGTAGATAAAGCATGAACCAGCAACATTCCTGAAGAGCACTGAAGATCAACATGAAAATTGTTTCTGTGACAAAACAAATATTCCCATACTATCACATTCTACTGAAGCAGACTATTGCTGCGGAGAATCTGAAGGACAGAAGAATTTTGAGATACAAATACTAATGGCCAGAGATCAACAAGCCTTTCAAGGACGCAAATTTGAAGTCCAATCTTAGCATCTGTGAGTGAAAGAGAGCAAAAGAGGAAGACTGGAAGGGCTTTCCCCTCCTGATCACAAATTTAGAATGGAAGCTATAAAAAAAACAGAAAACAATTTTGTATGTGAAGAAGCTTCCAACTAAGATGCAGTTAAACCACAGGCCAACTACAGAAGACATCTTGTAAGACCCCACTTTGATGACTACTAGCTAGAAAAGGACAAGACAACGTAGCTGTGAAGGATAAGACACTGCTGGTTGCTGTTTCCATTATCACTTTGAACCAACTCTCTCAAGGCTCGTAGCGGTGGTTAAGTGGCTTCTGTTCCCCTTCTGGTTAGGCTTTCTGCGTACCCATTGTTGCAGAATTGTTCAAAAATATCTGCATTTATCACACTAGCAAATTTCTGCACACAGCTGTACCACTGAACTTAGCCAAGGGTTAATAGAGCCCAACAGCAAACAGTTCCATACATAAACCACCCTGGATTGGATCCACAGCCCACTACAGTTTGTCCTCCTGTTCCTGCTCAACTATTTAACGCTGACCATTTGGAAAAGGCATTAAAACCTTTCTAAAACAAATATAACAAAGTAACTTATGCTGGTAGGTATACAATTATATTATCCTATTAATTACTGAAGCAGTTTATTTAATGATAAAGGAAAACTCCTCCTCCCTTTCAGTTTTCTTTGCTTTTAGTTCCTCCTTGTTACGTGAAGGATTATCACATTATTACACCTCATCAAACGGATACATTAAAAACAGCCAACACCACCATAACCCTAACACGACTCATCATTTTGGCACCACACAACTGTTTTCCTCATTTAGGAAGGACATCACAATATTAATTTGTAAATCTATTTTTTCTGCACTTTCAAAGAGAAACATGCTTCAGTTAAAGCAATAAAATACAAACCTACACTGTTGACTCTTATATTATCAAAAAGCAGCAAAAGCATCATTTTCAAATTTTCAGGAAGGATTCAGGCCTGAAGCGATGTTCTAACCCTACAGCAGACATTCCATTATTAGAGTTTAAGACAATGAAAAGAGAACCAGCTATAGGTTCACAAATGGCATTATTCTAGTGAATTTCTAACTATGCCGAACCAAAAAAACAGTATCTTATTTGACTAGTACAACTAAAGATTTTTTTAAAAAAATACAAGCAAAATATACCCCAAATCAAACCACTGCAATCCTAAAAAATTCTCTCTGCTGACTACTTCCACATATATCACTTTTAAACTATTTCTGAACTTATATATTCACGAAACCCTCTGATATGGTTTCCCACTGTCACAATGGACTCTGCCAACACAGAAGCTTGGTTTCACACTTGACAACTACAAGGTTGTCCCCGAGTCATTTTCCAGGCCCTATTACCTCATTGCTAAAGCACTTTCCGTGATTTCATGGTTTTTAATAGTAAGGTAAACTTACACAGTGACATGCACTCCTATACAAATACTGATTTTGTCCGTATTCAGACACTAATTATTCAACTGTAAAGTTTGCCTTTCGTAGACCCTCAAAATACATATGCTGGTTAAATTAGTTAGCGAATAGCCACTTTATCAGCCACTTCACACACGCTCTCTTGTTCCCCAATTAGAAAGGCTTACATACAGTGCGACATTCTCATAAACAGTGGTGGAATGTTAACATTGGTTTTCCAATACAATTATTTACACAGAAAATTATGCCTGTGTGACAAGTGTTACAATCTAACAGAACATGCAGAAGATTACACATCGGCCAGAGCTGAACAAAAAAAGTCATTCTTACCACCTATGTAATACATTAAGCACAAATGTTTTAGGTGAAGACAAGCCTGGTCGATATGAACTGAATGTAAAAAAAAATTAAGAGAGTAGTTAAATTATCAGCTATATATCAAATTAACCCAGCTTTTAAAAATATCTCAACATCCACCAAAAAGATACCCCTCAAAATTGACTTGAAAAAACACCAAAACAAAAAGCACCGTATGAGAACAAATCGCACTGCATTTTTAGATGGAGTGTCTGATATGTAATGCTGTTAATAAAAGCTAGAAGCTAGACAGACCATCACAACTGGTAGCTTCGTCCCAGCTTAACCTCCCTCCCCACTACACAATTTTCTCACACAGTAAATGAAAAGTGACAAGCCAACACCCCCACAGACACTTGTGCTGGCATACGCATGAAAAAGGCTCTGCTCTTTTGGATTCTCACCTAGAAGCAGCATCTACAATTATCAAAATAGTGCAACTTTGCAAAATAGTACAATTAGCAAAATTATTTTTCCAGCTACGTAGCCATAAGACAAGTGCTGGGTGACAAGTTACAAAGCTACAGATATTTTCTGTTTGTGTCACATTTCAGCAACGGGAACCCCTATTCAGTAAAAGGAGTCAGTGATAATACTTGAATAGTCACAGACAGAAAACAAGTTGATGGAGACCCTGTTTCAGTGTACTTAGAAGGGAACTTGATTATGTTCAGAAAGGAACAGTGTAACAAGCATAAATCGTGTATATCCTGCCATCAATTATTGTAGCCTCACATGCACTTACTGAAATCAATTTCATGAAATATAAACAAAAATATTTACGGTATACCTAATTACAGATATTAACAGTACCTTTGTAACTGTACTTTCAAGCATAAAAAGTACTTAGGTTTTAAAATGCAAACTTACTTGGGAAACCAATTTAATCCAAGATGTTCTGTTTTGGAGTATAATATCCTTTCCAACATTTCATGAAGTGGTCTCCATGGTAACTCTAAATCATCCCTGGAAAGCAGTTCTTTTTTCCTAATATAAGAAAACAAGGAGCACTTCAGGATTAAACATCTACGCTGACCTACTGCACACCAAAATAGCCCAGATCAGGAATACTGCTTTGAATCATGCTCTTCTTTAGCATTTGGCATAAACTGCAGGGAGGTCAGGGAATTTACAACCCAACCACGTACAGAATTTCTTTATGACCTCAAGCTGTCAAGGTCTTCAACAAAAGTCTGACTAAGTGAAATAAGCGTATCAAGTTGTGAGACAGTCTTCACCTCCTCCCTGTTTGGGATTCAGCCTTAACACTTAGCTCTCTGGGGTGCTTCCTTTTCCTAATACTGAAAAACTGTCATTCTTTCACTTTCAAAACCACACATAGAGCTTTGAAAGGGGAAAGGTGTTTACATAATGCAAACTCTTTCTAATCAAGATCATCTGTGCAGGGTGGATTAAGTGAAGTAACCTGTAACAGAACATACTATTGCACTGAAGTATCTAACACCATGAAGCAAGTGAAGTGATCAACTACTTAGAGAAGAAAATTTCAGCAGTCATCAGAAATCCGTACTTACTTTAACAGGTTTATTAACAGGCGTGCAAATCCTTGCATCATGCTGATCTCCAGTTTTGGAATTGTTACCAACTCATACAACAGTTTGATAAAAAGCACGTGATCTTCTTTGCTGAATTTTCTCCCATATAACCGGATGTATCTGCAAGCAAAACACAAGATGAGTCAGCAATATTTTTGAGCATGTTCCTTTTAGCTAAGACCTGAGCCAGATCCTGCCTGGCTTGCTGTTTAATGGAACAAGGGAAAACCTAATTTAAGTTCTTGTTTGATAGATTTGAAAAGATATCTAGCAAGGGAATATTTTGATACCTGAAACCAATCACTGGGGAAAAAAACCTGAAGAATGATCCAACAAAGTACTACCTAATATAATATCCAGATTTTATCTCTGGCATAGTTTGACTAGTCTTTTATACATACAGGTGTTTTTTTTTTTTTTTTTTTTTTTTGTCATTTTTGTGTTTTTTTTTTCCAATGCTCAGAAATTAGAATAACTCTTTCAAGAAAAACTGATTTATAACCAGGGGCAATCCTAACACTAAATTTAGTACTTCTTTTTGCTAGCCAGGAAGACGGATATTTATTGTACCTATAAAGTACAAACCTTAAAGAATTCGTAAATACTGGCAGGCAGCATTCCTAATCACTATAGGGTCCTCTGAAATTATAATTTGTGTGAAGTTTCTCCTAAGGGGAAATTGGAATTTAACTGAAGTTTCTTTTGTGAGCCTAAAAGCAACTTAACAACCCTAAGTAGTTATAAAAAATGGAATTATGCTAAAAAGCAGTTATGTAGCAAAAGGATGATCTGTTTTTAAACCAATGAGGTAAAGGAAGCTTTACTTACAATAAATAACCAGGAAAAAAAAAAAAAAAAACAAGGACAGCTTGCTGTCTTCCAAGATTCCACAAACAGCATAACATAATGTTCACACCAGGTACCACAAAAACAACGACTATATTCTTTCACCTCAGCTCAAAATGTACTAACTACTGAATTTAGACTCTCTACATCCCCTTGTACTTATTTTCATCTTTTTAAAAAAAGAGCAACACTGTCACACAAGCAGTTTTATTGTACTCTATCCTTTTCAGGTGGGGCACTTTAAGAAGGAGACAGGACACAATGTAGAAGCTAATTTAAAAAACCAGTTTCGAGTTAAGTCCAAATCTGACAGCTTCCCGTAAGACCAATCAATTTATTCAGACACTGACCTTTGCTGGAGGTGTGCTTCACTGCTGTCCCTTTATTTACTATTTTTAAAAGGTATAGTTCCATTAGGGCTAAGTTTAGAAGAGGTGCTTGCTATTTTCAAGCGTAGATTGAAAAAAGGAATGCATTTAAATTTTTAAAAATAACCTCCTCCAACAAAAGTTACATAAGGTTCTAGTGCAGCATTTTACACATCACGCCACTACAATTTATTACTCACCTGAGAAGCACACTTTTCCTTTGTATTACTGCTCCAACTACCCTCCTTAAAGGGTCATAAGAAACACTACTAATACGTTGCCCTCCAAGTAGCTGTTAGACAAAGCGTACAAGATACGACCCCTTACAAAACAATTTCTGTAGAAGCCTGTTGATTGTTTTTGTTTAAAAGATTCAGTAGAGCTTGGGTTGATTTGTTGTTAAATATACACCAGCGGAGCATCAAGGCTTGTTCTAGTAATGTAAAGAAAGCCAGATCTCATACCACTTATTTGGTATGTGGGACAGCAAACACTGCAAAATGCCTACACAGGAACCACCGCATGAAAAGATGATCTCTGAAAGAAACCTACCTGGATGTAATACAGCCTAGGTAATTCTTAGAGGGGCAAATATAAGCAGCTACTGAGCTAACAACAAAACCAAAACTCACTGTCTTGATTGCTGAATTTGTTTTCTGAAATTGATTCCTGCAACACTGAGAAGTTCAGTTTGTTATTATCTGTTTTGCTTTCAAATGCTTCGTACTTCTCTGTAAGCTTTTACTCCTCACAGCCCTTCCAGTGGGAAAACTGATCACATAAAGTTCAGGTCCCTCACTAAAACACGAGGCATACTTTACAGTGCCACAAGAGCACACAGGATAGGGACAACAGCTTGACTACGTTTTTCTACTCCACCACTTCCCCATTTCTCAATTTAAAAAAACAAAAAACAAACAACACTCATCTGCCAGGATCACCCACAGCTAGTAACTTTATCTATTCCAGGAAACTGACTCCTTTTGGTAAGTTGCCTTGCCTTTTCCTTCTAACATTTTTTTTCCAATCTTCCTCCTCCAGCTTCCTTTGAATACACAGGGGGGACAGCTGCGGGGCTTGGGGAAACCAATAATCGCTAGTCTTCAGAGAAGAAAAAAGAGCTTCTACAGCACTTCTTGTCACTTCCTTTTTCTTTTTCCCATTGATTTCAACAGAGGATTTTGCATTTACTGAGCAGTATTGTCACTAACGTTCATTTCAATGTGTTTTACTCCTTTCACACCCAGAAGGAAGTGAATGAAATATAAACTAACCCACTCCTCTACCACAGGAGGTATGTGGATCAGCCAAACACCACCCACCTACAGAACAACCAAACAGTCAAACAGCTACACTTTCCACACGTATAAAACAGACAACGCAGAAAGAGTCCTCAGAAAACAACAGGTACAACTGATTTTTTTCCTCTTAGCTTTCCCTTACTGTTTATTAAAAGGGGAAGACGGTGTTGGATGCACTGATCAAACTGCTTACTTACACAAGGTAAAGACACTTTTCATGACACTACACATCTGGGAAAGAACACACCAGCTACACAGGAACACTAACAGCTCATTTCTGAAATCAACTTTAACCTTTTGCAACTTCCATTTTGTTGTCGTTCAGTCATACACACTTAACATGTACATCTCTACTCTCATAATGTTAGGTACAGAGTAACAAATAATAGTGATTTAATTTCTTCATGTATTATTAAAGAAAACAAAACAAAACTGCAGAAGCCTAAAAAAATAAACTATAACTACAAAGAAACACTCCGCAAGAGATCCAGGGACTCTGTCAGCATTGCTGGATGTAACAAAAAAGAAAACGTTTGCATGGTTACCATTCTTGACATTTCTAACACCAGTTCTACTATACCAAATGCTGTTTAATTAAGAAACAGAGGAAAGAGTACAATACAAAGTAATGTACTGAATACAAAGATGCCTGGGAAATGGAGCTAGATGCCAAACTGCTCCCATAAATGCAGCTTTATGTACACGAAAAAGCAGATTTTAAAACCATCAATTATTGTCTTGCTGCACAGTTGGATTAAGATGACAGTCGGAAAATGTTTAATTCTAGAAACATTAATTCTAAATATTTAATTCTAGACTACTCACATTTATCTCAAGATTAAATGAGCAAAATGTAACGGAAATATCCTCAGGAGAGGATCCTCCCACTACTAAAGGCAAGAATATATCCAGTTCTTCATGAGCCCTGCAGGACAGCTAGGGACTAATCACTATATGCTTGTTCACCATATAAATGGTGGCTCCTCTTGAGGAAAAAAAAGTTACTAGGTTATAGTTAATGGAAAAAAATACTAATTTAATTCTAGAACTAAATTGTTGCAAATCAAAAACTTCCTGTAAGAAGGCAGGCAATACTACATTGAGATGTTACTTGAAATCTTAATTCCATTGCCCTTTTGATTCCTTCTGTAAGGAAACTGTCTCTCAACCTCTATCAGCCAACTGCAAAAATTATAAATAAATTGTGCTACATTGTGCTGGTCACTGGGTTCAGATTTGAAGATCAGCTATGAGCAAATAAAAGGTGATTAGGAAGTAAAAATTCTATTTGCAGCTCCATCCTTTCTGCACAGAGCACAAGGCCTCTATACACAAAATAAAATTAGAACCCAAACCCAATTCCCTCCTTTAAAAGTATTAGGTACCCAACCTCTCACTCCACAATTACAATAGACCTATTTTTAGGAAGTGTACTGTTGTACCAAGCAGACAGCCTAAATTACCCTAGAAGTTGGCTGCTCTGCTACAGTTAAAAATTGCCTTCACTTACGAAGCTGCATAGAGCTCTCTCCTAAATTCCTAGCTATCTACTTTCAATTTCTCATGCACAGGAGAGGATTACAATTGGCCTAAAGCTGTTTTGACAAATGGTATAGAAAACAATGAATCATGCTCACCAAAACCACTTAAATCACGTGCATGTTTACACCATACATGCACATAACCATTATGTATCCAAAAGAAGGCTTACATTTTTCTGATAAAGATGGGAGAGGAATAGTTAGATGAAAAAAAAGACTTATATTACAAAAGTGATTAAAATATTTCATCAGTCTGATTGACAGGCTTTCCCATAATTCAGAACTGTTGAGCTCCATTTTTTCTTACCTTACACTTAAGTGTAATTTTGTAATAAACCTGTACCTGGCAAACACACGAAATAACATTGTCAGGAACAGAAGCGGCGTCCTTCAGCTCCAAAAATTCTACTCTTACCTACTGAAGCAAAAAGTACAGAACGACACTCGTGTGTTTCCCAGGCTGCAGTCAACCACATGCACTGTAACTGTTAAATGTTCATGTTATACTGATGTCCTCATTTACAGGCTATGCTTTAAAAAGAAAAAAAAAAACTATGCACAACATTTTTCAGTAAAATGTAAAAAAAGTGAAAAAATTGAAACAGCAACGTATTTTTGACCTAAGAGGCAGAAGTATGATGCAAGTCCATTTAAGCAAATGACTTTGATGCAACTTGCCTTTTTTTTTTGGACATTGTAACAAGTTATACAACCACTGACGTTCAGTCTCCTGCTTTCACAACAGGATTAGTGTTTTGTAAGATACAGATTTTACTAGCCAAAGTTTGAGGAGTCTCGCGGTAATGATTAGGTTTGAATGCCAATCTTTGAGGTACATACAGTTTGACTTGCATAAGAAGTCCCCCTAAGTCACAAGTTAGTTAAGTAACTGCTCTATTCCTGTCCTCACAAGGAAGTTCTCACCACACTCTGTATATGCATTCCAACAAAAGGAGCTGTTTACATTACGGAAAATTACACATAAACAGCAAATCATGCAAATTAGATTACAGACATTTCACCTGATAAGCTCCATTTTTGCCCTTTTTTTCCCCTCTTACTCAGACCATGACATTGGATAGCTGAAACAGCTGCTTTTAAGGTAACTATGGGCAAGTCACGCTCACTTGTTGAGAGTATAAGAAACAAAAGATCTCAGGTTCATCTGTCATCACAAAATTGAAACTGATATTCAAAATTTTTAAATTAAAAAATATTTGATTTCCACTTTTGTTCCTCATACTCTACAGAGATCATCCATAGTTGTATAAAGTTGCAGGGTACCTGAGGAAGTACAACTACACTAGTTTATAACACACGTGTGTGTTTTTTTTTCCCCCACTTAATCACGCGTTTGTATATCTAACAACGTTTGTATTATTTCATGAACAGATAAAAAATGTTAGTTTAAAGATATGTTGGACATGATTCTGAATTATAATTTAATCCACAGAATACTGTGAAAATTCTGCCTTTTATGATTCAGATATTTGCAACAAGGCTAAGCAGAGATCTCACCATGATGAGGATCCTTTATGTTTCTCCATCAAACAACTGTAAAATTTATTGGAGCTGCTCAGCAGGGAAAAGGTACTAAGCTGACACTGAGATGAACTACCCTCTATTAACAGACAACAAAGATTAGATTTTTTTCTCATTATCCTGTAATTTGACTTAGGTATGAAATCAGAATACTATATACTTTGGAAGTATTTCATTTAGGCCTAAACTTTAATAAAAGTATTCAATCCCACAGACGTACGTTGTCAAGTTCAGCTGAAGAGCAAAACACCTCTCATGTTAAGTTTACCAACTTATTTTTAAACTGATGCCACTGTTTCCTTCCCTGCCTGCATCCAAACATATTCCAAGTCTTACTGCACATAATATGCCACAAAGAAATCTTAGGACTGAAAGGCATCAGACAAGTTGCAAAACACACAATAAATTAAAACTTCAAAGTAGTAGGTGGAAAACCACAAATTAGAGCCTCCTGACATTTCTGTGATTCATAAAGTAGCATAGCAGTAGTTCTCAACAGGCTAAATTCACTGCCCTAAAGCCTAAACTGGTAACAGTAATTACAATTTACAGAATGACTACCAGGGTAATTCTAACGTAAATCCTTTGGAAGTGTGTAGGATTGTGCGCTACATTTAGCCTACATATGTAATATAGATCTTTCTCTTAGTAAGAACTAGTACAGTTTATCTCAGCTTGATTAGTATATGAAGTTCTACAAGTCCAAAGGCAACAGGTATCCCTGAAACCAGTGTAAGCTCCCAGATGGCTGAGGGGGGAAGTTTAAAAAAACCGTACTGACCTAGTTCCAAGAAGGTTCAAACTGTCACATAATGAAAACACGTGAGTCATTTTGCAACTGTCAATGTAATTCTATCTAAGAATGCCTCTTGGCAAATATGAAGACTTACATTTCAATGCAGATGAACCAAATAGATTTGACTGCCTAGTATGTATTGAATTCTAAATTAGTTGTTTATAAATATATATATATAAAGGAAAATTCTAAGTGAGGATCTCTGAATTCTACAAAAAGCACATAGTTCATCGTTTCTAGCACAGAGAAAATACCATCATAGCAAAAACAACGTACAGAAATATGGTTAACTGATTGAAGTTACAGGAGTCATTGCCATCTGATGCCGTTTTTAGTGCCAGAGTATCAAAAATAGTGGCAATGAAAATAGCGTAAGTATGCTTTGTAAAATTCGTTAAGAGAAACCTACGCTCCACTCAGTGATACTGTATCGAACCAAGCTGTTTGAAATTGTGTTAAAAACACTTCACAGGCACACTGTGGAGCCGCGCAGTGCCCGGTGCCCCAGCAGAGGCGAGATAGCAGGGCTTTTCTTACTGCTAGGCTCTGTTTACAGAGTATTAAGGCATAATTTAATCCTGCTAGCACTGAACCAATAAATAGCCCTTCTTGAGAAAGACTTTGCGTTCCTACAGCAGAAGTTACACGCAGATAACATCTTGCACAACTTGCCTAAAAAGGCAAGAGGTCAAACAGGTGGTCAAGTAGGCGTTCAGAAATAAATAGCTTAGAAATAACGACATAAAAAACCCTCCCGATTCATGAAATTGTCGAGGCTCTCAGAGCCAGGCGAGCTGTAGGAAACGAAACCACCTTTGCCCCGGTTTCCTCCGCCGAGCTAGTGGCGGGCTGTGCGGGACAGGGGCGGGCGGCGGGCCCCGACCCTCAGAAAGCTCGGTTCCCCCCCTCTCCCGGAGCCCGTCCCGCGGCGGTGTGAGGCGGGCAAGGGGCACTCACGTCGAGAGCTTCCTGGTCCAGAAGAGGCCCCCGGGCCACAACTCCTGCAGCTGCACGGCCCGCGCCAGGTTGCCTTTGATCTGCGCCAGGAAGCGGCCGGCCTCGGCCTCCAGGCGCTCGCCGTAGGGCAGCAGCTTGTTGTACACGATCTCCTTCTGAGGCGGCGCCATGGCCGCGGCCGCTGCCCCGGCTCGGCCCCCGGCGCTGAGGCGGCGGCGCCACGCCGTGACGGCACACCGGGGACGGCGCACCGGGAACGGCCCCGAGCGGCCCGGAACGGCCCCGAGCGGCCGGCTGCTGGCCCCGCTCCGCCCCGCTCCCTTCCGGCGCGGCGGCGGAAGGCGGCGGTGGCGGCTGAGGGAGGCGGCTCCCGGCCCGGCGGCGCCTGAGGGGAGGCGGCCCCGCGCCGCGCCCCGCCGCCATTTGCACGCTGCCTCGCCAGTCACAGAGCGGGGCCCGGCGCGGCTTCCAGCTCGCTTCTTTCGTGCCTCTGCGGTTAAATAAAGTTTATTAAAACGGCTGCAGTCCGAACCTACTAATGTAACGTTCCCCCAACTGCTGCCGGGGAAGAGAAACGGCCGGCGGTCCTCACCCCTTAGTGGTGCCGGGGCTAATTAGTCACGGGGCTGGCCGCAGAACGGCTAAGAGGCTTATTCCAAATAAAAATGCTGGTAAAGCACAGCTCCGCGCTGCCCGGGCCTGCTGCTGGTCTCCGTGGGTGTAGGATGAAGCCTGTGATGGATACGCGATAACAAGTAGTGCTGATAGCTGTTATCTCCAGCTGTCGACTAAATATAATTGCTAACTGAATTTCCCCTCAAGAATCACGTCGTGACCATTGAACAACTGCAAATGTATTAGATTTAGGGCTACGGACAAGGGCAAATCCTGCTTTCTCGTCTTTATGCTCAAATTAGCCCTGCTTAAAATTTGATAGAAAAAAAATGATTAAACAATGGAACATACTACAAAGAGGAGAAATGCAATAGAAAACTGATGTAGCATAGGCTATGGCACTCAGACATTCTCATGGCATCTGCCTGAAGAGTACCTTTACACCATATTGTTATGTGCCTTTGTATCAGACGTTATTTCTGTTTTAAATCCAGTGCAACAGGAAATAATTCGCATGCACCTGCTCAAGCAGAGTGACGCTACCTCAATTTACAGCCATCACAAAATAATCAGCACTGTAACTTTCTTCACGAGCAAAGTATTACAAAAGCAGCCTTATATAGACAAGGTTTTCCCAGGCACCAAAAGGAAGCTCTGTGCTACTTTGTAGATCTCCCATCTAATATTTTTATTGTAACATCTCAGGAAAGTGAAAGTTTATGATCACTTCTTAGATGCATCAAATAACTCCTTCTCAATACTTCAGTGAAAATAACTGTTCTGGGTTGTAGGATGAAAGCAGGATAAAATACTCAGCTAATTTCCCTTGACTGAAGTACTACAAAGGGTCAAGCCTTTTCAAGCAGGTTTTGAAGAAACAAAATTAATTCTACCTTTTCCCGCTTTCCTAGAACTACAATTTTAATAGAGGAAGGACAACGATTTTGTGTTGTGCTCAGTATTTTTACAGTGAGCTTCCATTCCTACAATATTTTCTATCACATATTCTTGTAGATTATGTATATCGGTGATTACATTATTACAGAACAGTTGGAACTATAGTTCGTATGTGTGTGTGTTTTGGAGGTTATTGCCATCTTTCACAGAGGCATCCTGTCTACCCTATGCAAAATAATTCGTGTGAGAATTTCTCTCCCTTCTGGCCTGAGTTAAAAATAGAACATGATTATGATCAAATTTCTGTGTGCAGTACATCTTGTTTACTATTCTGCTGGTGAAAACAGGAATAAACAAAAGGTGTTGCTGAACACTATGAAATGAATAATTTTCTCACATATTCTGACAATGATAAATAGGGTTACTGGCCCAGAAGCTGTAATAAATTTATGCACATTTAAGGATAAGTAAAAATATTTTTAATATATTCTAGATGTGCTTTGAAGTTGAAAAAAAATCTAAAATTACTTCTTTTCTACCATTTATAAGCAATTCTTCTTTTGTACTTGATTGCGATAGTGGTTTGTTCAAACAGCAGTTGCCAGTCTGGGAAAATGTTTATTAAATTTGAAGCATGCAGGGTTTGTTTGGACTTGGAGAAAAAGAATCAAAATTATAGTCCAATTTTCTGAAATTGAAGTTGGCAGATACATAAGGAACTTCAAAGCTGCACTCTGTTGCTTCATAGCTACATTATCACACACACACACAAAACACTACTGCAGTTTCCGCCCTTTCTTGTTCAAGTTAAAACTGAAGCTTGATTTTTCACATACTTTTAAGTATTTTGCAATGTGGATAAGCACCCCCAGCCTCAGGGAGCCTATTTAACTGAACCAGCAAACCACCTCAAGGGTGTGTGACTACTGTACCTCAGACACACAATTGCTTTCCACCAGAATGAAACACCTACCTTTCAGGCAAAAATGTGCAAAGTATGCTATCAGCACCTCAGTCATCCTACCAACTTAATTGACCCCCCTTATTCTCAGAAATTATTCCCATTTTCAGGATCTGAAATGAGAAAAAATGAGATTGAGTCTATCTGCAATTATAAGAGTAAGCATACTTACAGTCCTTGCATTTTCAAGGTATTTTCTGCGTGTTGATTAATTTACTAGTTGCAATTGCTAATTATTAAAAAACTAAACCTTTTTCCCTGGTACACTGGCATTCTGCAATTTGAAAGGAAAAATATGATACATTTTGCCAAGTGAGTCAAAAATACATTTGTTCTTCAAGTTTGCAATATGTTTTGACTGCAGCAGTGTGTAAAAGCACATTTGGTCCTCGAGTCACATGATGAAGGACTAGCTTTCATAACATGGAACCAGTCTGTGCGACTTGCATCAACAGCTTTTTCCTCTCTTATTAAGTAGGAGGAATACGAATTGAGAGCAACTTAAATATGGTTGCCACCTGTTGTTTTTTGGCATTAAATCCTGAGAATTGATGAATCCAAGTGTTATAGTTGAGAAAAAAAAATACAATCGTCCCATTCATGAGAAATTTTGACTGTTAACAGTGGCTTAAGTCACGTTGCGCATTGATCATATGTTCCCATGCTGGCCAGCTTGCTACTTTAGGTCAAATAACACAAGTGCTGTCATCAGTATTTAGGAAACTTGTCACTCAACCTTAACAGTGGTTTTTTTAGTGACCCATCTGTACTTAAAAGTACCTAAGTTAAAATCTGGTTTTTTTGAGTGACAGACTTCTATATACTTTAGAATTTTGAAAAGAAAACCAAGTCCAACAGGACCTTCATAATACCACTAAAAAAATGAAGTGGAATAGCTTGCTTTTGATGTTGTCAGCAATGAGGATCCTTAGGCTTTCTCATCCCTGTTTCTAAATTGGTCGGTCACCCAAAGCAGATGCCAGCAGACACCAAAGGCAGTCAGGAAGCTGCTGCTGTCCCGCTCACCCACTTTCAGACAAGATGGCAACAACATACTTTCTCCCAGAAGAAGCATCTGTAATTACTAGCTGCAAGTCTTTAGACTAACAAGGCCATTTTCACTGCAAGGAGCTACTCCATCCCTTCAAGACAAGGACATGAGAAAAGGCTGTAATTAGAGCCTGCTGTGAAAGTGTTTACTCCCCTGCCCCTGGGAAACAGAGTTGCTCTAATGATTTTTGGGTAGTAGCAGTTCCTTGTCTGCATAAACAGCGAAGAGCAGTAATTACAGCTGCTTGTCTCTCCTCCTGCCCCTAGGAACTCAACTGCTGTTATTACTTTTTTGAGGAACAATGAGCAAGATGGCATTAGGATTAGTCATTCTGAACAATCTTCTGAAGTGTGTGAATGCAATTAAAATCACTAGTTTTAATCAAACAAACAGGGGCACAGATTTTAAAAACAACACATCTGTGCTTGTTTGTAGCTAGAAAAATCTCATCTGCAGACATATGTTACCTCTTTTGCCTTATTTAAAAAAACTGAGAAACATTACTCTGCCTAAATAAAAGAAACATTTTGATGAGCCTAAAGACTACAAACTAGAAATACACCTACTGCATAAATGCTCTAAAAAAGTTAACCTATTTGGAGGATGGGGGCAAGAGCAATGACAGCATCTGAATGAAGTGCCAAGGAACTTAAGCTTCCTGTATAGTATGGGACAAAAATAGGTTCTTCTAAAGCGTGACTCGGAGCAACTAATTTTAGGTCCCTAAAATAAGGCTGTCTGAATGCTCCATTATGTGTTTTAGGTTAGATGGGAGGCATGTTCAGTATGATCTAAAGCACACAGGCTGTATGCTGATACAGCTCTGTTTCCATAAGGCCTGTTTAGATGCACACATGGAACTTTTCTCAGGTCATCCTACATTGTTTGGGAAAGGGTTTGAACAGAAATAAAAGGCACTTGCGAAGGGATTGAAGTGTTAAAATATGGGCACCTGTATAACTTGTAAAGCTTTACTACATAGACAGGGCTGACAGGATACAGGCAACACGGCCATCCTTCACTTTCCATTCTTGGTGGTTCTGTTATGAGTTAGGGCAGTAAATTCATCCTCAACAATATCAATTCACAAGATATTGTTAGGCTTCCTCTCTTTCATAGCTAAAGTTATGGGTTACTGTTCTTACAAGGAGTACAGTCACTGTCTGCGCAAAGACAGGACCAAAATTCTCTCTGGTAGAATAATTTACAGCAGAATTGTTTTTCCCCCTCCACCTCCTGTTCTCTTTAGGCATCTTATTGCCTAAGATTTGGAAAGCAAAATTGTCTCAAATCCTCACATGAGAATTTGGCTTTGACAGTCTATTCCCTCTACATATCTGAAGCTCCTGAAGATATCCCTGGAAACTGCTGTGCCTGCAGGGAGGAAAAATAATAGACTTGAACCTCATTATAAGGAGCTTACTGCTGATATTTTCCCAAATTACTCGTTGCAATTTGAAATGAATAATAATTCCTCTGATATGAAAAAAATGTAGGCAACTTTGGGGAAAGAGGCATTACTTTTCTTTTCCCCTCGAGACATTGAGACATGGATTTTTCTGTCCCAACATCCTGCCAAACAGAAATCAGCTGCTGAATATATGATGACATATGATCATATGATATCATATCATATGATGATATGAAGAATATATGATGACAGCCAGCTTGCAAAGGTCTGTTCTACGTATTCTGCCGTTCTAGGAAATCAAGGAAATACTCCCTCAGCAGCCTGCAATCCCTTGCATAGACACTTCTCATTGTGTCTATGTGTCTGCTCATGTGCTCATACTTGCAGTTTCAAACAGAATTGCAGCAGTCCTTGCCCCAAGCGTTTGACTAACTCTGATGGTATTTTTTCAGTGGTGAAGGCATCTGTTTAATCTTCACCCACACTTTCCAATTCTTTGATTTGTCCATTCACTTCTCTCCTTCCAGTCTCCCTCCAATTCTTAGGTTATTAAAATGGTAACTAGATAGAACCTTTCTGGGAAGGTCTTATCGTTCAAAATGTGAACAAATTGTGAAATTTTAACTTGCTGGATAGTATCCTACTTTAGGAACAGTCCCATTGACTTCAGCAGGGCTATCACATATGGCAGTGTGCTTCTTAACATTAGAAAACTAATGTTGTTAGAAAAGCTTTCAAAGCCACTTTGGATATCTCTGAGGGATCAAACCTGTGAACAGATACTTTTCATCCTAAGATATCTACAGTGTCTCCCTTTTTGAATTTTAGCATTAGCTGAAAACATGAGGTCTTAGATGTTGCTCTGGTTAAGGGAAGAAATTTGCCAGTGTCTATTAAAAAGAAAAAGAAAAAAAGTAAGGTCTATTTTCCCGACCCAGGAAGAATCAAATAACAGCCAAAAATCTTTGTTCAGATTTTCAGCCTTCTTTCAAGCAGCACTGAGGAAAAACAATTGTTGTTTGTCATGACTGTAGCTCACACGATCAGGTTTAACTCTTTCACTGGATTGCTTGTTCACTGTTTTGAAGTGTGGACCAGAAATACTTAAATATTTATGAATTCTGGGAGAGAGGCAAGCTTACTTAAATATTCCCTTAAGCAACCAATGCTTTCTCTCCTTCTAAAGATCTATTTATAGTTTGCTTCTGGCTGCATGGTTTTATGCACTGAATCTGCATGGTAGACTTTGGCACACTTCTAAAGCAGCAGCTTCTTTCACATGGTATTGTGGAGACATCCAGCATATTAACAAACTGTAGAGGGGATCACGTGAAACAAGCGAGAGCTGTCTAGCATTCACTTGGCCTAACCTGGCAAGTTGTTTGTGCTTCTATCCTGGTAACACGGGGATAATAAGTATAATTGTGTCAAGGGCAGGACTACAGCAACGCAGGTCACCCTGACTACAGCTGGGATTCATGAAACTATAAATTGGTGGGGGGGGTTATTGTGTCAGGTGTCCCACTGAGAAGAAATCAAGCTGAAACAATGTATGAGTTAACATTTCATAACAACCTTGGAAATTTAACTATCAAGAAAGGCTAGTTAGGATAGAAGGAATGTTCTAATTAAGGAACACAATAGGACTGTAAACTCAGAGAAGCTCCAGGGAGAAAGAAAAGTTGCTTTTGCCACATTTCTGTGTTGTAACTTAAAGGCTAAGCCTGGTAGAAAACTGAGCCATATTTAGCATAAAACCAGAAGCTGTCCTTCTGCTGGGCAAAGTACCAAGAACTGGGTGAAAGAACTAAGGCGGCTGAAAAACCAAAAGTGAGAAAAACGAGAATCTGTCTTGAACAAAAAGAGCAAAGATACCTTGTAATCTCAAAAGAGAGCTGGACAGGACAATGCAGTAGGCGTTAACTGTTATTTCCTCAGGCATATACTGATAACACTATCTGCAACACCCATGTGTTTTCCTTTTAACACTGCAGCAGATGAAAGCAGAATCTGATTCATGCTTTCTTGGCTTTGCCAAATGCACGCTAAAATCCTATAACCATGCCATGAATTAATCTGCTGACCCAAAGGTCTGATGAGACATGATTGGAAAAATGGCTGTCCTTAGAGATTCCAGACCTCTTTGCATGGAGTAAGGGACTGGTCATCAGCAGCTGGCACAGTACCAGCAGGAGGCCTGACAGGCTCCAAAATTAAGAGAAATTGGCTCAGAGTCACTGTTTGTCGCCAGCAAGTGAACATCTCTGAAAAGGAGGCATTCTGAAACAGGAAGCTGGAAGGAAAGGGAATTTGGGGTGGTGTCAGGGGTGCCAGAGGTCTTACCAAGTCACGGTCACTTTCAGAGCTGACAACAGCTTGTGCTTTATGAGCCCAGAATAACACCTCTGCATCACATCAGCTGCAGCCCTTGAGCTGTAGGCTATGAGAAAGGCTATGCCAGCTGAAACTCATCCCTGGGTTTCTAATGCTATCATGCTGCTGCACAAACCACAGGGCAGCATCCTCAGGTCTCCAGGAGCAGGTGGCACTGTCAGGGTTGCTTTGTGCATTACCTCCTAGCTCCTTAATTTTATTTTTTTAAACTTACATGCTCACCTCTTCTTTTTTCACTGGATTCCCAGGCTCCCTGACATTTTCTCTCTCCAGCCCACACAAACAACTCTTTTTCCAGGAAAGCTTTTAGTGTCTTTAAGACTGACCTCAGTCAGTCATTGCAGCAGCAATCCACATGAACAGCTTCCTGTGATGAGACCAAAAACTAAAGACTAAGAACTGGGCATGCATACAATTTTACTTCCCCTCTGTATGTTCTCTATTTTCTTCAGCTTGCAGAAGACAGACATCCTGAGTCACAGGCTGTGTCATTGTGTTTAATAGCGCTAAATAGGTTTTTCATCCCGTTATTCATCTGCTTTTTAAGGCTCATTATGCTTCGGCATCATAATGCTCTGCAGACAGTTTCCAATATATGAACTGTATGGAACGTTTCCTTTTGTTTGGCATAAACTTGTCACCCAGTAGTTTTCTAATGCCCATGAGTTCTCACAGATGAGAAATTACACCAATTCACCATTTATGATTATATAGACCTGTGTGACATCCCCTGCTGGACAGACAAATGCTCTTCTGTCTCAGGATGACCCAGGAGAATACTAGTTTTAGTCCCTCTTCATATGATACCATTCCAGGCTTTGGATCATCCTAACTGATTTTGTCTGTTGCCTTTCCTGTTGTTTCTTTGAGGTGAGGAATGGCTAGAACAGGATATTTGGTACAGCCAGGGTTTGCACAGCAGCATACGGCTCTTTTTTGTTATGCTCTGTTAACGCTTTTTTTTTTTTAAACGTTCTTCCCATAAGGGGCTTTCTTGCCAGCCCCTGAGCATTACACTGATCTGCTCATAAAACTGCTTGCAGTAACTCCAGAAGCCACCACTATTTGCATTGGTTCACGTACTTCCACTCTGCACAATACTTCATTTAATAACACAATTTAATGACTTCTTACTGCCCACTCATTTAACATAAAGAGATACTTCTGTAATTCTTTGCAGCGGCACATTTACTACCCAAAGTAATCTAATACCATTAGCCAGCTATCCAGTCACTATTCCTTGCTGAATTTCCTTGGTAACTTTTCCAGTAACAGTTTCTCTATGGTGAATGTTTTCCACTTATTCCTTCCTCTTGTGACTGCTCCTTCAGTTATTAGTCCACCAAAATACTTTAATCTTATAAAAGCTTAATTAACCAGAGAATTTTGTCAGAAGCTTCTTGAAAATCTAGCAACACTGTATCAAGCTGATCCATCCTTTTCCACATAACCACTGACTTCTCAAAAGGATTCAAGTAGATTTCAAGCATCAATTCTTGCTACAAAAATCATGATAATTCCTCCCATTTTATCAAAACTACAAATACGTCTACTAGGTTGGATGGGGAAGACGCCATCAGGACAGTATGAGAATCGATGGAAAACTGGGCCCCACAACAGTGACCTTTCTAGCTATGCATAAAAACTGTTTAACTCAGAGAAAAGAGTTCAAACGAACCCAATTTAGGGTTCCTGTTTTGTTACCTTTGGCAAACGCCAGGTCCCACCTGCACCATCTATACTATGAGATGTTTGTAGAGCTTCAGCCCACCTTTCAGAAGCATTTTCCTTCAACCAGATGCTGATCTTCACCAAATCTGTTACAAGTTCATGTCTTCAAAACACAGTCCCTTCACATGATTGGAACTGGCAAGCAGATTCTGAAATAACACAATTACCCATATCCAAGTTATAATCAATCCAGCAA
Organism: Anser brachyrhynchus; assembly: GCF_964034855.1. Taxonomy (NCBI): domain Eukaryota; kingdom Metazoa; phylum Chordata; class Aves; order Anseriformes; family Anatidae; genus Anser; species Anser brachyrhynchus. The sequence continues at coordinate 10,226,279 of NC_137696.1, read as the reverse complement.
GACTTGACTGAAATATCTGATGACACTGGCTGCGCCAATACTTTTCAAGATTCTGAAATACTAATTAGGCCTTCTCTTTGTTGCTTTTGAGAACAAATAGTGGGCTAATGCAGTTAATGAGAATGAATCAAATAGTTTCACAGTACTGCAAAATGTAATAGCTGTCAACCCACCTCCATTATACACCGTTTCTTTACCAACCCACACTTTTTCGTGCCTTCTTAGATCTTTTATAGAGCCCTAAATCCTCCACAAAAATCTGACATCATTGTTCTAATGGCTGTGGGAAGGGTGATGTTTAAACTTCGCTTTATTCAACAGGAATAAAGAACTGCTTTAAATGACCACATCTCTTCCTCCTCACTGTGTTGCATAAGAAGAGAAAATATAACCACTGGCAGCATCTCAAGTCACTTTTCTTTAAATTTTAATGTGCTTCTTGTGCATGGATATTTCATTAATGAAACGTCAGACAAACCTCCTTCTGCTGTGCTACCAAACCACGAGACTAAGACTCCTAACGTGACTCTTCCAAATATAAGAGGACAGCCTGGGCTCACCATCTACTACTAGTCCCTGTCCCTTCCCACTTCCTTTTTCGATCCCACTGACGTTCAGTAAAACCTCGGGAAGCATGATATTTTAAGTTAAGTACTAATCCAGGTAGAACAGAGGTCCCAAAGACAATACCAAAAGAGGGGCTTGCCAGGTTGTTATATATTAATGTTTTGTTTACACACAGAATAAAATTTTCCAGAATAATGTTGCTTTTGTATGTTTGTTAGTTTACAATCTAACCTAATTTGCATAAAGCTCCTAATCTTTGATTCACAAAATTAAAATATTATAGTTACATTACTCCTTGGTTCATACGCTGCTTCTAAATTCAAGTTATAATTACCTTCTGAAATTATACCCAATGAATTTAAATGCTTGTAGGCATTACAGTAGGTTAGTTTGTGTTCAGTCTTGACCACCAAGTTGAGACTTCTTTGATCTATTACTGCAGCAAAAGACTAACAGACCTAACCCCAAATATCACTCTCTGATTTTTATGCTTTAGAGTTCAATAGTATAGTTTCAGTCACACCTGTCAGAAAGATTTTTTGCTACAGGAAATACCAGTTCATGTTCTCATGTTTTATTTACTAACACTTTGTGATTTAAAAAGTCTTGACAGCTGATAACCTCCTACTAAGCATTTAAGTTCCCTACTAGGTTTTCAGATCAGGATTTTTATTACTATTAACTTGAACTGACTTACCTGAGGATTCTTTCATTTCCTATAGCAGCAAAAATACTTTTCAAAGCTTAATTGAAACTGAGAAATCTGAACTTTCTGCCTGTGATTTTGTTGGTGGAGGTTTAGTAGTTTATTGCCTTAGATCTTTACGTAAAGGAATGTTAAACTAAGGACATCATGACATAACAATGAAAAAATATTGAAAACTGAACATAAGTTTAGTTTTATTAAATATTTACATCTGTATACAATGTCAACAAGTTAACAAGCTGTGAGTTGAATCACAAACTATTACTTTGGGAACTATTGTTATAATTAAAAAAAAAAAGTTTAAAAGAAAACTGCTGCTAAGTCTTCATGCCCTAGATAGAATCAGGATGTAGTGAATAATAGGGTACTAGTAGTAGGATGTAGTGAATAAAAGGAAACTAACAAAGCAAAAAACCTTCCATACAACTTGTTGTGTGATACTGCACTATACATAGGATCTCACAGTAACTGGAACAAGCACACTAACAAAAAAATTGCTCTAAGTAGTCTAGCCACACTAAAATAACAGGTGCACCGTTCTGTATCTATCATCCTATAGCTTATGTAAGTAGTCCATGATTTTAGAGCACAAGGGGGACAAATTTATGTTCCATTAGGTCCCAAATTTAGGACAAAGTTTGGCTGCAGTCCTGTAACTTGATCTGCGCAGGCATGACCCTTCCTCTGCACAGCACTCTGCTCGCCTAAGTGGGCCTCTGCACAGGTGTGGGGTACCCCCACCCAGATCTGACTGCTGCTTTGGGTCTTTGCATTTCCAGTAGACCAGGAGACAAGTGCTGTAACCAGGGCACCTGACTGTGCTAGGGGTATTCTGCAGTCAGCCTCAAAAATTTTCTAAGATTTATACACCCAAATTTTGAGTTTTACAATTTAAAAGCACAAGGTACCTTTTGTTTGCTTATGGTAAGCTGTTTTCTATTATATGGTTTTATTTCAAAATTAAGAGTGCTACACATTTTTGCCTAGCACTCCTTTGTTCTTTAGGCATGTTAATTTTCCATCTGGATGCTTTCTCTTGACAAAAGTCCTTCTTCTATGCTTTTCCTACTTTTCCACTCTCCACGGAGAAAGGAAGACAGCATACAGAAAAAGTTATAGTTGAGAATATTTATTTGAATGCAGAAATACTTCAGGAAATGTCATCAGCTCGTGCTGAGAGCTTAAGCCTTGCACAAGTGTAGTTTTTCTTCTCAGTGAAAATGCTACCATACTGGGAACTGCGTCGCTGAAGATGACAACAAGAACAGGTACACAAAGCCTAAGCCACTTCATATTTTTACATGCATTATACTTCATTTTTAGTTTCCTCTAAAAAAGCTGACTAGAAACTAGTAGTAATGGTATTACCAAAACCTTTATGAGCTAGGAACACTTCCCTGTCTTGAGCTACTGCTTAGAAAATAAAAGATATTATTAGTTTTTATATATTTTTTAAAATTTTTCTTTAGTAGCCCAGCATAGTGTTATTTATACATCCTACACAGTACAGACAAAAGCTCTTTAAGAACTCCCAGAGGCCTATCTTGTCCTTCAGACTTTGAAATCTAATCCTAGTGTTTAAGAGACTATCTTTTCCCCTAGAAGACAACAGCTGACAGTCAGCGATCCACAGAAAAAGAAAAGTAGAAGTAAGACTATCTCTTACTTCCTAAATATCCTATATTACACCTTGGGAGACTTTAATACATCTATCTAAAACATAAATAGAGACCCTAAAGAGTTTTGTACAACTTGAAGCAGAGTCTGCAAAATCAGAAGTCTTATTAGTTTTATTTTAAATTAAATTGCAACTTTAATAAATTTAAAGTTTATTTTAAAGTAAATTGTAAGAGTGAATATAGTTTTGGAGAAAACATGATAAAAGAATAACTGGAAAAAAAAAGAGAAAACTACTGAAAAAAAAATTTAGCCTTTACTTGAAAAAATAAATACAAATAATAGTGTTTTAAAATAGGAGTTGTATATACTATGCTTAATAGAGAACAAGCAAAAATTATAAAAGATAAATAATTGAACTTATATAGTTTCTACTTTTTCTCTCTGAGTACTCACTACTCTCTAAGCCACAAGAGGAAATAGACGCAGCAGCTTCTTTTATACAGAGCCTTTGCTATCCTTTGGGAAACCACTCATCGGAATCTGCTGGGGACCATTTGTAAGTGAGTCAGGTTTGGACTTTAGATAAACACTGATGAAAAAGGGTAGCATAAATGCTAAAATAAAACAAAAAAAAACAAAACACACAAAGAGAAAACAATAGATAAATACTTCAGCAAATAAGTGGGTGGCAGAGAGAGGGAAGAACTCTGAAGTGAGGAATGTTAATTGTTTGTAGATTGTGAAGATGCTCTGAGAAAGCTGAGAGCAGAAATTCAATCATGAATTGACAGGTCTGAGAAGGAACCATAATAAATAAAAAATGGTGAAAAAACAGGGGCATAGCTAGAGGTTAAAGAATAAATTAAGACAGCAACATTGGAGGTCATGTACCTGATAGAATATCTGCATAAACACGAAAGACAGTAATTTTGGGAGTGGAAAACATCGAATGTATATGGTGAAGTGACAGCCACACAGAGAGAAAGCAGAAGAAATGGGTACTCAAAGAAAAATAAGCTTGTAATGGTTTTCTACTCAGTATAAGCATAAATAACAAAGCTACAACTACCAAAATGTCTTTATCAACTAAAATTAAACTTATTTAAGTAAAAGATCCTTTTATTGTAAGCATTGCAATTGATGGTGCTCAGTATCAGGGCCCAGAGGGCCCATAGCTCTGATTGTCCTGACCAGGCTCACCTGAGCCAACCATATCCCCTCTGCCCCTTGGTCCTGAAGCCCTATTTAAGCTCAGGGCTGAACCCTTCCTACCTCATGGGCATGTGAGTCTCTAGTTCTAGCTTTAGGGCTCTTTGTTGTATCCTTCCAGTACTTTCTGGAACAATTCCTCATCCTTTCCTGTACCCTATGGCCAAAAACAGGATAGTGGGAAATCTATACTGCGCTTAGAACTAGTATTTAGAGGTGTTCTTCAAACTCTTGTTCAGAGTACAGATACGTGACTGAATGATGAAATTAGTCTTCCCTACAACAGCGTTTTAGCTAATGCAAAACTTCTGCCAAGTAAAGCAACTTCCTAGGTCGCTTTCACGAAAAATCCCTTCTATAAAAGCCTAAGGTCCATGAATAATTGTTCCTAGAGAACACTATGCTGTAAGTGAAATTCAATCTATATACGTGAAGCAAAAAGACCGATGAATATAAAACAATGTCTTCTGAAAGAGATAAAAGCTGGCTGACGTGCATTTAAATGAACAAGAATGTGTAATGGTCAGAAAAGAAAGCTTACTGTGAAATTAGTAGGGAGAAATAAAAGACAAACTGTATAATAGCAGCTGCTGTGAGCAAACAAAAGGCCTGGGTAAACTGGCAGCATAATGGTCATCCATGGAATTCACTGCAGCCTGGAATTTCTCTTTCATGTATTAATTGTGATTGTTACAGCTTTGTTTTAGTAATAAAAAGGTCACCTTTATTTACTGAGTAGCAAGCCAAATACAACACATGGTAATAGCTAAGCTGGCAGAAGTTTAGAAGAGTCTATTTCATTGCTGGAGTGATCTACACATGTTATGGCACTGTATTTTCTGTTCATCCTAGCAGTACAAAAGTTCGTTCGTTGGAAGAAGTGTTCATAATCATTTGCATTTCTCTGCAGTGTAACTAAGGAACGTATCTTGTGCTATAACATATGTAGATATTTAGCATTTCTTGCAAGTAGCTGTAGGAAGTGCAATCAGCTGATTTTTAAGCCAACATCACTACAGCTGGCAGAGGGATGGCAAAAATACAAAACTTCATTGACTTCATACAGACTGTCTATACTTTAAGATAGTGCATGCTAAAGTTCTCTTACTAATTAGTGTACTTGAATACTGTTTGATTACTGATACTGACTTTTTGGACTGTAAAAACATAAAGGGTTTCATGGTATCTCTGGAGTTTTTCAGGTGTCTGTTACGAAATAATGAGAAGGTTGGTGTCATTTATTGAAAGAATGGCAAGATATTCTCATGGCAAATCAGAAAAATCCTAAACTGGCTTTAACTGATGAAAAAAATCAACTGACAAAGAAAATTAGAGGGCAGCAGATATACCTCTGGGCCAGAAGTTCTCAAGGACTGTGACAGGAATGGATTTCCATATTGAGGATGACCCAGCGCTGATGAGAGTCACCTACCTGAGTCACATCAAGAAAACCTACTTGAAAGGTAAGAGTCATTCCTTTGATTAAAAACCAAAGTTGCCATTACAGTTTGCTCTCTGCAGATTCCAGTAATCAGTACCTGAACAAACTCTAGTTTCAAGGCTTAAGTTGCAATGTTTTATATTGTAAACAGGCTAATATTTTATTTTTGACCTGTCTTGCTCTTCAGTGTTGATAGATGGCAGCAGATGACTAAAGATTCTAGACTGAGTTCATCTTCTAACCAAGGATAATTAAATGTTGTTTCTAATGCAATATTTAGCCTGAAGATACTTTTTCTTTTAAGAAAAAGCAAACACAGAGTAGAAAACTATGTGACATGCCAGAAAAATCCATGGCGTCTGATTGGAGACTGTACCTACTAAACGATCAGTTCCTGGTTTATATCTTTGCATGTTACATCTACATTAAAAATGTTTTGGAAAGGTTTGTAAAGGAAAATGTGAGCACTAATATACATCATTGTGTAGGTTTGAGCATATTACCTGAGGTAAATTTTCTGTCTCCAAGCCCTGGTGCTCCAGCTGGAGTCCAGCCTCTCCCTGGCCTTGGTGTTTGCCACATGTGGGGTAAAATTGGGAAGAAAAAACTTTTAATGTTTTGTCTGAAAGCTTTAAGAGCTGGGAGACAGGTCAGTCCCACAGACCCACTAGGGAAGGACAACACCCAAGACAAACTTTCTATTTTGGTGGTATTTTGCTCTATTTGGTGGCTTTTAGCTCTCAACTACTTGACTTACCATCTTGGTCAAAATTACCTCAGTTCACCTGTGACAAATTGTGTTGTTTGAACGATTTACGTAAACCCCTGAAAAAGGCAAAGGCGGGTTACCTGTGTGCGGGGTGCTCGAACTGGGAGGCTTAGCTGTGTGGAAACGCCAACTGCGCCGGCCCTGCACAGGGAGAGGGAGCCTCGCTGGTTCCCGCAAGGCGTTCCTGACCCATCTCGGGTGTAGCGGTGACCCCCGGCGGTGACGGGGTCGCACCTCCCCTCAGGCGCCCGTGGGTCCTTCCCGCCCGGCGCGGGGCGGGCGCTTTCCGGGGCAGCTTGAGCCTCGCGCGCTGCCGTCCGGGCGGCCCGCACTGCTCGCCGGCCGCCATGTCTACCCTGGGAAAGGCCTCGGGCGCGCTCAAGTCGGTGGATTACGAAGTGTTCGGGCGGGTGCAAGGTGAGGGGCGCGGGGCGGCGGCGCTTTGCGCATGCGCGGGGCCGGGCGGGGCTGAGGCGATGGCGTCGTGTGGGGGATCGCGGCGCCGTGAGGGGAGGCGGTTGTCAGCGCCCGGGGGCGACGGCTGTGCAGTCAAACTCCTGTCAGCGCGGCTCCGTGCTCGCAGAGGGACGGGGGTGGCTCCCCCCTCGGGTTGGCAGCGAAACTGAAGTGAATATTAAAGGGTCAAAGGCTATTCCCGTCTTCGTTAGGGAGTTCCTCTAGCCGCTTTAATGGAAATAGCCGCTTGGTCGAGGTCATCCCCTAGCCGTCTTCTGCAGTTGGCCCAGAGTTACAATGTCACAGAGCTCTGCAGTTTCCCTGCGGATAGACCACAGATGACATGTATACAGTTTACAATAAATTTGTGAAGTGAAATTTTTTTTGGAATAGTCTTTTATAAGATAACCTTACTCTTTTTTGACCTTACTATTTTTCTTTCTTCTCTAGGTGTTTGTTTCAGGATGGTAAGGCAACATCTGATTTACCAGTTCTACTTCAAAGCCTACTTCAAAGTATAGTATTTCCAGGGCTAAAAATACAGCAGCAGCAGATTTGTAGACTATAAACATAATCAACCGATGGATGGAGCTCTAGGTTAGACTGTTTAGTATTGCAAGCAGATTTAAGGGGAAAAATTTTTTGTTCATCTCTTATAGTAAAATATTTTTAAAAGCTTATTAATGTGTTGTTTATATTAGTGTAATTTCTAAAGATTGTGTTTGGATTGTGATACAAAGGTGAGCATTAGAACATACTAATGTTTAGAGAGGTAAATTCTGGATGTTAGTTTCTGAAGCCAATGCATTCCAGTTTACATTTCTACTGGTAATTACAGTACCAGTGCTTAAGGGAGCTTATGTTTCCTGTGATACAGTTGCTGGGGCTCGTGACCCAGCCAGAGTTCTCCACCAACTCTGAATTTGTAGCAGGTAATTCGTCTGCTTGACAGAAATCAAGAAACATGTTTCAAAAGTGTTGTGTGAACCTAGTGAGCTGTGTTTTAGACCTAAAGGTTTTTATGCATAATTTATGTATTGTGAAATAGCTCAAAATAGAGAAGGATGGAGGTTTACAGTATAGTATGTCTTTAATGTTCCTTTATCAAGTGGAAAGTGTGTGTTTGCAGATCATATGATAGGCTGCATTCTGATGCTTTTGGGTAACTGCTTAGGGAAAAAGTGCTCATAATCAACTTGAAAAGTACTCTTCATAGGTAGCAACACCTTTTCATTGCCTAGATTACCCCCAGATCTGTTTTCTCTTTTGAAGTGTAATTATTATTGAGCTGAAGTTTGGCTGTTGGTATTTAGAACAAATGTCTAAAGAGAACATGGGCTACATCTCATCACTGAACACACATGAAGGAAAATGGAGGAAGCACCTTTTAATCTCAATAAATTTGAGGTGAATTAAAATATTAGCTTATTAGTATTAGTATTAGCTGTTTTTATTCCCTGCAGAGAATAAAACTTCAATGGTTTCCTGTAAAATACTTTCTGTTCCATGCCATTTCAGGGTTCAGGCACAAATGAAAACTATGCAGATACATATTGTGTGTACATAAAAAATAAGAAGGTTCAGAAAACAGGACTTGTAAGTTCCTTACATTTGCTGCTATAATTTGCTTTGCTAGTAATGCAGCAGAAGATCCTTAGAATTTAAGGGGTAAAAGTCAGGTGGAAAGGTTTTAGAATGAAACATGGGGAAACACTTCTGTTTGTGCATGCAACAAGCTTAAAGAGCTTAGACACCAACTGTTTAAGAGGCAAATGCACAGTGACAGAAGCTAGAGAAAACTGAGTAAAAGGTGGTGGTGATGGATTAGTAGAGTTCTTTGATTAAAAGTGTTTAAAAATTCCTTAAACAAGGAGAGCAAGTTTTTGGCTGATCTCTGAATGAAAAAACTCACAGTATCGGAAGATTTCTGTGCATATTCAACTGATACAGCAAGCAGCAGGATGGCTTTATTATGAGCAGGGTAAGAAGCCATCATATATATACTTTGTGGTGTTTTGTGTTTTTTTTTATTATTATTATTTTTGAAGAAAAGTGTTAATGTAAACCAACATGGGAATTAACTCATGTATTTTTGTATATGTGAAATCTAATTCTTGATCAAAAGCTGGTTGCTTCTGCTGCAACTGCAGACCTGACAGGAATGTTTTAATGTCTGAGTGTGAGCATAATCTATGGATTCTTGTTTCTCTTAAGTCTCAGTCTTAAGGCTATGAGAATGGAAGTGGGGTTTAACATGGTTTACATAGTATGCATGTAGTGTATGTGCTGGCACTGATTATTTTCTCATTATTTTTCAAATCAGTACACAGAAGAGGAAGCTAGGAAGCTAGGAGTGGTTGGCTGGGTTAAAAATACCAGTCAAGGAACAGTAACAGGCCAAGTTCAAGGCCCAGAAGATAAAGTAAATGCAATGTAAGTATCTTTGTTTCTCTTAGTCTTACTACTGTCACTTACAGAAGCATCTGAAATCCCAAATGACAGGTAGGTTCTTATATCGATAACTTCAGTGCTTTCAATAACTTTGGTTTTATTTGAGGGTTTTTGTTTGTGAAATTGACGAGACGCATCCTTTAAGCTGTAAGTCTTCAAGTTTAAAAATAGTGTGAGGCTTCTGTCAGTTTTAATTTCTAGTGTCACACAGCGCATAAGTGTATTTTCCCAAAAATACTTTTAAAACAAAGAAAAAGCCTTTATTCCTATATGAGCACAGATCTGCTATTTAACTTTGAATCATCTCTGCAAAGAAACTCTGTAGAATGTCTTGAAATGTTTACTTAGCTTTTACTTAAATCAGTTTAAGAAAACAGTTTTGATTTTTTTTTCCCAATTTTGAAAAATAATACATAAATACACATTGTAGCAAGGGCTTGCAATCTCTATTACCTGGAAATAAATTTTGAAATATTATGGTGCCTTTAAAATGTATATGGTTTTCTTTATTAATTAATTTCCAAGAGCTTAAAGCTGTTACTATGGAGAAGTGCTGCCTGTAAAAACAAAGACCAATCCAAATATCTCCTTTTGCAAGTGTGTGTAGGGAGATTGTTTGGAGTTTTTAAAAATCTCAGTGATTTGTTGTATTGAGAAAGGGATGAGTGATCGTAAAGCCTTCCTTTGCAAGCTTCATTATGGATGGCCAATTGTTAGTGCATATTTCACAGTACAGGAATTGTTTCAAAACTCAAATAAAATGAAGCTGGCTTTTTTTGCAGGGAAAAGTGTTAGACCTTCTTGTAAAGAAACATATTGCATGTGACAGAAGTATTTGTAGTCATTTTCTTTGGTTTTGAGCTTAACATCAGATTGGTTATCTTGGGCTGCAAAACACTTAAAGCCAGGGAAGCAACAGTTGTTTCTGAAGTCAATGCTTATTATCTGGAATACTACTGTTAACTTCATATATAGTATTTAATATCTTTGTATTTGTAAACTTAGTATCTCAGTGCAATCTGTAGTAAACACTGAAGATGGACATGTGTTGGAGTATTGTTTTCTTTAAAAATTTCTCGAGTCAGTTGATTTACTCTGAGCAGCTTTAAGTGAGAGCACAGTTTAACCCCCCCAATATGTGTTCATTTGCATGAAACTAGGATTGCTGCAACATGCTGTGTTCTTCCCTTACTGTTATTTGTGTTGACGGCATTAAAGGAAACCTTACTTCCCACTAAACCAGGAAATTGCTATCTGTAATATGATATCTTGTAGCAGAGCTGCAAAATTAGACTAATGAGACTAGGCTTATTCTCAAGGAAGAGATGGCAAAAGAGCTATTACAAAGGGAGATGAAAGCTTCCATTTTCTTGTTAAACAATTTCAAGTAGGGTCAGCAAGATGGATTGTGACAGTAAATTGACAGTGATGTTGAAGCTTTTGATGTACGTTGTTTGTGATATCCAGAGCAAATAAAAAGTTGTTTTGAATTGTTGTTTCTTCATTTTAAGCTGGAAATGAGGAAGATACCTCTGACATGGGAATAAATGTTGCAATGCTGAATTGAAATTGAAGTACAATTAAGTTACACATTGAGATATGGACTACTGAATTTCCTAGAGTAAAATGCTTGGGAGAAACCAGTTAATTTCACTTGTTACCTGTGTGGGCTTGGATACATGGAAGATAAAATGTAATGAACGTATTTTTGGTGATAAATTGCTGGACTTCCACGTGTAAAGGGAGGAATTGTATATGAACAGACACTTGGAAAGGCTCTTATTTCTCTTAGTACATGCAATAGAAAATCAAGTGATCAGAACTAGTATAGAGTTGAGAGGGAAAAAGATCTAAAGCAGGTAAGTTGGAGGCATGACTGTGTGGAGGTATGACTCTCTCTGTACTTTGAGCTCTCTAGTGAAGTGAGGATGTGTCAGGAATGTGTTTTGAAAATCAGTTGGCTAGGTAACTGATGGGGAGCGCATGACACTTGCGGATACTGGGAACCTTGTGCTGAATATTCCAAGTTCAACTTTGCTATTTTGATACTGCTTTATATGTGGTCAAGTTTCTTGGTAAAAATGTGTGCAATTTTCTATAAAACGTGTTCTTTAAAAGAGGTTGCACGGGTGGTTTTATAGATTACATTAATTTTAAGTTACTGTGTTAAAGTAAAAGGCTTACAGAGAGCACAAGGAAGGCAAGGATCTCCCGGAAGCAGTGACACTATGTTGTTTCTCTGCTGGGAAAACCTACTGAAAGCTCTGTGTTTAAACATTTGCCTTGCATTTAGCAGTAAAGTTCCTGTCTTGTCCTCTGGTTAAGTAGGAAAGGTAGGGTTCTCACCTTCTTGCCAGATGAAGATAAAAATGGCAGCTGGGCCATGTTTCCAAAAGTTTTTCTATTAAACAGAAGAAACAAATCCTCTTCACCTTATTTTTATGGATTTGTGTATAGCCCAGTACAACTTCACAGCACTGGAGCTGGGGAATTAGGCATGGGAAGGCAGCCAGAGGCCGTGCTGCTGCGCGTGCGTGGTCATGTCAGTGTTCCCTCTGCATGTGGAAGAGTGTTAATATGGGTGGTGTGCTGAGGGCTTGGTCCCTTCCCATCCTGCAGGGAAGAGGACTGACCTTGGCACCTCAGACTGATACAATTTCTCAGGCAGTGTGCTGAAGCCTGGGTTTTGTCCTAAAAGATGGAAGTAATTGGTTCCTGGCAGACAAAAAATGTGGTGGAAATACTTGTAAATGTGCCATGCAAATTGGGGTTTGCTCTGGAACATGTAACAGCTTAGCAGGGGCATTTTGACTTCTGCAAGAAGTGGCAAAAGGTAGATAAGTCTGAAGGGTCAGGGCATGAAGTGTTATATGGGCAATGGGCTTCATTCCTTAGTGGATTGTCCACTTAAGGTTGAATGTCAGCTTTTTTTTTTCTTTTTTTCTGAATTAATGGAGGAAGGCTGACTTTGGTATGTTTTGTATTGAAATGGTGATGGTGCTGAAAAGTGGTTATATTCACTCAGAGTTCCCTGAGGCTAGGGTTTCACACGGTGAATTTGATGGTAATTCAGGAAGTCTCAGGTAAGAATATTTTTTTGATTTTTAGATGTTTTCAATTTGTTTTTAAAGAAGACTTCATGTTGTCAAAGATTGGTGGCTACTAGAAAGTATTTGGTCTTGAACTTCCTACATATAAAACTTAATTTCCCTTGCTTTTTCGGCTCTAGGTGTCGCTGTTCGTGTTCTGTAGATGCTGCCAGCTGTGTGCTTCAGTTGAAACCCCTCTAATTTCAGTTGTAATTGACTCTAATGCTAGAATCCACCTCTTCTTCAAGGCGAGTTTTTTTTTTATTATTATTATTTTTTTCCACGCGGGTTCCGCCCCCCATTGCCGGCACGGTCTCGCGTCGCCCCGCTCCCCGCCGCCCCCCACCCGGGCGGTGGTCCCTGCCGGCAGTACTGCTGACCGACTCCAGAGCTCTGCCCCGTAAGCTGTTGCAGTATTACTACCTGAGGTTTTTTGCTACGATTTTCCAGACTTCCTTTCCTTAGGTGGTGACTGTCAGTGATAACTGAAACTTAAATCTGTTGCTTAGGTGAAAGCAACATAGGATTGCAAGGTTGTATTGGATCGTTGTACAAGCACAGGCAAATGGAGTTATCTGAATAATAAATGTAGGTATTTTCTTACTTAATTAGAAGCAATATGCCTTTGATATGCCTGAAAAAAGACTTATTTTGACTTTAATCCTAACTAAATCTCAATAACTATTTTAGAATAATTCTGTAGGCAGGATTGGCTGAGCTTTCTAGGAGACTTCTCAAAACAACTGCCAGTTAGATGTGCTGCTGCTGCTGGAAGCTTTTTAGTGCATTTGAGGGCTTTATGCAGACACATATTCTGCATAGTGGAAATCATTGGAACCATGTGTAACACTGATTTTCAGAGTGGAGATATTCTCTTGTAGTCTACATCCCCTTTTACAAGAGGATGTAGAATAGTTCAAGGCCCTTAATCTGGCTTTTTATGCCAAAGAAAGATTGTTCCAGATGTCTTCGTTGTTCCAATGCAATGTTTATAGAAATACTAATGAGTAGAAGTTCAGTTTAAACTAATATTTGTGAAGAGTTTTTTTTTTTTTTTTTACTCCAGGTTATTAAGGGGAATAACTTTGTGCACACAATTAAAAATAGACTTCTGGCAACAATTTGGTAATTATAAATAGAAGTATATACTTGAGAAGTATAGGTTTCTTTGAAAATAATTATTATGGGTGATGTATTTGAGAAAGATACCTGGTTTTGTTTTTTTAAGTATAAATTTAGTACTTGAGTGATGCAACATTCTAACTGTTTGTCTTCTTGAGCAGGGTCTTCCTCTGCTCCTTTTCAAACAGCCAAAAACTGTGGGATGGTTGACATAGCATGGAGCCGAAGCTGCTGCACTGCGCATTTCAGAGGGGTTTTCTAGCTTGAGTCTGGTGCTTTACTAATGGTACCCTGTAGCTTCTAGTCATTTTAGCACATGGCAGAGCTTGCTCATGTTGCCTACAGAGAAACACGGGCATAATAGGAAGAAAAATGAGGAACTTGTTCTGCTTTCCTATAGAAGAAACTAGGACATTGAGGCTGAACTGATGTGCATAAATGTACAGACACATACAGATGTGCATGAACTCTAATGATTTAAGTTATCTTGGCCAAAGTCTTCTTGTGACCTTTCAAACAAGTTATAAAAGGAATAACAGCTGACAAGATCTCTGGTTCTTAAAGCATGTCAGAACGGCAACTTTCATTTTGCTGTTTTTGGTAGAAGTATATTTTATTTGGTCTCAAAATTCTGAAGTGGTTTTGGTTTCTCTCAAAATAGATTGGGGCACTTTAAAGTTTTTGAAACTGCTGTGTTACTTAAGGCTATTGCGTCTCAACAGATTGGCACAAAGGTTGTGTAGGATGGTTCTGACTCTTTCGATGTTGTCCAGGAAGCCATGCAAAAAATGATGTAAATCATAGTATAAAATTATTGGATCTGGTTTTATCTGAATTGTGAAGTTTTCTCTAGCTAGGTACTAATTGATATTAGCATGAACCAAGAAGTAGCCAACGATACCTGCAGCTAAACATCACAGGGCATCTTTGTCTTTTTGCCCTTTGACTTTATCTGATGTCCTTTCATCCTTCTGCTCTTGAGTTAACTTATTATATTCACTCTGTTACTGGATTAGAAGCTTTCTTTTCAAAGCCGGTATTGTGTTTTTTTTTGGTTTTTTTTTGTGGCTGGGGTGAAACAGTTGTTTTAATCTATAATGAATAATCTGTAATGAATATTCTGTTCATGCATCGTAAGCTCTTTCTGTGGATATTCTGACTTGCACTCCTATGTTGTGATGCTGTAGGCTCTTCCTGCTTGTTTCCTTTTTGCTAAAGGAACAAAGAAAGTAAGTCTGGAAAAAAAGTCGGGCAAATATTCAGAACTTTATGAAAGAAAAGCAGGCTTTAAAACAAGCAGCTGATGTTCCATGTTTGCAAGCAATGACCATTCTGATGGGAGAGTGTCCTGGACAAATAGTTCTCCTTCCCTGTTTTCAGTCTATAGCATTTTAGCAGTGACTAGAAAACAAACCATCTAGGGCACCAAAAACAATCTATTCCAGCTCCCAAGTCTCCCAGCAATCATTTAATGAGATTTCAATAACAATATTTTTGCAGCAGGTTTGGTCTGCTACGTAGGGACTCCTGTGAAATCCTATTATGCTGTACAAATGCTGATCCTATGCCTCTGGTTTTGCTTGTCATATGTAGTATGCACTTCTTTGAAATTTGATGTTAAGGCCACTACTAGAAGCTACTATGGACTGCACAGTATATACTCCAACTTCAGACCATGTAGGCAAACTTACATGGTTACAGAGTTGCTAGGGTTTTAGGATAATGAGATGGCTTCTGTCTGCTAGTCTGAGATCTCCCTGACCTGTTCTGCTTTTGCAGACTGTGGAGCTGGAGCCTGAAAACATGTGTTTTCCTCAAGGGACTGAAAGGACTCTGGTCCTGAGTGAGCTCTCTGGAGGCTTTGTGGAGCCAGGAATGTTGGAAGCACTGGTGTTTAGCAAGCCTGCGTACTGCAGCTGTCCTGGGACCAAACTTTGAAAGCTCAGGCTCCCCAGCAGCCTCACAGACGACCTGCCAGCACATTCTGATGTAAATTTCTTTGGAAAGCAAATCCTGCTAGTTCCTGTTTGAGAGAAAATTGAGGGTTTTTTGCTCAAAAATTCATTTTGAAGATGAACATGTTCACTCTTAGATTAGCTACACGTCTTCCGTTTGATCACACTTGCACTCTATCCTTGGCTGGAATTGTGTACACAAATTTGTATTTGTGCTTTTGCAACTGGCTATTGCCCATGCTACACTTTGTTTGGCTAGGAAGCTGCTTGAGCTGTATTGCTCAGCTTTGGAGGTAAAAAGTTGATCCCTGTTGCTTGTCGCAAACATCACTTGATGTCTACTTATGCTTAAAAAAATTAAACAAATAAAAACAACAAGCACAAGTACCACCACCAACCAAACAAAACACATAGCTAGACTGTGCTCAGCTTCATGAAAGTTCAGGCAGACAGGGTTCCCATGGTACATTGGAAAATGACTGCTGTGCCCTCAAAATCCCACTGACGTTAAATGGTACAAAGTGAAAAACCCTATAGGCTGTAGTCAGTCAGGGCCCCATTCTGCCTCATTAACAGGTAGGAGATGGCTACTGCTCAGGAGTAGGCAGTAAAATTAAGCAATAAACCCAGGGAGTGTATTAATGTACAAATAGAACACCATAGCAGTGAGGGGAACTGACTGGCACAGTCTCACAGGAAGCATCTTGCAAACCATTCAAGTTGTTTCCCGATTCCTGGTCCAGGATTTCACTACTCTATTCTTCTTGTCTTTCTCATCCTCTGTAGCTTAAAACAAAACCATTCAACTTATTTCATTGCTATTAATAAGAAAACCAATGCCTTTGTAGTTCTTGCATGATAGAAATGGTTATGTATACCAGCTGTCAATTTTTCTTGTTAAGTGCTAGTATTGATAATAATTAATTGGGTAATTACACAGAAATTTCTTTTTGGCTAGTGTCCATATGGACAGTATAGGCAGGAAACTCAGCCCTGGCAGTTGGGAGTGGAACGTACAAGCAATACAAGCAATTAATTGTTTCAGTGAGCACTTGTAAACAAGGTCAGCTCAACAGGCGTTCAGGAAATCTCATATGAAATGTGATGCTGTCTTCATTATCCTTCTAAAGGATTTTGGTGTAGAAATCCAGCAGGCAGGATTTCTCTGCTAGGCTGTTTAAGTACATACAACAGATTTCTTGGGACTTTCAAGATCCAGGGATAAATATTTAAAAGCAAAGAAAAAACTGGACCTGTACTCTTTTCTTTGGAAAAAAAAAAAAAAAAAGTTTTTCATCTTAAAGCTGTTCCTTTGCGTGGGTTTAGTCACAATTATTCACTGAATCTAGGCTAATAAAAATCCATTTAAGTTAGTGCCTGGGTTATTATTTCTAAGCTATTATTAAAGGAGTCTTTCCTGTTATTCCCAACCAGAAATATGTAGGAGGCTGACAACCTAAATATTGAGCCCCATGCGTCATGAGAAATACTGAATATTTTATGTTGGGAGCAATCAGCCCTGTGGGGTGGGTACGGAGGGAATGCTGGCACTGCAGGGGCTGCTGTGGCCTGGGCAGGGATCCCACCTGCCAGGGACCTGTCTGGCACCTTTCCCCTGGCAGCGGTGTCCCTAAGGCTAAAGGCTGTGTGGTACAGGCTCTGCTCTTGTGGGTCCTCCCAATGGAGAAAATGAAGTTCATGGCTTTAGTTGGAGTCCTGCATGGAAACTTGTCTACTCCCAAGGGGATCGTGTCACTGGGAACGTGACTCCCCGCAGAAAGGCATAAAAGGTCTGTTACTGTGTGCTTTGGAAACAGAATGTATTAAAATGCTCCAAATGTTTTACCAGCTAACGTGGCTATCAAAAGCTATGGCATTAATCTTGAAATGGATAGCTTCTGTATGAATATGGAGCTCAGGTGTCTCTAGCAGGACTGTTGGTGTGAGGGCCTGTCTACACATATTTCCCTGACTGAAGCATGACTGTTGTTACGGGAAACGTGTTTGCCTTGCTCTGTTTCATCATCTGTTCAAAGGCTTGGCATATGCTGTTGAGATATGGGGCACTTGACAAAAACAGCATTTTTTTTTCCTCAGTTTTACCAGGTGATGTGTTGTCAAACCCAGTATTCTTTTGGAAGAAAAGGGAGAGAAATGGCACAGTACCGAAGGCAATAAAAATGTAGCGCCTCTGGTCAATGTGAGTCTGTCCCAGGGTAGCCAAGTGTTTGTTTACAGCAGTGGTTTCCCTGGTAGGGGGTTGCTTACTGCTGACCTTAGAGAAAAACCTCAAAGGACAAAGTGGGAAAGGACAGGGAATTTATAGTACTTTGAATAATGCATTGTTGTCGAAGTATATCTGATACATAGCGAGTGTAAATTTTTAACAGCTGTCAGTAGGTAGAAATAAGTTCTCTGATCAACACCTCCTAAAATATAATCCAGAATTGTCATGTTCAGCTGGTCCCAAGATTAGGCAAATCCACAAGTGAAAGCTGGCAGCAGTGAAATGAACATGAAGGGGGTGATACAGACTTGCCCGAGGGTGGGTTGCACAGTCCTTTTTGAGCTCATGTTTGGTGGCTTGTTTAGAGCGCGTTGTTTGGTAACCCGCTTCTCTCAAACAGCTTCCTTGCTCTTAAAGCAGCTCAGCAGGGTAGCCTGCAGCGGCTTCTGGAACTAACCTCGGGGCCATAGCTAAATACAGGAGTCTGAAGTGGAAGAGCTGTGCATGCTTCCCCTCAGCATGCTTTGTTTAGTAGGCAAGCGTAACGTGTTCTCTTCATTGTTCATGCAGTCATCTCAGTCTCTACAGTGAACTGCACCTTTAAAAACAAGTTCCTACATAATTAAAGAAAAAAAGGTTGTCCTTAATGGTGTAACGTAACTCTGTTACCTTATTTAACACGAGCATTTATGTTTTAATAGGTAGAATTTAAGAAAATTCTGCTTAATTCTTAAAAGGTGAAGTACTCTGATAAACACTGACACAAAAGAAGTTGTTAGTTCTGGTTCTATAGCTAGGTCAAAGAAAGAGTACGGCAGGAGAACCAAGCACTAAATGATGTTGTCCTTGATTCTGTCACTTTACAGCAGAAGAGGAGCTGTCTTTATACCAGCAGACATGGAAATCCTTGAACACTTTTGCCTTCCCAGTTGCTCTGGCTCCACTACAGCTTGGCAGAAAACACGATTTCTCTTGTGGCTATCTAAAAGTTTTGGCTGCTTGTACCGCTATAGTGATACAAACTGACTGGTGGACAGAAACTCTTCCCCATGAAATATAAACAATTCAAAGATATTTAGAAATAAAGGAGGCCACCCTCATAAATTGAGGGTTTTTTCAAAGCATACAGATCTTGATGGAAAGTTTCTTTTTTCACCTTTCTTAAAGAAAAAAGAAGTAAAACTTTGGGGATAACAGCTGTAACTTAAGTTATATAAAGAAGGCCGTTCCTCAAGCAAATAAACTTTGATATGTTTTAGGTTTGAATTTGGTGAATAAAGTAACTAACTTTGTGGAGAAGAACAACAGGCTGTTCTGTGAAGCTTATCTTCAGGCACACTGACCGCTTAATTCAGTAATGACCCAGTGATAGTGTCTTGCTTGACTGTATTGCCAACTAAGATTTTTGTGACAATACTTCACCTCTTTTCTTAAAGTCTCAGTCCTTGGTACAAACTTATGTAGGAATCGAACTTCTGTTTATAAAAATAAATAAAAGGTTCCCAGCCTTGCATGTCATAGAAAAATAAGCTCTGTTAAGATGATGCCAAAACCCAAAGGCAAGCAAAGACTGAATTTTATTTTAAAGATTTCATATGATTTTTCCTGGTTGTCTGATTTTTCTGGCACTTGATTAATAAACCTGAATGTGTGGAATTAGCAATAATGTTTAGTGAAAAGAGGACAGTAAGAGCGTTAGGAATAGTTTCCAGCTGTTTCTTGTTCTGTGCTGTAGTTTCACTGCATATTTTGTTGTTCCAAACACTTGATATCTAGCCGTAGTGAAGAAAATAACTGTGCAAGTAATGCCAAGATATGTTTGTCTTATTACACTGGGTCTGATTATAGCAATACTAATGACAAATGAGGAAAAGCAGATCCTAAATCCATGTTCATAATAGCTGGATTAATTGAATTCTGAATTGGTTTTCTGGAGTATGTTGAGCCCAAGCTATACCTGAACCTACAGTGGGCCCCCTGAATTTCTTGGCCTCACAGCAAAGTGAAAACGTCGTATGGTGAATGCAGTTCATGAACCTGTAACATACAGTGGGTGTATCAACTGCTTCATGGTCAGAGATTCTCTGCAGAGTGAGGATCTCAAGTCGCTTGGGGCTCTTTTTACTTTTTTCTTCCATTCAGTATTCCTTTCTAGTATTCCTTTTTTTTACCTCCTGCAGTCTTTCTTTGAATGCTGGAGTTCTTGTATCGTGGGATATATGGAAGCATGCAATTTGTGGCTTGTGTGGTGTCTATCTGCCTGTAGATGCTTACAAATACAAAATCTCTTCATTTATCATGGTGAAACTGATCTTTAAACTGCCTGTGTCTAGTGAAACAATAGATGCAAATAGATGCATACAGAATAGGGATGCTAGGGAAGGAATTGGAAAATCAGATTTAGAGTGAAGAGGAGAGAAACTGGTTTTGCTAGGAATAAATTTTAAAAATAACATTATGAATGACAGAGTGCATGTCTAACATGTAAGTTTTGGTGAATGGAATCAAGTAAATCTGCAGAAACTTGCTTCCCAGACCTGACAGAAGCTACAAGCAACTTTTTTGTTCCAAAAAACATTGTTTTAATGTTTCCTAAGTAGTTCCTGTTGGGTACAGTCATGGATTTCTATTAGGTGTTTTTCCAGTTAGTTTCATATCGTTGGGTTGCTAGCACAAAGGAAAAATTGTCAAGTTATGGATTTTTCCCTCAGGGTCTGCTTGCTTGTACAGTTAGTGAAAATCATTTGTTTGGGAAGCAAACCTGGATATGTTTGAGATTGCTCGATACTGAAGACCTTGCCAAATTCTTTTTAGCTTTCTCTTCAGAACTCCATAGGATGTACACAGTGCCAAGAAACTGTTTTCCGGTTGACTTGATGTGTACAGTATAGCTACTGTCAGGAAAGTTTTATTTCAGTGTGTAGACTCTTTTCTGTTGTATCCTTGCAAAAATGGCACTGTGAGCTACTCAGTTTCACTTCTCCAAATACATGTACAGTTTGCAGAGCCTAATCTTTAACTTAGCACTCACTTCTGACTTGTCGTACGAGCTTCCTTAGAGCCTTAACTTTTCCTGAGTAAAATGGAGCATTGATTTCCAGTGATATCCACAGTATTAGAAACTGACATTTTTTATTTTTTTTTAATGATTAGCATTCAGAATCAATGTCAAACTAGGGAGTCAGATTTACTTTTGAAACAATGAATTTTGGTAATTAAATATCAGTTAGTACAACAGGTTATCAGAACACAATGTGATAACCAGTGCTTTTGGATTAATTAATATGAATTAAAAATTGAAGTAATAGTTTGAAATGTTGAAACAAATGGGGGAGAACTTTCACTTTAGGTGCTTGTATGTTCCATGTATTACTGTTACTGCTCCTCGGTATTAGTTTGGTGATAATGTTAGGTGATAAATGCAGAATAATAAAACACTGTCCTGAAGGACTCGAATGGAATTGAATGTGGACAGTCACTCAAATATATAAAGCAATGACTTACCAGTATCTTTAGGTTGCATTGTCCCTAGGTGTAATTTCCATACGTCTGCCGCTCTCCCTCTACACTTTTTTAAAGGCTTTACAATTCTAGAATGCTGTGACTGAGGAAATGAGATAGCAATGGTTGTGATCCATCTAATATACTTGTACAGAGCATAGGAATGGGGGTGGACAGGCTGTGAGCATTCTCTAAGAATACCTGGAGTGAGAACATACATGCAGATGACACCTCAAACAACTCCAGCTGCTGCTGTGCAATTCCATACTTCAGTAGGAGGCTTGTAAACTGATTTTGACAAAGTACGTGTCAAGAGCAGTTTCCAATGCTGATGCAAAAGGGTGGCTGCACAGACAAGGGCATCATGTCAATACTAGCAATAGGCTAATACTATCTGTGGAAAGCATCTAATATCCACACCTATGAGTAGCAAATGAATATGCTTAAGGAAACTTTGGAGGAGGCCAGAAGAGAGATCCTAATATTGGTATTGTAACCAACTCATAAGTAGGTTGGGAGTTGTAGTGTGAGTATACTTGTCAACTTTTTAAGATGGTATTTTTTTAGTTGTCTTACAAAATTGCTGCAGACGAGAATAGTTTGCAGGTAGACCTGACCAAAGTGTCAGGAAAATGCGTTTAGCATTTGCAGAAATTTTGGAACTGCAGTGAACTGAGACATGACTGGAAAGAACAAGAAGGTGGCTAACATTTTTTGAGATTATGTTGTAGGAACAAAAGCATCTTTGTCTACTTAATTAAGTTGGATTCTAGGTAATGATGTTGCTATTAGCCTTCAATCTTTAGCAGGATGACTGTAAAAGTCTTTTATTAATTTATTCTACAAAGACTTGTAGAAGTCATGGCTATATGCACTGTGCTAAAGAACAGTGATCTAGAGACAACTTACACCACTGCGCATTGGTCTTTGGCCTGCACTGCAGAAATGAAGGCATTTGGGGTCTCTCTGTCATAAACACCAACAAATTATGCAGTCTTCTGCCTCTGTACTTCAGCTTATCCCAGGCTAGAGAAAGAACCTTGTCTGACCAGCTAGCCTGTGTTCCTCTCTTCCATCTTCCTATCTTTGTTTCTTTCCTGAGTATCACATTGGTTTTTAAAGTTTGCTGCTAAAATATCACTTCTTTTCTTGTTTACAAGCTGTACTTCCTCAGTCATTAGTACTGCAAAAAAAAAAAGGAGGAAATGGGCTTTACACAGAATACAGTGCTCTTTGGACATTCTGGATGTAATCAGTCGTGGAAGTAATGTCGCTGACATGTTCATGTTCATGAACAGGTATTAGCCTGTGTCGCTCTTAAGCCTTAGGACTGCTAGGCAGAAGCACTGATATCGCTGTATGTCAAAGTGGAATACAGATTCTTTAAATGTCCATGCTATTTTTTGTACTATAGGTAGGCTATGGTCAATACTAGATATTAAAAATCAAATAAAGATATCTGTTATTTTAAATAGAGTAATACTGGGGAAAGTATGTAAATACTTTTTTTTTTTGAGATATGCTGGTGTGTGTAACTGTAACAAACTCTCACAGTGAATTTAATGTGCAGGAACTAATAAGTTAATTCAACTGGAGGGTATAGAAATCTCAGGGGTCTAAAATTGGGTTCTCCTACGCTGGTATCAATTTTAAAAGGTTACTTATTTGCTACTGAACTTGAGCTGTTACTAAAGCTTTGTTAGATAGAGTTCTTGATGCAATTAAAATGATGGAAAAAACCTTTTCATGTGGTCTGTGTCAATGAAGGGATTCAACTGGACACAGCCTGAGATGTTCTCATTGTAACTTGGTGGATGTGACAGAATTGTTAATCTTTTTTTTTTTTTGCTTTGGATATGTGTTGTTTAAAGGTAGTGCAATAAATGTGGAGTTCATATGTATTAGCATATTGAGGGACTGAAACTATGCTAGATTCAGGTTTGATACGAAAGAAAATGGTTAGAAGTTGAAGTACTGCATACCTTTCTAGGAATAATCATGAATTTTATGAACTACAGGATATGTATGTGTACATGGACAAATTCTTCAGCCATCATTACAGACATGAAGCAAGCTGAAGATCCTCTGACTAGGTTTACTGTACTGTAAAGGTCATTTATAGTTCCTCAGCCACAAAATGAGTGTTTCCATAGCTGAACTCATGCATAAGGCTTCATGTCAGTCTATCATGGGAGGCTTAAATTGCAATTGGCTTTGGCCACAGTATTTTCAGCTGTAAAGCTATTGGGAAGTGTGGGGATTAGAGTGTTTGTATTTGGAGGATTTGATTCTCCTGTGGTTTAAACAATTTTTTGGTTTGCCTGAAATTCACCCTTTTTGTATGTGGTATAGGCTTTGTAGTTCAGAGTTCTAACACTAGATGTCAATCTACTTGCATATGTAGAGGTTGCAATGTATTTTGCCTTCTAGATATTTCTTTCACCAGCTGGACAAGCAGAATCCTGTCTTCCACCTACTTTGCAGGGAATTCATGTCATGAGAAAAGAGGAATTTAAATGTTGGATTTCTTGTAGTAGCCAATATTGAAGACAATTTCTTTAAAATAAGACATGGCAGTTTGGGGATTGCATGGAAAATATTTGATTTCCATGAAGCTGATTGACAGCTTGAGTTAAAGGAGAGTCAAAAACCTAAAAGTAGAAGTTGGAATCTACATTTCTAATTTCTAATGAAAAGAAACTTAAACATTAATAATTCTTATTGATTGCTGCTTCTTGGTATTTGAACTTTGTAGGTACTGAGTTTAATAAAATGGCTGAACATTTGTCTGTTGGTTATTATTTTGTTGTTTGGGTAAGGCTTCTGTTTACAGAAAGAAATTCTGAGTTCCCTATAAACAGAAGCTACAAAAACATGAATGCTAAGCTAGAGGGAATCATAGCTCATGTCACCCCACCTCTGTTCTGTTTGTTCTATTCCTGTAGCAGGCAGTGTGTTTAGGGATACAACAGGAGCCAAATTTAACTTACTAGGAATATTGTCATCATAACAGTGAGCATGAGAGGGAATCTTGAGTATGAAACCTTTAAAGTCGGAAAACATCAATTCTAAACATATATACAGTATCCTATAAAGTAAAATGTATAATACATAAAAATGGAGCAAAACTTGTTTCAGTGCTTCTTTTCTGTTGTGTGCCTGCAGAACAAAACAATCTGATTTTAGCCTTACATTAGCAGACATGACAGGAGGCATTGTAAGTCCATTTAACATTTGTCAATAAGCCAGGAGACACAGGTCTTAGCCCACATCTGTGCTTATTTAAGGATGAATATTTTGGAAGTGTCTGTGGCTGACTGAGATGCCTGCATCCAGAGCAATCCTGAAATTTTTAAGTGATGAAGTGCTATTTT
The DNA here is from genome assembly GCF_964034855.1 of Anser brachyrhynchus. Taxonomy (NCBI): domain Eukaryota; kingdom Metazoa; phylum Chordata; class Aves; order Anseriformes; family Anatidae; genus Anser; species Anser brachyrhynchus. The sequence goes on along the minus strand of NC_137696.1, from coordinate 10,201,792 downwards.
TGTAGAGGTAGGAGCATTTGGAGGAACAAACACTTGAAGTCAGCTTTAATATTTCTGATACCATGCTTCTACCATCTCCTCTGTCTTGTGTTCTAATTTTGAGATGCAGTGGTGAAAAGAGCTGTGTGAAAAATATAGTACTGTGTGGAAGTTAGGTCCTCAGCACTGTTCCTCAGCACAAACTGATGTATTCTGAGAACCTTTTGTAGCTGGTCTTTGCTCCTAGTAATGTCAATGTAAGCGCACTGTTTCTAGTTAGTATTGGTTTTGATGCTTAAGCGCCATTTATGAAAGTGTTTTACATTTCAGTGTTGCAGAGACAGTAAGAGAACCGGAGAATCTTTTAGACTGGCAGCAGCACAGACAGGAGCAAAAAAACAGCAGGAGGCAGAGGTTTCTCTCTTAAGTATAGTATCTTACTCTGAGTAATGGTTTAGAAATAAATGGAGCTAATTACTGCTGTGAATGCTATTGGCAGAACCCAGGGAGTTATACTGAGGTTTTTAGGCACAGAGCAAGTAACAGTGGCTGTAAGTTTAACTTCCTCATTGTGTTAACATCTTTCATTGTGCTGTATCTACAGTTTTGTGTCAGATCTCTGATTTTTTTCATTTAAGAAAGTACATTTTTAGATAGCACTAAAATAGCTAACTGGTCTAACAGCTTGGAGAACGTTTGGACAGAGATAAATGTGATTTGTTATAAAACTTGCTAATGTCCTTTGTCATCTCTGCCATTTTGATCCTGGCTAGCTTCCAAAACTGGATTTATCTCTCTGCGTATCTGTGGAAGTTTTCCATGGGCAGGGAGGCCTGCCCTGTGGGCTGGAGCCCTGCCTGGCATCGCTGAAGCGCTGTGTACTGTGGCCCTGTACCTGAGCTGCCTTTCCCAGTTGCAGCATGTCCCAACTTAGACCCTAGTGTTTGAAAAGTTTTCTACATGGGCAGTGTTTTAAACATGTTTTAATCAGTGGCTGTCAGATGAACTTCACTCTGTCTGGAGGTATTAAAACAAATTGTTTCTGCCATGAAAATGTCTGATGTTACACTGTAATTCTGTCAGACTGAAACATTCAAACAGCAGTAATTCTGTCCTTAGTATCTTGCAGGAGTCTCGTTCTGATTCAGGCATATTAGTAGTGCTATGCAGCTATAGGTAAAATTCTTCTCAAGGAAATGATATATTGTTTTCTACATGTCTCTGCCTGTTTGGGTGACAGTTAGTATGTCCATATATATGAATGAAGGCTCACTTGCGCATACTTCAATGTTTAATATGCTTTCTAATTGCATGTTGGGCAATTGCATCAATTGCTGAATTCCTCAAAGATTCGGGCAGAATAAAGTACCCTATGACTTCATATTTTTTAATAATTATCAGTACCCTGCTTTAAATAACTTTTTGAGGTTTTTCTATTTTCATTTTAAAAAAAATGCAAGCTCTGAAGTATCAAAGCTGACTGCTGTTCCAAATGATTTAGAGATCTGGTATATTGTTTAGACATCGGTTGAAAGAAGTGATAGAATATAGTCAACGTGACAGTAAAAACATAAAATTAGTATCATGTCCAATTAAATTGTTTTTTTTATTTACCTTACGTCGCCTCTGGTGTGAGCAACCAAAATGTGTAGCTGTACCTGGCTTTGTGGTGGTTTTGTCACGGTAGTGAATTGTGTCTGGGTGATCACTGCTGCCTGAGTAAGCAGGGGTAGTAATACATGTGGGGCTTTCTCCTATTTCCACTTCTTTGCTCCTTGGCAAAATCATCAAGGCAGAGCATTTCATGAGCTGATGCTCAAAGTAGAGCCAGGGGATTCTTGGAAATGCAGCAATGCATAATCCAAACTCCCAATGGAGCTTTGACAGACCTGTCCAGTCTCACACTGTTTTTCATTCATGGAGTTGTCTGGAGAAAATAAAAGGGGATTGGGCATGGAAACTGCTTCTAATGTCTGAGATTGTGACAGCATCCTTCGGCTGCTGCACTGACTCACTGGTCAGCCTTGAACCTGAGAGATCCTGCCTTATCAGCCTGGAAGGCAGCTGCCTGCTCTCCATGGGTAGTGAAGGTGCTGCCTGGCACTTCTGCCTGCCCGTGTGCTGGCACAGAGGCTTCCAGTCCTCTGTTTGTGGCAGTATCTCTTGAGAGGCAGCACTGGAAAAGTGTGTGAACGGCAAGATACGTCCTGCTGCCAAAAGACAGGATACTGTTCATGTAATAAACCTTAATAGCAATCTGTAACGTAGCTTCAGGTAGCCTGTTCACAAATTATTTAAGAATTCTAAGTATGCAGGGACTTGAATTTCTATTTCATGAAATTAATTGCAGATGAGGAGTGACATGGACCTGAAATTCTTAAAGAAATTAACTCTAGCTCATTAATTAATGCTTTTTTTTTTTTTTTTACAAGGTCAGAAAATTGCTTTAGCTCACAGTGGAAGTGCTGTAAGGTTAAGGCAGATACACTCTGTGAATGAAAAGATGCAATAAATATTAAGTTCAAAGCAGAATGCAGTTTCAATTGAGTGGCAGCAGCTGCTTTCATTATCATGCATTATACTGAAGAGCTATCAGAATTGCTCTAGGTACATTATTAACTAGAAAGCCAAACTAGATCCATATTGCAAAGAACAAACTGCAAGGTATGACATGAGTGGAACAGAGTACATGGGAAGATAGGGGGAAGATGGAGGCATTTAAGTAACATTACATACATGTCTGGCCGCATGTATCCTTTATGTAGTGTATTGGTGGGAAGACTTCAGGGACCAGTGATGCTGTCCAGCTGATGCCTTCTTGACTGCTTTACAACTTAGAATTACAAGGCTGAATGCTTGAAATACTCCTGAGGTGCCAGTCAACGCAGCATTGCAGGGGCCCTGAACCAACCTTACAGGGATGTAAGTGAAACCAGATGTGAGTGCAGGCTAGCCGGGAAGAGAAGTGCGAACTTGATTGTGGCAATTCTAAGCTTAAAAAAAGCTCTTCCTAGCAATAGCTGGTATTTTCTGTTACTTCTGAAACTCTCAGTGATAGAATGATTGTGCTGAAGTATTTTCTTAAAGAAGAAACATTTTAGGATTTAAGTCTAAAGTTTTTAATGGGTTTTGGTGCCTAATTCATCACAGAAGCTCAATACTTGTAAACTTTTAATGGCTGGAAATGGCTTGGCATGGAGATCTTCTGGTGGTTTGTTTATAGCTTATTTCTGTGACTAGAGGTTCCTGGAAGGTGTATGATAGAACGTAGTCTTCATAGTTAGGATTAATTTAGGGTTTTGTTCTTCAGGGCTTTATGTCAATTGAAGAGTCAACTTTACAGAGTGAATGAGTTGCTGTTCCTGAGGAATGAACTGAACAGGGCAATTACTATTACTTTGTAGTTCACCAGTGTGAAACCCTGTTAAAAACTGTGGTGCCGACCATTGCTGTGCTTTCTAACCCATGGAAAGTCACTTGGGCCTATTTCCTGAACACCGGTATCTTAAAACAAACGAAACTATTGAACATATACTATTTAAACAAATATTTATCCAATAAGTGGCCAATATAGATCAAGAAATTAATGAAAAATATTTCTTAAAAATTCCTTTTAACAGCTGGAATGAGTTGCATCCTGTAGCCAGCATCTCTCATGCAACAGTTTCATTATTATCTGAAAGAATTTTGCCATAAGGGAAGTGTTTTGCATTCCTTAGTGAATGTATCCCCTGCCCTAAAGAACAGTAAATAATCAGTAATTGTTTGGGACTTGGAACTTTCTTAAACAGAACTTATTTTACAAGCATATCAATAAAGAAAGTGTTTTGAAGGTTAGCTACTAACATAGAACAGAGATTTAGGTGTTCTTTATCAGTTTTGCAGAAGAATCCCTAGGTTGAAGAGCATGCTGTCTATGTAGTTCTTTGTTTCTTTCACTTCTCATGTTAATCTGTTCTTTTCGCCTATAGGTTTAGAGACATGGCAGGTCGTGCCCATTTCCCATAGGGAAACTGTAGGTAGGGTTGAAGCTAATGTCCTGTCATACTCACCCTAGGAACCCAGACGCATGAGCCTCCATTTATGTGTATGGGTATCTCCAAGTGATGGCTTGTTCATCTACACCTGTCACTTGATCATCCACCACACACTGGAGATGTTCTTTCTCAGGCTTTACCCAGATGTGAGGTTTTACTGTGCATCTCTTTTTCTTGAATCTACAAACCACCCAGCAACAAGGTAACCTCATCAAAAGGTTTAAGGTGGCTTCCTTATTCTCTGTAGACCTCTGTGCCATTGTTCATATAGACTGGAGTCATTTTAAGCAAGACTGTCAAAACCAGAGGTTGTGAATGCCGATGTGCTGCAGAGTGCTGCTGTAATACGTTCTTCTGTCTTTAATTTTGCATATTTAGGCACGATTACTGCTCTATCTTTGCCAAATTTACCTCTGCTTAAAACAACTTCTTGGATATGGTGTCCAGCCAGGTTTATCATAATTGTGTTGCTGGTCTATTTAAATGTTGAAGCTATAGCCACGTGACCATTTCAGTTCTGTGTGCTTGTAGTAAACGTAACTGTATTAAAACTATACATAGGGATCAAGGTCTGAACTGTTTATACATAGTTTTCTGTTCTGGTAATCTGTTCCCTTTAGAGTTCTCCATGTTGCATTTTTCCCCACTGTAATTTTTCTTAATCCCTGAAGTAAAGGTTCTGCATGTATATCAAAAGAAAAGAAATAAACTTCATGGTCTTCCAACAAGTGCTCTGTTGCTGCAGGGTTTTGTCTGTTTACTTGTTGGTATTTGCAGGTCATACCAGTGGTGTTTCAATTGTGTATCTGGGAAAAATGCACAACACTTTTCGGATAAAATCAATGTTGTTCTGCATTTTGTGAAAGGTAGGAAACCTCATTCCTTTATTCAGTTCTTAGATGCCATCTAACATTTCAGATACATCAGTGCTGTTGGTTTTGGAGAGTATCAACTCTAGCAATTTGGATCTTTCTCTGTGCCCAGACAGTGAAGGACTGGTAGGCACAGCAATCTAATCTAGCTTTCAACCCTCAGTGTATGGAGAGGAGTCTGAGGGTTTCTCAACTGTCAATTACAATTTTCTTAGTTGGGCAGTGTTTAGTTTTGTCTGTATCGTTTTACTGTTGCTGCAAGAAGAAAGCAAAGCAGATGTTAAATACTCTAATTAAATCAAACCCTTTTGAATCTTAGCTGTGATCACATTGCTTTTTATCTGGGTAAAAGGGTGTTGCCTCTTGAAGTTCATATTGGATTTTTGCTTAAGATACTAAATCTGGTTTTCATAACATAACGTGCTTAATCTTTGAAACGACTATACTGAGATGTGCTTACCATTTTTGGGGTATACTTGTGAAGGATCGGACTCTTAGGTTAAAAATTTAGGTGATCCTGAAAAGAAAACTCTTTAAGTGGCCAGTCAACTTTCACAGGCCTCCACTGAACTGATCACTAACTTACTTTGTAAATGAAGCAGTGTTAGCAGCTGAAATAAGAAATGGACCATTTTCTATTTGTGGATTTGGCATCTTTGTCTTCCAGTGTTGGAAAGTGAAGTCATGAATAAGTGTCCAACAATTAAAAAGTGAGGTGGATATGTTTATTTTAAAGCTGCAGTGCTGGGTGTTTATCTAGTTTTGGGGAAAAATTAAGAAAGCATATCAGCACTTCTGTGTTTATTGCATGAATATATATGGATGAATAAGCAAAATCACATAAAATAATAAAGTGTTGTTTCTCCTATCATTAAAGGAGAGTGGAAAAACAGAATGATTCATGTTGTAGTAGTAAAGGATCTGTCAATTCTTGAATTATAAACTCTTCCTTTCCGTTGTTTATAAGTAAACCAAAAAATATGTAGGCAAGACTAACATCCTGTATCAAGTTGAAAGCCAAAACGGATGCACTGTTTTAATTAAATATAAATCCTTTTTGTTGCTTTTGTATTATAAGAGACAAAGTTGCTCTCTAATAGCAGGGTGGAAGTAGTCTTTGCTTGCAGGCACCTTGTTGGTAATAATTCTTGTAGCTCTTAGACTTGAGATGACATATTTGTCATGCAACAAAGGAGCAGCCTAGCCAAGTTCAATGTGGGAGCTTTTAACTAACTAATACAGTGGTTTTGTTGTTCCTGGTGTGTGTATACACACTGAGAAGTTCGTAGAAGTGCAGAAGACCTAGGCATATGTTTTCCTTTAATTTTAATGAAAGTTCTGTGGCTGAATTCCATGCATTGCAATGAAAACTGAGTCCACAACTGTGTATGGGATTGCTTAAGGCGTGTTATATGTTCAATTCCTAGAATCAGAATCAGTGTTACAAGTATTTACTGTCTAATGAGCTGCTAGCAGAAGTCCTTGGTGACTGGACTCGTACATCTGTTTACTTCCGAGTACCAGGATTTCCAGTCTCCTGGATTTGTTTGGTGTCGCTGCGTAATTTAACATGTGGTTTGGTGTGTGTACCCAAGAGGAAGTGTGAGCTGGTGGTTAAGATAGCATTGGTATTCAAGAGTTTGAAGTATGTTTTGTCTGACCCTTATCCTCTAGGAATGCTAGTCTTCTGAACTGGAAATCTACATGCATTTGAGAACATCTATTCTTGTATCCAGAAGCCTCACAGTGAGGATCTAGCTCTTATCTTTTTACATCATCTATAATGAGGGTTTTGTCCAATGTGGTATGTCTATCCCTCTATACAGTACTAGCAGGTGTTACTTTAGACATCTTTGAATATACGCTTTCTAATGAAAATTTGCATATAATACTAAGCTTCTAACTTAACCAGGAAAATGATTTGGTATGATGTCAAAAATATAGCTGTTACTTTGGACTGCCTGTATTTCTGCAATACATTGTACAAAAATGGTGAGTAAGTCTGCTTGTTGGGAGTATAAGGGATGAAATTCTGATTCTGTCATTGGAAAGCCTTCCACTGATTTCCTCTGGATGGGAATTTCACACAACTGGACTGCTCTCCTATGGAGGGTGCTCCATTAGGGTAGACTGCCCTCACTGAAAGCAGCACTGCTCCCAAAAGCAGGGGCAAGCAAAAAGACAGAAGTATGCTGTCTATGCTAGATGCAGTAGCAAAGGACTTCTAGAGACAGACATATTCCTAAATTACATATATTGGTGGCGGGTCTGCAACTTGCAGGGTCAGGAAGAAGCTGTAAAGTTGAATTTTTTGTTTAAAACTTGCTTCTTCCACTGTAATTCACTGTTTCTATGACTGTTCAGCCAGGTCTGGGTTACCACAAACTACATTTTATGCAGAAAACTTGGGCTTTGTACGGTTAAAGGACTTGTATTTTCTATTTATGCCTTCTGTTTTCACCAATCTTACCAGTGAATAAGATGGGAAGCAAAGCACGGTGACCAACTAAGGTGGTTAAACGCTGCCTTGAAAAGTGGCTTTCTCGACTTCTGCCAAAAATTTCCCCCATGGTGTTGGTCAAGACCAGGCTTTTCATAGCGATGTCTGTTTCTTGTACTAGTGCTCAGTTTGAGACCCTGGAAAGTAACTTGCAGAAGTGGTGTGCACTCAGCTCCTTCCTGGTCTTTTACACGCAGTGATGAATTCTGTCATGTAATCATAAGTTTTCTTGAAAATAAATCAGGCTGCTCATATCACAACGGGCACTCCAATTCCTGAAGGCTTTTAGTGGCTTTGTCTGTAGCCATGTCTGTGGTCCAGCCACCCTTTTCATTTGATGTGTATTATATCCCAAATTTTGTTCAAGCTGTTGTGATTTGAATTTCTTACTTATGCAACTTATATGAACTGTTTGGATTGTTTCCTCTGCAAAATGAGGAAGCTGGGGCACACTCTTGTTTTTGTAAAAATGGATGGTGACCTGACTTGTTCTGACACTAATTTTCTGAAATTATTATTTTAGAACAGCTCCTCCAGAATCAAACACTGCAAGTGTTTGTAAGTTTTTCATGATGCTTGCTCCTAAATTATTTGTTTGGTTATTTTGCTTCCAAGGTCTTGGTGTTGCAAAAAAAGAAGGAATGTATTTTATTATCTGTGCACTTATAAATGGCCAAACAGATTGTTATGAGCAATTTTTTAATAAAAAGCGCATGAGAGTCATGAGAGGTCTTATTCTAGGAAACATGCCAGTCTTGAATGCCTGTACTTGATCTATCTGCCTTTGGAAATCTTTGTCACTGGAAGCACCAAGTAACTCTAAGTTATTTTGAAATGAGTTCCTTAAAATTAGTTATTTAAAAATTAGTTAAAATACTTGATTTTTTTCTTTTTTTTTTTTTACTTTAAGAAACTAGTAACTCCAGACTTCAGTCCTGAATCCCATCCTAATATGCATGTTAGCACAGTTGCAAGTCAGGAATTATATTGGTGACAAGGAAAGAGTTGAAAGTTGAACAAAGGCAATCACCATCATACAGTGACCACCACAGAAAATTCTCTAAGTCAGGAAATACATAATGCAGCTGGGCATCGGTGAGTACACCAGCGAATGATCTCACTTCATTAATGCTGTTGGAAGGCTCTGTAGAGTGCTCCAAGCTTTGCAATGGAGAAAACTTGTTTCAAAAGGGTGAGTCATGACTAGCCCATCAACTTTCAGTACTCACCCTTTCTTGCATTAATGAAGCAGTGGCAATTGGTTCTGAAACATGGGTTAAGTCAAGCATAATATTAATTAAATTTGTACATAAATTTCAATAAAAGTTGGCTCTTAATGAAATCTCTGGGGTTTTCCAGGATTTTGTAATTCTTAAATCAGGATACAAGTCCTAAGTTAGCAGTCTACAGTATGAAAGTGATAGGAAACAGATCAGTCTGTTTCAGTGGTCAGGCGGAATAAATGGTCAGGCAGAATAAAATCAAAAAGGGGGAAGGGAAAGAAATGGCATAGATTACAGAAAACAAATGAGATGTTTAATACTTCTTGACAGCGCCTGAAGCTCAAGGAAAAGATGAAAAAATAGAATGATTTGAGTTTTGGAACATATCTGTACTTTGCCAGTAATTCTGTTCTTACCAGGTACTTAACAATTATCAAAACATGTGTGTTAAGAAATTGTTGTTACTCTTACCCTGCTATTATACTCCTCTTTTGCGACACAGCAATAAAGTGGCATTGCCTGAGCTATCGAAGATCTTTGTTCAACAGAGTATGCTTAATTACATACTTAATAAAATACGAGCTGATTTTTATTTAACTCTTACCACTTACTTAACTGTCTTAGTGTTTTCTTGGCATGTTATTCCAAAACACCTTTTTTTCAGATTGCCTCCTGATGCACATTTCTTTTATCAGCCTACAACACGTGAAGCCTAAGGGATGAAATTAAGACTTGGTGGCACAAGACAAAATGCTTTTTAGTAGTTAACAATACCTATTTATAAGGAGTACCCCAAAAATAGTATGGGCCTATCAACTTTCAAAAATGATTTCTTTTTTTTTTTTTATTAGATGTTATTTTTTTGTAGTCAGATTTTTAAGTATTGTGAAACAGATAAAGCTTATTTCACTGCCTTCACTGGAAGTGTCACTGTTGCATTGAGTAGAATTTTGCTTTTCTTATAGTTCTTGAAATCTGAATCTTTTTTTCTTTTTTTTTAAGTACTTTTTTTTTTAAAAAAAAAAGTACTTCTAAAGGGCAGATCCTAATGAGACAGCAGGAAGATGTCCAAAACAAATGGAAGCTTAGAAGCTTGGGGGAAAGACCAAGCCCATTACCTGTATGATGAACATTTACTAAATCTGCTGGTTTGGTTTTCTACGTGGTGCCTGAGAAGGTGATAGTTCAGGATTTCAAATCTGGCTTTATCTTTTAAGGTTTTATTTCTGGGAAAAAAAATAAAATAATAATTCTCCTAGTTGATTTATCTCTTTTGCAAATAATCAGGATGTTTTTTAAAGCAAATAGTTCAAGAACCAGATTTATTTAATAAAAAAATACTAAGTACTACAGCACATGAAACACTGAATTACAAAGAATATGAATTAGATTCTAATTGAATAAATATTAAAAACTTTGCTTAATTTTTTGAAACAAAAACATTGAACCAAAATGTGTTCATGCTTTGATAGCTTTTTTAAATAGCTTGGAGCTTTGATATTAAATGTGTTTATTTACACTGAATATATTCATAATGACAGTTTATAGATTGCAGGAATGGACTTAGCCATAGGCATGATTGCAGCACTGCTGCATCTCACATGAACATTTTTTTTTTTTTACAGAAACAATAAACAACACATGGAGGATTTTAATTTATAGTAACTAATCAATTGCAAAGGTGATTTTAATTATTAATTACAGGGGATATTATTTATACACCTAGCTTGTACACCGCTCTACACCACTACATTCTTTGTAAAACTACATTCTTTGTAAACATACTGTGCTGGGTTCACCTCAAGAACAGGTTCTGGTGTGCTGGAAACAACAAATAGCTCCTGTGGAATAAAGAATGCAATACCTATAATGTATCCTTATGTTAATCTCTTGCATCCTCCTTATTTTAGCTATGTTGATAATTCAGGATGCTGTGATTTTTTTGCAATTAAGTCCTGACAAAGCCCAAGCTTAAACTTCCACGCATAAAATTGAAGCAGATTGTTGGCTACCGTGGTCTACTTGGTGCTTTTTTGAACAGCTATGCTCTCAAATGGAGTATTGATTATTATAGTAAATTTTTGTTGGTTTACCTCATATGCTAAAATACCTACTATTTTATATCACAGTTGCTTTTAAAGTTTTTTGAGGCTGTGGGCTAAAAGATGGAGGTAACTACTTCCTTGAAAGTGTGCAACTTAAACTACACTACACAACTTAATTTAGTAAAGGTGGGGCGGGGAGGAGCTGAGCTAGCTGAATGTTTGTTAAGAATGTTTCAAAACACTAAGCTATAGAAAAATGGAAAATAAAATTCTGAGTTGTTACATACTTTCTGACAACAGGCATCCACTTCTATAGGAGTTAAAATATATGTTGCCGTTGTCTTTAAAATAAAGGTAGTTTGTAAGTCCCAGCATACATTCATCAGTTGATCTAATAGTAATAAAATGTATCTGAGATGCCAAAATAGCCAAAGTAAATATTTCAGCTTAAAATTGGTTTGGCTGAGATTTTTGTGACTGTGTGGGATGGGTTTTGTTTTCACTGCTAAAAAAAATGGGCAGGCAAACGTTTTGTGCATCTGAAAGCAATTGTACATGCACTTCAGCATGAGGAACAGCTGGACATCCGACTGCCTAATCTGTGCTCACGTGTGGATGCTTATATAAGGTACTTTGATAGAAACAGTCACTTGTGCATGTTCTGAAGTGAGCTGACCCATTATCTCCTGAAGGATTCAAAAAGTGGTATCTTGGGAAGGGGAAATGTGTTGCAGTAACTGCAACACTGGAAGTGTTAGATATTCTCACATGGACTTGCTTTGTGCTCTATAATGTGAAGCTTTAAAAACTGTGATACTTTCATTTTGAGATCTCCATTTTTTAAATAGTTAAAATAGTTCCAGTTAAAGCAGTTGGACAGTTTGCATCTTCTGAGTATCTTTTTGTAGCTATCTTGACTTTTGAGGGAAATAGCATGAATCCCAGTCATGCTTGAAGGAAATCACTGTGTTTTGGTCTGACATTATTTTTAGTTCTTGCATAATAACTTAATTGTATTTTCTGTGTAAATTGTATCTTCTCTGCAACTCTCAGAAGATCAGTAAGCATGGTAATGTGGGAGTTAATCTTCATGGTTTGTATGTCTGCCTCCCTTGCTGAACCCCATTACAAAAGAGCAGAAAAGCGTAGTCTTTGAAACTTAGGACTGCATGTGTTATCTGCACAATTTGCAGCCTCATTTGAATGCTTTTCTGGACTGTGGATGCATGTGGGTTTAATCTGAACTTGGACTGTATGTCTAACTGAGCTCTTTACTCTAAGGGCTCTCTTGTTTTTACCGAGCTGGATAACGAAATGGATTTTTAAGTGATACTGCTGATTTGGTCAGTGTGATGCTTAATTATGGGCTGCTAACAGGGTTGCTTTGAAATGCCTAAGGTTAGCATTTAATCAACTTTTTAAGTTAAAAAATTGATGATCAGAGGCAATGGTATTTTTATTTCTTGCTCAACTATAACACAGCTATTGGCTTTAAATACAACTTATGTGGACGGTGGATACTAACCAGTTATCAAGTGTCAGAGAACTAGCTTTTCTCAAGAAGCCTGAATTGGTATGCTAACAGCCAAGGTTCCTCATTTAAACTTCTTGTGGTCTTTCGTTTAATAGATGGGGTATAAGAAATCATTTTTGATTGCTTTCTGTGTGATAGAGTGGTGTTAGCCGAAATTGTACTTGGTTTGTGTTGTGAGCCAAACCTTACCCTGTAGGAGGCAGACCTATTACAAGGAAAAATAATAGGCCTTTCTGCTTCGTAGGGCTCTCTGGTACGTTTATTGCTTTGGGAATATAAGACATGAGTTTAACAGGATGTTCTCATTTGTCCTGTGCTTTCTATAGATCAGCATGACATGAAACCTATTTTGAGTTACTGAAATGGCTAACTTGGTTTTATTTTTCATTTCTTTACTCTTCTTCATTGGAACAAATGTCTGTGATATTGCATATCTTTTTCTGAGTTTTTTGAGAAGCCAAATGTGATTTTTCGACTTCTTTTCAATGAAGAGATATTCTGATAATTTTTATGAAAATGCACTTATGATTGCATGCCTGTAAATAACTAAATTATACTTCAAGTTTACAAAAATATTTAACAAGAAAATCCTCATCAGATCTCTTGTGTAGCACATAAGAAAATCTTCAGATTCGCTTTCATTTATTTGGGGGATCATTCTGCCTCTTTAAGATGTAGACATTTAATGTAGATCAGATATGAATAACAAAGTAAATTTCAGACTCATTTAGAGTGGAAAAGATGTTCAAGATCTTCAAATCTCAAATTTGAAATACAAAGGGTTGAATTCTGTGCTAGTGCAAGCTAGTAGTGATCATTTACATAAAAAGAAAATCTTCCCTGATAACACATACAGTATGCAACTAACATCAACATTCAAACCACTTTTCTCAGGTTAATGAATAGAAATGAGACACCAAAATATATGTATTTGAAACTTACTCAACATTGTCACACTTAATTCATACGTTTGATCTATCAGTTTCTGCTAATTTGTCCTTGCTGGTCATATTATTTTGAAGTAGTACCCTGAAGAAACTTGTACAATGTACTCTCTAGAGAAATGCTAGCCTTGAGTACAGCAGGGTTTGTCAGAAAAGGAAGAAATATAAACAAATTAATAACATTCATTTGTCAGCTGTGCTTATAAATACAAGTTCAAACACTAGTTTTGATTAAATATCTTTTTCTCCGCTTTCTAAAACAGCTGTGGACTTGACCCACTGGATATTTTAAGAACTGGCTGTTGTGATTCATGGAGCAGCTAGCAAGCAGGCAGAAGCAGCACAGTCTTCCCCACGCCTACAGGCTCAGTTCTGTTCTGGGGCACCACACCTACGCCTGAGCAGGTTGCTTGATTTCTGGCCCATGCATTGTTGGCCTATATCCTTAAACTGCTGGTGTTTTTCCTTGCTTCCTTTAACGCTCTGAAGTAACCTGCCTCTTGGCTTTGTTTTGTTGGTGGACTGTAGTGGGGTCGTCCTAATACAGGTGTTAAAATTTCTCTCCCTTTCGCTCTGCCTGGTTCTGCCTTTGCTAATTCCCCCTTCTTGCAGGTATGTATATGCAAAAGGTGTGGATGTACAACTAAGTGCACACCTTTGATCCTGACCTAGTGTGTGGACTGCTGCCCGCAGTATTTCTGGTGATTTATCAAGCTGTAAGCAAAAGAGTTTAAAAATCTCTTGCTGCCATTTCCCTGAGGGGAGTGCAGCAGTTTCCATGGCAGCAGAGGCCCCCTTTAGTACAGCTCCACAAGCAGCCGCATTTCAGGTCAGGCAGCTTCAGGTTTTACTCCAAGCTACAGCCTACATTCAAGAGTTATGAAAAAATAAAATAAATACAAGGAGCAGAGGAGGAAGGTTGGTAGGAGAAATTTGACTAAGTTTTGATTGAATCCTCTTGACTTTATCCTGCACGAAAATGTTTGCAAGTCTTCCCTGGATTCTCTTGGGGACCCTTTGCACATTCTCTGGCTTCAGAATGTTTTCTCTATTTTGTCCACCTTGACTGCTTTTGCTAAACTTAATGCTAAATGTGGTGTTTTTTTCTTAGGCCATACAATTCAAATAAAGTCAGACAGCAATGTTTTCAAACACTTGTTAAGGTTTTTGTTACTTTCCTGTTACTTTCTTTCACATGAACACTTAACTCTATAAATTGTTTCCACGTTTCTCTTTTACTGTTAGGGCCCTGCAACAGGAACAGAGGTGGACTGGTAGTGGAATGTCTCTGCAGTAACCTATGAGCTGTAACATGCCGCTACTATACAGGCTACAAGAAGCTTTATCTTTATGTGCATTTCAGGTGTATAAAACAAAAAGGCTTTAAGTAAAACCTTCCTAGTCCTTAAGATTGCAGAGAAAGCCATGGTTTCCAAGCCTAAAGTTCTTTGTAGATGGTGAAAAGCCAGACAGCAATGAAAAAATTGCATATTTCTGTTCTGCAGACACTTAAATATCAGGATTTAGGAAACCGTGACAGTACTGTTTCAGAATACAACAACATTTTGGAGGTATTTCATAAATATTTGTAATCCTAGTCTATACACTGTCTCAGATGTAAATACAGTCTTCAAAAAGCAACATTCTCTCAAATATTTTATCCCAAACAAAGGGAAATAAATTGTAAACACGTCAGTGCCTTTATTCTCTCCCCCTCTAAATACAGAACACGTTTCGCTTGTTCTACTGTGAGTAACGCTGGGTTTAAGACAAAGAGAAACAAATATATTCCTAAGCTGTGCCTGGCTCACCAATGTTGATGCCGTAGATCACTTTTCAGATCTGTTTTTAGCATTGTAGGCTGTAAAATGCTGTGGTCTCAGTTATATGTAAAAAGCTCAACTAGTTTATTCTAAATAAGTCCCCATAGAAGCATCCTATGTGTATTGATGATTTGATACAGCGTCTAGCAAAGGAAAAATGTCTTGTTTATTTACGTGCTTGTTTGGTACGCCCACACCTTCTCCAACACTTGATAGATTCTTTCCATGTAAATGAAACGGTACTTATGAAAGATGCTGTAATATTAGTTCTGGAGAAGTCATGGTTCTTTGAAGCAAATCAAAACCATGCTGTTGAAACAAATCATCCCCAAAATGTGTTTTGGCAAAAGTTTCTCACCTTATATGTGCCTTAGCCTCAGAGCTGGCCCACAGGAGTATCATTAGTACAAAGTGTGGTGGTCTTTTCAGGTGTGGAGACTAGGAATTTATATAATGCTGTCATACTTCTGTGAGTGGTGAGCAGCTGTTATTCCCTAAATGATCAGACATGGACCTGAACCAGAAGCCAGGTGGTAAAAAAGCACATATCCTTAAAAAGCGGCATAGCCAAACCCTTAAACCATTTCCTCTTGGGTCAGAACTCAAGTGTAAGGGTTCATAAGACACTGCTGATAATTCATCGCTTTCATTACTGCAAATTTTCTGTTTTACTTCCCCGTTGTACACGAGCAAAGGATGGCAAGGCTTCTTTCTTGTGCTGCATCCCGTCTCGTAGGGAGTGATGAGCTGTGTGCTCTGCCACTTCCCACACCTGCACCTACTGCATGACTTCATTTTTCTGTACCAAAGCAGGAAAGATTTTGTTTAGAGCATAGTGCAAACAAAACTATTTCAGAAAATGTTTGGTTTTATAGTCTAGATTCTGTTCTTTTAAGAAGTCTTTGGGAAATGCAAGTCAGTCTGCTGGCTGCAGTATTCAAAGTGTGGTGTTTTTTATGTCTGTGCTACTATGATCTTGTATGATGTAGGCAAAGCTCCTTAAATAATATTTCCAGAGAAATACCCGTGGGATCAGTGCCCTGGGCGAGGGGGCGCCTGATGGATGGAGCGTGTCTGAGCAGGCAGCGCCCCGCTGCCCAGCCACTGGCCTCACACTGTGCCCAGGGCTGGGTGAAAGGTGTGTGTGCGCTTTCACAAGCGTGTATGGCCGGGCACCCTGCAGAAACGGCCCTTCGGATGCTCTTTTCCAGCCATGCGTTGAAGGAACACGCCTGGTTGCCCCGGTAACAAGCCCGAGTCCCGCGGCAGGGCCTGCTTGAGTAGATAACGTCACGGTGCGCGGGGACCGGCGGGCCGGGCCGTGAGGCGAGGCGCGGGGCCGTGAGGCGGGGCGGGGCTGCTCGCGCAGCCCTTAGCCCGCCGCGGGAGGGGGGAGAGCGGGGCGCAGAACCTTCCAGAAGGCCCTGAGCGGGCCCCGGCGGCGGCACGCGTCTGAGTGAGCCAATCAGCGCTGGGCGCTCTCGAGTCGCCGTGAGGAGAAGGCCCGGCAGGGCAGGCTGTCTGGAGGTAGGTTCCTCGTCCGGCATCAGGCGGCTGCAGCAGAAATGTTCGCTTTAAGATAGCTATCGAAGGGTGAGCTGCGGGCTCGGCTCCTGCCAAACGGTTGAAAGGGGTGTCCCCGTCTGAGTTGGCCCGCCCCAGCTGGGGGAGGTGAGTTGTCCTACCTGCTCCCGAGGAGCATCGTGCAGCCACCATCAGGTAGGTGGCTGCTGTACGTGGTGAGGTACAGCTCCGAATGCCACAAGCTAGTTAATGTTTGGTAGGTGCTGGGTGGTCTGAAATTCATGGCGTGTGTGAGAGAACTAAGGCTGAGTGAAGTAGTAGGGGGCACAGAACGTTCTGTTTATTCGGGCCTACGGATACCAATGAAATTTAAAACAATTCCAAAGATATTTATCAGAGTTGCTGGAGATAATATTTTCTCATTTGTAGATAAATGAGAAATTAACTACAGTAACTGTGTACTAATTGTAGCAGATACAGGTTTCTTGCTTTGTCAGCTGGTACAAAAAAGTGCTTTATAGTGTTAAGTGTATGGTCCGTCTTGTGCAAATATGAGGAAAGATGAAGAACTGAGCCCCTACAGCCATGTAAATCTGAGGTAGGGAGCAGCTCTGTGGCTTTCTTCCCTACTTCCCGCATGAACTAAAGTTGCATAAATATGTCCTAAAAAGTTTTAGTGGAGATGAATTGTTTTATCTGGACTCTTACTGTTCTCACTTTAGTCTTCTCCATGTGAGACTGTGGAGCTGACAATAGAGCTTGCTCTGCATGGAGTTTGTGGTGTTACTTTCTACATGCAGTGGAACTTGAGAATTGGGAGCAGCCAGGCACTCAGTTGACCTTAAGTACAGTTGTGAACACTGGGCAAGGAAGATATTTCTAATTTTTGTCCAGGACAAGCTCACCTTAAAATGAGAAGGGGCGTGGCCATGGGGATTATGTTTTCCTGTGGGTGTTTCGCTAGCCTTCTAAAAATGGTGTATGCAGATTTTTGCTTCAAGTAATTTAGCATTTCAGATGTTTTTCTTTCTGATTTTAGGCCATCCAGCTACATTAGATTCTTATGCTGAATAGGGCCCCTTTCCAATTTCTCATGAGGGAATTTTGGGTCAGTTACTAGGCTTGTTTCCTTCTGTTGAGATACCTCTGGTCACCTTAGGACTCAAGCACCAAGTGCTATTCTCCTGGTTCACTCATGTATGTCTGTTCCCATGTTACACTCCTTACTGCAAAATTTCGTCTCAAATACACAAGAGGGAGTGTTCACAACATGAAGCAAAGAATGCAAGGTGTGTAGATGCATAAACATCTGACAGATGTTTCTTAATTTGAATTACTGGCATCATTTATAGACTAAATTAAAGGTTGTCACAGGAAATTCATTTTGAATGTGAGAAGTCAGTTTGTGGCTTGTGTCTTCCAGGGAGTCTTTACATATAGAGCCTCCTTTTTAGTGGTCAAATGGGAAGTGGGTTTAAAAGAGTGTTTTGTCTCTGCCAGGCTGTAATCCTTCGTGCTTACTGCTAGGGTTGTGTTTCAAGGTACGTGAATGCTAAGAAATACCTGCATTAAGTGTTAAGAGTGTGTATTTCTTCATAATCCAAGAACCTGTGCACAGAGTTTAAAGAATGAGATTAGTTGTGTAGGTGTTCAGTATAGGCTTGGTGCCATCCCTGCTAGTTCTAAGAATAATAAACCACTTGTTTCTTGTAGTCAGCTAAGGTATCTCAGGTCTTTTATACAATTTCTGACAATGCAACAAAAAAACATTCTTGTCAAATGCAGGGTCTTGAACAAGATACATTTTGATCTCTGTATTTTTATTTATTGGCTTAAGACAAGCAGCTTGAGTGCACAGTTCTAATAAAGATGCCTAAGTGCAAGAAGACTGCATTTTATAATCTTCTGTGCAATTTTGCAAGGGATGAATTAACTTTAAAACAACTTCAATGCTCTTCAAATGAGAATTTAAATGAATAATAGTAATATTTTAATTGCAGTTACATGCCTACAACAATTTATGTATCACTGAAGTTATAAAAAGTATTGTGTGGAAATACACTTAAGTGTTATACGCTAGAGTACTCTTTCTTCTCAGTTTTCAATACGACAGAAAATCCTCAAAGTGTGTTTTCATAAAGAAGCCTGTAAAGAAGCAGATGTCTGCAAATCAGTTGTTAGTGCACCTCCTGTTATCACCAGTGGCTTATTACTAATGTACAGAAGTTTAAATTGCTGCAGGATAGGAAGATGGCTAGTATTTAGTTAGGAGCAGCCATCATACTGTCAGCTCCTGGACTATTACCTCCTTGGAATTTGTGTTCAATACAGATTTTTTAGTGTGCTGTGGAAGAAAAAAGCAAGTGCCAAATTAATTTGATTGGATCATAATGCAAATGCATACAAAACTCACTGATTTTTTACAGGTGTTCGTTTCCCCCCATGTTTCTTAATTGTTTGGTATCTTTCATAATTTAATACTGCTTTTTGTACTGTAATTTTGGTTTGCTTGCTTTATTCTTTTGCTGGGCTTGAAAGCGTCATTTTTATTTCAATTTGTTTCTTGTTTTCGTCAGAACAGGATAAACTGGCTGCTTGAGTTTTTTCTTGGTACTTTTTAAATTGTGGACGGCTTTTAGGTCCTTGCTACAAGTGTAATACTCAATTTGCAAAGCTGATACGCCTATTTTAAAGCTATTAATATGTGCTTAAAAGGGGACGTTACATAAAAGTTTACCAGACAGAAAAAGGCTACAACAGACTTATTTAATGTTCTATAATATGTTTCGAAATGTTGACACTTAAATGCAAAATGAACTTAAATTAAAGGAGACTGGGAGGGGAAACAAGGTAACTAAACATTTGGCATAGTTTTCTTGTTAAAAGACTGTACTTACAGCTCTTAAAAGGGGAAGCATGATAGGAGTATAAACACCACATGTACAGTTGATTGCATGCTAACCGTCTCTTATTTTTCTTGCAGGAAATCCTGGCTGACTAAAGTTGGAAGCCCAAGTTCTCGTATAGACAGAACAAATTTTTCTAACGAAAAGGAGATTTCCAAGCTTGACTTCTCAGGATTTAGCACTAGATACTAATAGAAGAAAACATCACTAAGCACAAAACTGATGTTTCTGCTGCATGATATTTTCTGTGCATCCATAAAATGTCACGAGCACTTGGATGCTTTCTGTACTTGAAATAGATGACTGCTGTTCACATGAAGTAAGAATTCTTAGTTGCTCTATTAGGTGTTTCACAACATGATTGTCAATGCTTAATATCTAAAGTGTCAATATCTAGTTTATTGCATCTTGAAATCTATAAAAGTCGCTAAAAGTATCATTGATTATTTCTGTACAGAGATACTTGTTATTCCAACCATATGAAACCTAATCTTTACACTGTAAAGGATAAATAAATAATCACTATATTCTACAGTTCATAACCTCTCCAGAAATGCATAGCTTACAGAACTGGAACTCTTAGAGAGGTATTCTAACATCTCTGTATTATAGATCATATTACTTGTGATAATTTAAAATAAATGTGCATTGCTTCAAACAAAAATTGTTAACTGCCTGTGGTTTAAAATACTCTAAGGTGATGCAGGTACTTTTTGGAAGAAGATGATGAAGCGCATTGCCTCTCAACCGCTTCCTTGTCTGGCTAAAGCCTAAATCTCTACTGATGAAAAAGGATATTCCATTCTTTTTGCTGTATGATTTTATCGAAATTAACTGAAGATTTCAGTTATTGTCCTTACTGGATGAGTATTTGCTCATCCAGTGAGTTGAACTGGGTACAGTAGTGTGCACCCCCAGAAATCATACCAAGTACACAAATGGTCTTGAGCAAATTGAACCATGTGCTTGCAATAAATACTGGATAAGTCTCTGCAATATTGAGGTCTAACTCATGTAGTATTTTTTTCACAGGTATCAAGGAGTCTGTTAGGGTTGGAACTGACTTACACCTTCAATTCTAAAGTACTTCTGTGTCAGGATTAGTCAATGTAGGAGGACTTCTATAAAATCTCCAGTATACCCAAGCAGGCTCCTGTGTGATCTGGCAGTACTGTTCACCAGGTGGTGCAAACATGCGGCGATGGCGGCTCAAGCTGTAAGTCCCTGTGAGAAGTATATGGGACCCGAAGCTCAGTCACTGCTTACCTGGCCTTGGGTGGGCGCTGAGCAGGGGCCCAGCCCCCCCTGCTCTTCTCTGTGGCTCTGTCCTCAAAAGTACCCTTGCAAAGGGCACCTAAAACTAGATTTCTGCTGGCTGTTCTGCACCTCTTCAAAGGGTGGATAGTGTCAGTTTAGACAACATCCTCAAACGTGCAATTTTTATTTTTTAATTCAGAAAAGGACATTTTGTAACATAAGCATTGTACCCTTGCATATGTGCAGAGCAAAATGTGCATTAGAAAGTATATTTGTGATGACTACTAGATTTATTTTCACTGGTCCTTTGTGTATAAAGCAGTAAAGACTTCTTTCTAGAATTTGCAGAAGTTACTTGTAAATTGTTCTAGTTCAAACTGCATTTGACTTCTGTAATTATACAGAAGCATCCTTTGTTAAATTCATTGTGAATAACCCTTGTTCCACTCAAATGGTAAATGGCAAAGTTCAAGTGTAGTAGTAGTAGTAGTAGCTCAATAGAGGTTGCATCCTCTCTGAGAACTGTATCCTGTCAAACACAGTTCACATTTTCCTTGAAGCTACCTGGCATAAAATACACCCTCAAAGGCTTTTCCAGCCAAGTTGTTTTGCTCATGTTGTGAGAAACAATGACAGAGGAAGGCGGAAAATAAATGGGATGCTAGATAGACAGGAAGAAGAGACAAAGATGGAATTGTTCTGATATGTTTGCATGGGTAGAGCTGCGTGATAACAAGGGCTCAGTAACTGCACCCTTACTCCACTAGAAACGTGAGGCTTGGGAATAGGTATCCAGCCATTTAAAAAAAAAAGGCCAACTTTCTGGGGAATACGATCTGCTGGTTATAAACCTTCAGAAAGTTAAAAGATGAAAAATCTATGTAAATGTTTCACATGGAAAACCAAAACCAATATTTAAAGTGATAACAAGCACTGTACTGAAGCTTTTGAGTGCCTTTTTCAACCAAAGGAAGTCAGAAGTTACTACTAATAATATGGTATTTAAGTAAATACAATTCCTGTGATCTGCAGTTCTGGGCACCACAATACAAAAAGGATGTAAAACTGTTGGAGAGTGCCCAGAGGAGGGCTGCGAAGATGGTGAAGGGACTAAAAGGGAAGACGTATGAGGAGCGGCCGAGGTCACTTAGCCTGTTCAGCCTGGAAAAGAGGAGGCTGAGGGGAGACCTCATCGTCTTCTACAGCTTCCTCCTGAGGGGGAGCGGAGGGGCAGGTGCCGGTCTATTCTCCTTAGTCACCGGTGATAGGACCTGTGGGAATAGTGTCAAGCTGAGGCAGGGGAGGTTTAGGCTACACATCAGGAAGAGGTTCTTCACCGAGAGGGTGGACGCACACTGGAACAGGCTCCCCAGGGTAGTAGTCACTGCACCAAGCCTGTTGGAGTTTAAGAAGTGTTTGGACTGTGCACTTAGTCACATGGCCTAAAATTTTGGGTAGACCTGTGTGGTGCCAGGAGTTGGACTCGATGATCCTTATGGGTCCCTTCCAACTCGGGATATTCTATGATACTATGATTTCTATGATCTGTGGCCTGTATGCTGGAGGCTAGATCTTCTGTTGAGTCTTAGTGGCACAACAGGTTTTGTGTGTGGTAACACTCAGCCTCTGCTTACATGCTGGATTTGAGTCTATCAGGTGAAAAGAAGGTTGATTCTGGAATATATCTGTAACCTTCCTCTGTGAGTTGGCAATACTGCTGTTTTCAACATCCGTTTTTCTCTTGTTTAGTGATATGACAACAGGCAAAAAATACATGCCAATGTCTTAGTGAGTTTAGCTTTGAGCATTTTTGCCATTATTTAAAGCTAAAATGCATGCACCCATGCACTTCCTCCTTCTAGCTGAAGGCAAAGGACCAAAATGGTGATGAGTAGCAACATATAACATGGGGCTTGAGCATGTCCACGTGAACTTGGGGCTTAGCCTGTTACCAAGGTGGGGTCTAATACTTGAATTGGAATGCCACTGGCATCCTGATGCATGGCTTCAAAGAAATGCCATTACCTAAGATTTTAGTTGTTTGTTGTTTTTTTTCAAGTTGCATTGAAATCAAGCTTGAAGGCATCATCTCTGTTCCTAACTGATGTCACATAGCTATGTTTTATTCATTCAAACCCCTGCAGTACAGTTAGGATCCTGTATTTGTCTAGGTGTGTAGTCAGCTTGAACTAACTTGTTTAACTCCCAGGGAAATGTTCCATTTGCACAAAGTGGCACCTGCCTTACTTGTGGGTAAATACAACCATGTAGGACGTCTGTCCAGGTGGTCATTGGCAACGAGCAAATCCTGTACTTCTGTGGAAATACGTTGCACACAAAATGGAGGCTTGTGCTGACTGCAAGAAAGAATAGATTGAAGCTTCTAAGTAGTTCACATAAGATGGTGTTGTCAAACACGTTGAAAAGAAGTAGTGTACAGGACTGAGTGTGTCATTCTTGATACCCTGAAAAGGCTATTATAAAAGAACAGACACCAGTCTGTTTTTTATATCTTGGATGAATTTTTCCAAGATAGATATGTGAAGACTGTTCAAAGTAACTTCTGTTCTCTGTCTGAAAAGTCTTTCAGATTGAGGCAGGATGCAGTCCTGCAGTGTGAGCAGGTCAGGAAGGCTTGACAGTGAACCTGTGGCACAGCAGCACTTAGCGGTAACTTAGGTCTCTTGGCTTACTGGGGAGGATAGCAAGGCTGGCATATGTCCTAGTGAATTTAGAGGTTCTGAAGTTGGAAAAGCAGCTTGCCTGAGGAATTACAAGAGTCTGGGCACCTTCATGTTTAGGTAGTGTTGGGCCATTTGTAGGATTTGGTTGCTAGGAAGCATTTTTCCATGCTGTAAGTCACGTGTTGCTGTGTTACTGCACCTAATGAAATGTCACGTATTGCATGTATAGCTGCATGCATTAATCTTATTTATTTAATCCTCAGATTCTGTTAAAGTATTGTGAGTCCAAAATATCCAGCTTGTGGAAACAAAACATATGCAGAACGTCAGAGCAGTATATCTAAATTTGATGAAAACATCAGTGATTTTGAGGAGCCAATGAATTCCAACGGTAAGACGGAAAAGGAAGAACAGTTAACTAACTAGACACGAAAACTAAGTTGACACCTTTTTCCTTTTCTACTGCATACTAATATCAGTCAGATATAACTGTAGATATCCTTTATTTTTTGTTTAGAATTATTTACTATAATGCAAAGCAGAAAGAACAAGCGGTATATAGTCCAGGTCCATTCTTGCTGTACATGGAAATAGTTTTCCTAAAGCCTGGTTATGTCTGAAAAAGAACTGAACAAATTTCACATTAGTCTCTGAATGTAAGTTATGCATCAGTTCTTTGAATTTGCTCTTTTGTTTACATGATATGTTCCTGTGTTGTCCTAAATCTCATGGAGAGGGTATTTTAGAGTACAAACAGATTCTGGATTACAAAGACTGTAGTGGGTATATGTGCACACACATGACTTTGCAGTAATTAATACGTACTTCTAAGTATGGTTCAGAGGCAGGAGAGACGATCTTCTGTATGTAATTTAGAGACCTTATGAAGTGCTCAGATTTAATGACCCTAAGGGTTGTATAAGCAACTATAGGTCTGTTAGGGGCAGAATTCTTGAAAGTATTCTTTGAACCTCCTCCCCTATGTCTGAATAGAAGTTCATCCTTAGCAGGAGCAGAGAAGTTGGTGGTGTGTAGTGTTCCTGAGAATTGCATCTGTTGAAAACTTCATGACGGTTGGAAGCTGAACTTTGAGGAGTTTAAAACTGCCAGTTTACCACGGAAGTCAGTTCTATCCAATACCTGTGGGCACTGATGGGAAATTGTTCCTAAAGTAAATTAGAGAACAAAGGTACGTACCGGTTCACCTTGCATTAGTTATTATCGAAATAATGTCTGAAGCTTCTGAATAATGAGCAACCAGAAGTCCAGTCATTGTCCACGTGATCAAGAGATTCCATGCACATTCGACAATTAGGTAAAAGTTAAGTTAGTTAGCATTTAATGGGTCTTCATTCTTCTGCCTTAAAAGGACCGAGACTTCTGAAAGTCTGTTCCAACTATTTTCAAGCTATTTGGGAATTCTGAACAACATTTAATTTCTTGAAAGAAAACTTGTGCCAGATTCTATTCTTCCATAATTTAAGAAAGCTTGCATCATTAAACTGTAGGACTGGCAATGTTAACTAAAACAGGAGCTTAACTCCTAAATGTATGTTTGAGGTGTAAAAAGAACTTGGTGCAGGAAAGAAATGGTATGTTATCTCAGGAGAGGTAGTGAAAATACTGAACAGTCGTGTTTGTTGCTGTCATTGTACAAGAGTATTGTGCTTACAAGATGAAGGTAATGTTTATATTGGATTAAAGAGTAAATATTAAAACCTTAACACTAAGCAGTGAACAGGAAATGAGAATTCTGCCACATCAGAAATGATATAATCTTGTGTCATACTATTTACCCTCAACCCTTACAGTGCTTTAATGTGAATATTCCACTATAACTACTCATTCTTGAATCTTAATACAGAGAAAAGCATGGTGGCATTTACTACCATACTTTCTCCTATGTGACACCAATCTGTCACTTTTAATTTTCCTGATGGTCTCTGGGGTTGCCTTTCTTGGCTTTCTTTATTCTTAGAAAACTGTATGCATGTTTGCTGCTGGAATCCTCTTACTAGACAGAATGAACGGGATTAGTCAAGAGAGCTTACTGATTAATGCATAGCTACCTACTACTACCCACTGAAAAGTACTCTAATTTGAAGGAAACATTGTGTAGTGAAAGATAATGGGGGGGGAGAAATGGTGTGCACTGTGTTTTTTTAGTCTGTCTTTACAATGGCAGTTACATAAATCAGAATTTCTGTAGCGTTGATCACTCTTCAAGGCTCCTCAGTGTATAAGTACTAGAATTAAAGTCAAATTATTTCCGCATCAAAAACAAAATACACCACAGAGACTTGAAATAACTGTGTTTGCCCCAGTTCATTTGATATTAATGTTAATGTAACTCAATAAGAAATACTGAAACAGAAGATCAAAGGAGGAACAAGCTCGCTTTTAGCTGAATAAATGGATTAGGAGTGTTTTCTAGTCAAAATTCAGGGGTGGTTTAACAAATTGTGAGCATAGTACCTTCCACAATTAGGTAATCTTACTATAATTAATTTGTATAAATACATGTATAAAATATAATGTCTGAAGAATCAGTTCATAGATCAGTTGTGAAATGTAATCTCCTTTATATTGGAAGGTAACAGCACTAAGAATTACACTCCAGACAGTGTTAATGGAAGAGTATGAGAAACTTGGATGGTGTCAGATCTACTGTTTGAAAAGGCACCGTGGGTCCCTTTGTGGCTGTGCATAGCAAATAGTTTCTAGGCTTTTACTAAAACCCATGATTCCTCAGTTTTGCAAGTAGGAAAGTCACGTAGCGCCTTCTCCTGCATTTGATAAAAGAAGAGTTTTTCCTAAAACACGGATAATAGGGCAATACCATGCTTCTTGAAGTTGTGGCTCACAATAGAAACTGATGTGCACAAGTAGGTAGGGAATGACAAATTTGTTTGGCAGTTTTAAAGGCTGGAAGATGTGTTTTTGATCCACATGCATCTAATTAGCTTAAAGAAGTAAGTTTTGTCTGTTGCAACCATGCATTGGTGTCCTTGGCTGGCTGATATTTGAGGAAAAAAACCAACTGTGCCCTTCCAGTCTTCCTGAGACCAATTGTTTTCCAGATCTGATATGCATAGTACACTAAAACCAGACTGAATTAGAGGCATGCCTAGAATCCCTAGGGTTTCTTTATTAGCTGAAAGGTAACCTGGCATTCACTTGTATTTGGCAGGGAGATAACAAAATAAACAATGGAGAGACACAAATTCTGTCCTCGGGGCACTAGCTTATGTTCCGTTGGAATGCTGCCATGGACTTCAGTGGGAGCGGTAATTGGTCATGCGACTGGAGGAGCGCTATCAAGCAAGGAAATGCATTGTTAATGGGACAGTTTGGGAAGTGGTAGATAAGATACACTAAGTTGCTTTCTTAATGCAGGCTCTCTTTTTCCTGCTTCAAGAAATTATCACTGTGGCTTCAGAAACATCTTAAAGCCTGAACTTTCTTGCATGAAGTTGACCATTTGAAAACTTGTCAGATACTGTCCTATCCCAACTAAACAAGCAATTACTAATTTCTGTTTACAAAGTTGTTCCCCAAAGAGTGGCAGCAGAGATAAGCAGACACGTACAATCTGGAGAAGCATTAATAAGAATAAAAAAGCAATACAATTCAGCTGAGAGAGACCTAGGGATGGTAAATAAGACACGAAGGGTGCCGGAACTGGACCTTTAAAATAGCTCAACATGCAGAAATATACCTGAAGATGTTTGAAGCTGCAGGCAGTGGTGTCACTGGAAATGAGTTCTGGGTGAGCATGTTTATGCTTTTCTGTTTAGAAAAGGCCTGGCTGGGAAAGAGGGTCTTAGCAGATGGGGTTCTATCTTGGAGGAGTTGTTGAGCTTGGAAAGGCATTTAGGAGATGCTTAGAGAACAGGTCAAAATGGCATCTCACCTGTTTGATGGCAGCCTCTTTGTGGTCTGGACAGATCGCAGATGGAGACATTTAAGACTTAATGTAACTCTTGCACAATTGGTGATGTTTATTTTTCTCTGGCTTAGACACAACAAGCTCAAACTTTGTATGGCACATACTGCTGAACTGTACAACTTGTGTACTGCTGAGCAGCTTAGTTCAGTTGGTGGGAGAAATCTTAGTACCAGATAGGAAAATCTGTATGGACTGCAATGTGCATCTCTAGATAAGGGAGGGGCTATAACAGGAGTATCTCGTGCCAGAGATGTCCATGTCTGCAGTCAGGAAATAGGCAGACAAAATATTTGCAGATCACGTTAAAACCAATTAATGACCTGCTATATAACTCAAAAAAAAAAAAAACTTGTTCAGTTATCTAAGTTTGCTGACACTTTGAAAACAAAATGATGACTAAATAGTAATGTGTACTGCAAAGAATGAGTGATACACCAAGATGAATAGGATTTAGGGACTGTTTATCACAGTTAAGCCATAGCCTGAATACTGTAATGCTGATTACTTAAATTCATTGTGCAGACAGTATAATCTAGCAGTCAGTAATGTGCCTGTGAGAAGGAAGAAACTGTTTCTATAACTTCAAACTGAATTGTAGGCACAGAATGATTGAGGTTATGCTTTCTCTAATTCCCTAGATATGATACATTTGTAACAACACTTTTGTCTGAAGCAAAGTCTGTTAAGACTACTGAATCCTTACAGTGTACTATTTAAAGTGTTCAGAAGAACTGTGAAATTCACCACTAGTGGTGGACTCATTTTCTACTTTAAGTAATATGACATTTAATCTGGTCTGAAGTTAATATTGTTTCTTAAACCAAAAATGAGATTTTGATTGCTCTAGGTTCTTAGCTCTTTAAGAGACTTTGGTTTGCTGGGTCCAGATGAACATGCAATGCTTTCTTTTTGTGGTAAATGCCCTTCCAAAGCTTTTCTGCCTGGTACAGTCAGATGAGTGAGAGTACTTGGTGCCTTTCAACCGACAGCAGTGGAACTGCTTATCAAAGGAAGTATTTGCCGGATACATGTGGAAACTAAGGCACAGAAAGGTTAAAAGATTTAATCTTAGTCATTTCAGCTGCAAAAGGGATCTTTACACTTTTGCCACTTTCAGACTTCCGAACTGTGAAGCTCACTGAGAACCATGGTACAGGTTAGGAATAGAGCACAGTACACAGGAACTTGAGCAAACCACTGTGTATTTTTAGTTAACGGATATAGGAATAGTCGCTGCGTATGTGTAAGACGTGTTGGCGCTGTGTCATCTTTATTTAAATAGCCATGGGATGCATAAGTTCACTTCTAGCTTCTACTTAGGTGTCTTGTGGAACATCTGGGGAATAAGCAGTAATTCACATTTATGGTGTTAATACTCATCTGGGGTCTTGTGAGGAGAGCATAACAGCTCTGCACACAATCATATGTAGAAATCATTGTGTATTAGTTGTTCTTGGAGGGAAAACGTTGCACTTCCGAGCTGTGTTCTTTAGTGGAAGTTCCGTCTGATTTGGGGGAAAATCAGCCTTAACCTGATGGAAAAGGTAAGAAATTCACCCTCAACTTCTGATTATTTTGGCTTAGTCAAGATGCTTTAAAACACATTCTGAATGAACTTAATTGTCTTGGAAATAATGAGAAGGCAGATCTGCTTATGAGAAATGCTTATGGGTTTCCAGCCAAACAAAAAGGGCAGATCGTAATGGGTAAGGCCTACAGTGCTCATTTTGCTTCTTTCATTATCTTATGCTGAAGTAAGTCAGTAAAGTGTTTTGTATACATACGCGGGGTGGGTGGCAGCAACTGCTTTAACGTTGCAGGCAGTCAGTTCCCAGTGTTCAGTGGTATCAATTTTATTGTCTGATGCACGGGCTAGTTAATCGCATTAGTATTGCATCCTCAAAAATAGCACTGAGTTAGAGAACAAGAATAATTCTGCTGTCACACACCTGTTAAACCCTTTTAATCTCAGTGGTGCAAAATATCACCTTCTGTTTATAGATATACTTTCCCTCTTGTCTGCCTCAACCTGTTCCCTCTGAGTCACACATATACCATCCTCTTCACCATCTTAGCAAGAATGGGAATGCATAAAATGCAGTAGTAAATGAGCTTCCTATCTGGCAACAATGCTGACCAGCATCTGCTTATGTCCAAGTAGTGCTCTTCGTTCACTGGCTTTAAAAAAAAAAAAAGTCTTTTTAGATAGCATTTATCAAGCATTCGCATGTGCATAGGGAATGGAATCACATGGAAAAGCAATGAATTTTCCGTTTTGCTTTTTTCTAAAAGCCATAACCATGACTGACTTGCATTGTTTAAAAACTGTATGTTGGGAGATAGCCACTAAAAGCTGTAGAGGATACGACATAGATAATGAACATGATTTGATATGCTCAATACATTGTTTTGCTTTGTAGCGAGCCTGGAGGATAACGTTTGTGGTGAAAGTGGTGAAAAGGAGATTGGAGAACCGAGGCCATGCTGCTACAAAAATGCTACCAAACTGCAGCACTTGAAGAACCTTAGCAATAATGTACTGTCTTTTGCTGCAGTCACTACCAAGTGGAAGAAGAAAAAATGAATTGGTTTCTCTGTTGCTACAGTGGTATGGGAGGCGTTAACTTCGGGAAAGGAGGAGGCAGACTTAACCTTAAATGTCCCTATTCACTGAAATAGCAAAACAGCAAGATGTCAGCTGTACATTATTTAGCATCAAAATAAAACTTCTGCTTCTGATGAGAAGTGAGGGGAAATATCCTCATAATTAAAAAAAAAAACAAAAAACACAACAACTTTAATTCAGGCAGTTACAAGAACCACAGATCAAAGACCTGTAGTTACAAGGAAAAAAACTTGAAATCTATTTTTGGTAACCTGGAACAACTGCTAAAATGATGTTATTGAAAAAGTTAAATCCTCCCTGCTATCTATTAGAAAAATAGGCAAGGAGATCTTTGAAACTTCTTTACTGATGCTACCACCCCTAGCTTAAGTGCATCTTTTCTTCTTTAGTACCTGTAATACTTCCTCCTCAGTGGGCATGGATTATTTTTTTGTTTCTGTATATCATCCCAGTGGTGTTACAGACAATGCTGGTCTCAGTGAGAGAAATCCTACCAAGTTTTTGCTTCATGCTTCCCTCCACTAAATTATTTTTCTCTCTTTTTTTCATGTTTTGAACATGTGAGCTGTGATCCATCTGTTAGAAATGTGTATTCTTAGTCCAGGATGGAGTTGAAATTTCTGTTTCTTAGTTACCATTTTCCTTCATCCCAGATCTATATATTTGAACATATGATACTAAGACAACCTGCAATTTCAAGTAGAGCAACTCAAAAAATTGGAACATTTTAAACACATCTTAAACAGCTCCAGGAGTCTTTTGAAGTATGCTGCTGAACCATGGCTCAACAGTATGTTTCAACTTTATTGACATTTATTTCAGTGGATCTATTCCTGCTGTAGGTAGGTCATCCCTGATACATTTTCTGGATCTTCTGTACACCAAGTATACTTTATTCATTATAACTGTACAGTATATGGGAGACTGATTCTCTCATTTGCTTTACTACATTATTGTTTAAGGCTGTTTAATTCAGTGCCAAAGCTGGATAGAGAAGTAGTTTTTTTTTGCAGTTCTTGTTTGATCTATGTCCCTTAGAGTCACTTACTCCAATGAAACTTTGCAGCTGGTCATAGCTTGGTCCTTTACCCATCTTACTGCTGTGACCCAGCAAAGAGTTTGTTGATATGTCATGCAGTACCTTCAGGCCAAATTCCTTCTGATTTTCATCCCACTTAAAGGAAAGTCAAGAGCCAGTGTTCCTTTTTCTCTGCCTTACCTCTTGGCCCTGGTAACTGAACTGTAATTCATGCATTTATAAGGCATGAATGTTTACTGCGTTTCCTCAAAGTATTTCTTCTAAGCATACAGTCTTACCTCCTGGGTACAGACTTCTCCCTTCTGATTCCCTGTTCTTTTGTCCTTATAAAACCATGAAAACCTTAGCAAACCATTCCTACTCTGTTGTGTAGATCTAGCCTCCATCTACAGAAAGCCTCACCATAAAGGAAGTATACGTGTGCCTGCCTCTGTTTTGTAGCAAGGTCCACCAAAACATTACTCCACACTGTGGGTTTGTCTGGCATGGTGCAGCTCCTCTCCACCTGCAAGGCATAGCTGGGTTGAAATACTGCAGAAGAGCCCCAGCTTAGCGATGTGCGAGTCTAACAGATACACAAAGGACTACCAGGTCATGTTGGTACACACTGGTAGGCCAATACAAAGGCACAGATTATGCAGTTAAAGATGTAATGAGAGAAAGAATAGGAATGTCTAATGTATTATGGGTGGATCTGTGTAATAGATTAAAAAAAAAATCCTTCCAAATCACACTGATAAAAGTGATTTAGGAGATTAGAGAGATCTGTGAATATCAGACTGTTTATTACTATTTTTCCTAATACCTGAAGTAACTTCAGTATACAGTATAAGGATTGCATATATTCTTCTACAGTGAGCTGCTCCCAGTTTCGCAGTCCTTTGTTGCTTTAGATTAGAGTTCTCACATCCTAATGGCTAATTCCAAGGCATTCAGTTCTCAACAGTGTGTTTTTTTTTTTTAATTCCATTGAATCTGAGGTCAGCTAGAGGTTTATAGTCTGCTAACTCCCAGAAGGTTTTGTAGCTGTCCTATTTCCCTTTGGGATTTGGTTTTCCATTTCATTTCAGGCTTTCACCACTTAGACGGCTCCATGTACAATGCTAATCCAGGAACAGCAATATATTTTTTCACCCTCCTTGTCCTCAAGCTATTCCATTTTAGCTGATAGTGATCACGAATAGCTTAGGCTCCTGCTTGTGCTGTACTTAGCCTCTATCAGAAGTCCTGCCTCAATAGCCACACTCCATTGGATATTTGTGGGTGATACTCCCTGACAGCATAACACCACTGGGGTTTGGATTAGCTACGCATGCAGAAAAGAGAAAGTGCCTGTATAGCCTAATAAAATAAACATACAAGTTGAAAAATACAAGCTAGAGGCAGAGCGAGGGCTGAGCTCACAAATACTCTCTTTGACTTCAAAATTTTTCCCTGCACAGGTGTATTTCATATAGGCTGTTTTCACATAATTTGTAAAGTAAGAAGGGCAGAAGAGCTTTGACTCAGCGTATCTGATCCTCCTCATTCAGGGTATGGTGCATGCTGTGTTTTTTGCAGGTGGAGGCTTTGGAGAACACAAAATGGGGGCAAATTGTAATGACCAAGTTACAAATGTTTTGAATAATCAGTTAATAAGGAAAATGCTGGCAGGCATCACCATGGTCTTAACTGTAGCTGTGAAAAGAAAAAAGTAGCTCTGGACTGGTCTATTCTGCAAGGGTGACTCAAGGGTATTTTGTTTTGCTATAAATGAGAGGCAGGCTTTACAGCCAGGTGGAAGTAGTGAAGCTGTCACTTATTAATTAAAACTAGTTTCTGTCTATCTATGCTTTTCTGTAAAGCTTGTGACTTTTTCTGAGCCATTTAGTGGGATTTCATGTACAGAAATTGCTCTTCTCTTTCATTATGAAGAAAACTTAATTTGAAAAAAGAAAAAGTCATGGATGCACAGGGTTAGGGAAATTCAATCTACAAGTTGACCGATCAGTTTAAGGTCAGAGTCAAGTTAGTTTAATCCAAGACAATAAAATTACATGAACCAATCTAATTTCTTCTTTGTCCTGCTTTAAGGTGAACAGATACAGTGTCATTAGGGTCCTGAAACATAGTTATCCCTCCCTAAGCACTTCTAGCTCCTTCTCTGAAGCCCCTGCTAAATCTATCTCTGAGCATATCCTACAGCCTTTTCCAAGGCGGCTGGCTTACCAACAAAGTGCAAGCCTAGTGTCCCACCTCATTATCATTCTGTCTTTTCTTCAGGAAACCAGAATGACTAAATTCCTTCATGAGACACTAAGCTTGGAAAATTATTTTTAACTCCTGGCATAGAGAGAGTACACAGTTTTCTCCCTGCGTTCCTACACAGTGCTGATTTCTGCAGTGCTTGCACTTAAATTTACATAAATAATACACCTGATTCTGCAGGGGGGGAACAACTCTATCATCAGGAGAACTGAAATTTGCCAATGATCAGGTAAGTGACTCCAGTGACAAGTTAAGGGTGGTTTTCTTCAGTTGACAATTAAAAATAAACCCAGACCCTCCCATTTCACACCTCCTGTTATTTCTCAGGATTAAGAGAGGGTTGAGAAGGAAGTACTGATACACTTGTCCAGTCACAAGAGGAGTGGATTCTAGGGGAGGCAGTGTAAAACCAAGGAGATCATGTTTCGTGCCACAGTGAAGTGTCCAGTAAGGAACTGGAAGTTGGGACCAGCTATAGAAACATTGCACTGGATGCAATCGGACATTATTTCTTTTTAATTAATTTCTGCTTGGAGCTGAAATAGTTCAAACGTGTTTTTTTGTACTCTGATCTTGAGATAAACTGGAATTAGAAATGGTCTGTAGAGGATGTTTTTGCCAGGCTCTGAAGACCCATATAACACTTGAGGAACGTTGAAGCAACTAGATGGTGGAGATACTGTGACCAGAGTGCAGGAAGGTAACCTCACTGATTCCCTTACAAAGTAGTGGTGTAGCTGACCAGCATGAGGAGCTGAAAATGGTCAGGTCAAGCATTGCAGCATGTGCAAGATCAAGAAATCAGTATTATCCTAGA
Organism: Anser brachyrhynchus; assembly: GCF_964034855.1. Lineage (NCBI taxonomy): Eukaryota > Metazoa > Chordata > Aves > Anseriformes > Anatidae > Anser > Anser brachyrhynchus. The sequence continues at coordinate 10,167,786 of NC_137696.1, read as the reverse complement.
GTCCATCCCTAATTGCTGAAGGGGGAGACACCTAATCTATCAGGGCCATTTATCTCAATCAATATATGTTCCTTCACTCTCCACAGTCCCCATTCAGCAAACATTTCCTCACAGCCAAATGGGAAGCCTTTGCTTAATGCTCAGTATCGAGCTGATCTTCAGTTCTGAACTAATTGCTTGTGTGTTTCAGACTGGGGTAAGAAATGGGGATGTGAAGCAGCTGCATGCATATACAAGGGAGAGGAGAGGAGCAGCCCCCCCGGGGAGCGGGCTGGACTGGAGCCTGTCGGCAGCACAAGTGCAGGCGCCGCCACGCTCGGCTGGTTCCTGTGGCTCGGCCCCTTTTGTCTCGCTGCTTCCCGGCCGGGGTCTCCTAGCAACTGTGCTGACAGCAAGGCTGGGGAGGCACAGACGCAGCACTCGCTGTCTGCAGAGTGTTCATCCCCATCTCCTTCCACTCAAAAGCCCTCTCTGGATCTCTCCAGGCACCATGTGCCAGACCCTGGAGATCTGTGTGCTCGGCAAGGGACCTCCCCACCCGCTGTAAGCGCTGCTCCTCTGCAAGCGCCTAGCTTTAAGCCCCCAGGAACAAAGTGGTCTGGCGGGACTCCCCACCCACTAGCTTCATGTCCACACTGAAGCAGTGTGATGCCAATATGGGGTGGAGGTCTGCTGTAGTCTGAACATTTCCCAGTTCAGGGTTCCTCATTGTTACCTGAGAGGTCCCTTTTTTCAGCGGGGGTGACTGGCAATGCAGAGAGCGATTCAGGTCGTAGCTGAGGGCTGGCAGAGTCAGGAGTTTGGGACAAAAGGTATGTAAGGATGTATGGGATTACGCTTGAGTCTTCAGGGTTCATGGTGCCTGTGTGCATGCACAAAGCAGTTCTGGAAGGCGATGTTTCACCTGACAGATTATTTAGTCTTCTTGAGGAACAGGGAAAATTATCCAGGCTATTGAGACTGTAGTGCTCCTGGAATTTGAGGTGGGCTGGCAGTGTGGTACTGCATGCTGGGCCGGTGTTATATCCTGACTTCACCTGCTTGCTTGGCTTGAGCTGAGTGTTATGACAGGTCTCTAAGAAGTTGTAACTATCTTGGACAAGTGGCAGGATGTGGGAAAGTATCTGTCACTTACAATAGCTTTTCTTGGGTGAACTTTGGAAGAATTTTTAGGCTGTAGACATAGGTCTGGGATCTATTATATTAGGCAGTTTGTAAACAAACAAAAAAAAATGAGCAGAAAGAGAAATAGAAACAGAAGAGAAACTATTTTTTTCCAGAAACCTTATCACTCAGCTAGGTTCTGAGGTCCAAACTCAAAACCATCATTTTGGGGCCTGTAACTGGGATGTTTTTTTTTTTTTTCCTATGGATATCTTTCTCAATGGGACTTTCTCCATCAAACCAGCTCTTTTGTACCTTTTTTCTTTTTGTTTGTTTAGCTGCTCACACACTGAATAAACGCTCTCAAAGAGCTTTCAAAAATCCAAAAGATGAGGACATTATATAAATGAATCTTATAAAGTGAGGTACTTCCTGGGAAAGCCTTCTAAAGGAATTTCTTTTTCATTATCAAGTCCCTTATTACAGGATTAAAAGCTAAGCTCCTTGCTCCTTCATTGCTTCCCCAAATTAGGCTTTCATAAGACCTTTTATGTATTGTTCCAAGTGTCACAGGTCTCAGCTCTTCTGGCAGAAATTGAAATGTTAGCAACACTAATTATTTCAAACCGATGAACTACATTTGGCTAGGAAAATCTTTGCTGGGAAAGTATAGGAATCCCTCCTTTTCCATGTTTTATTACTGTGCTATACTAAGTGTAGTCGAAAATATTCAGGGTCTTATGTTGAGGAATTTCATCAACTTCAGGTCAGTATGGATTTGCAGAATCACCTTCCTTTGTCTCCCTGAGGTCTTGCCTGCCACCTCTAATACTGGTATTCTGAGAGAGGACTTAGCCTTCTAATGGGAAGTTGGGCATGTTAAATCCCCAGTTCTGGCAAGTAGTGGCCCCAGATGAGCAGCATATTTTCTGGAGCTGTTCTTGCTATAACAGGTCTTTCTGATACAGGGCCATGGGAGGAACATGAGGAGGGAGAATGTGATTTATTTTCACTGAGTCTGAGGGCTCAAAGTTGGCATAAAGCCAGACATCCCTTTTGCATTCTGCTCTGTATACAATTGTAGAACATGGTTGTTTCATAGTAAGCTCCTCTTTTAGCAGACAGTGAGAAGAGTATCGTGTCATAAAGCAAAAACATCTGCTGGAAGGTTAAGGAGAAGATTATTGGCCAGGCTTTTTCCACTTCATTATCTCTGCCTTCATGGAAGACATCACTGCAATCCCAGTGATGTACGCTGGAGCAGAAAAGAGTCTAGAAAGTAGGACCAAATTATCTAGCCTGAGAGCTGGACCTCACGGCTCAATCACACATCTAGTAACTGCAAGCAGGGAAAAACTTCTATTCAGTAATCTCTGAACATGTGTGGCCACAGTTATGCTAGTGTTTTCTCTTGCCACAGTCTTCTGTAGGGACTTCTGTGCACATTGAGATGGGGAGGAAAGGCAGAACAATGAGTGAAGGGCTGTAAATTCAAGGAAATGTCAGTCTCTTCTAGCTCCTTTTCCTTCTCTGTAAAGGTAGTACAGGTAATGCCTTTATTGCATGCAGGTTGTTATGTAATAATAATTAATGTAATACTATTCTAAACTTCCTGCTTTGCCTCTTCCAATCTACAATTAAGCGGTAAACGAAAGAAAAAAGCGAAGAGAAGAATAAGTCCAAGAATAATGTGAACACTTGTGTTTATCAAGTTAGATACCTGTCAAATGTATAGAAGCAGGAGTATGCAAGATTTAGCAGCCTGGGAAATATGGATTATGTAGAAATCATTGATGAATGCTGAGCACTTACACTCAGCAGTGACAAAACATGCACAAGGAAAATGAGTGTTTATGCTGCAAATGGAAACACAGAATTCCTCATATGAAAATATCTGAATTCCAGTAAAAAAGACTTTCTTGTAGTCTGTGCCTGGAAAAAATGCCAGTCACTGTTTGATGCTCTCAGAAGTTTCTCATTTAATGAGGTAGTTTCACCCAGTGACAAGACTTCATTATTACTTCATTTAGGAGTAAACAAATGGAAAGCAGAATAACAGTTGACCTGGACTTCCTAAAAATAGACTAATTTACAATTTTGTTAGTATGTCTGGTTTTCTATACAAGAAAAACATGGTAGCACAAATCAACATTGATTTAAAAGCAACCGATTGAGTATTCCTAGGTACCATACCAATATATAAATAAAAATAAAAAACTTGTTTCTGACAAGTAAAACTTACCAGAAAAAAAAAGCCCTTGGTCTTTATGGAGAACATTGTTTTAATAATATGAGCTGTATATTCCAGTATCAGTTCTGTTTATTGTTTATTACTGTCGTAAAAGTACAATTCACTATTTCCTTGAAATGATTGAACTAGCTGGGTGAGTATTTCGTAATGGGGAACTATTTTCTTTTGTAACTTAAGTATTTAATTGCTGCTAATTGGCTTCTATTGAAAAGGAGATGAGGATAGGATCAAAATGATAGATTACAGAAAAAAAAGGATGGAAAAGATGATGTTAATTGCATATTATTGGTGTGTAAATAATATGATTAGACATGCCATTAAAGGGATAGTATAAAGGAAAAGGAATAGGAAACTAAGAAGAGAAAGTTTGGGATGAGTTACAGAGAGGCTATGGAGGGATGCTGGGAAAGATTAATAAGATAAGTTGAAAGAAACCTATGGCAGGCAGAACCAGAAAACCAGTATTTGATGAGGCACTGGAGACCTCTACTTATCAGTGTCCAAAGTAGCTGATAAGAATCTTTGAAACCTTTGAAATTAGCTGTTAACAAGTCACTGCTACTTGAGAGGGAGATGGCAACAAAATGGCCAAATAACAAAACAACAACAACAACAACACAAAAAAAAAAAAAAAACAGAACTAAATCAGGAATAAAACACTAAACACTGTTCTTAAAATATTTAAAATAGGCAGTCTGGCCCAGGAATTTGGGTAACTTTTGTACCTTCAGGATCAAATAGTAGAGTGAATGAGTCATATTCTTAATTTAAAAGAACCAAGGTATTATCCCTTTCACTGCAACTTTCAACTGACCTTGATGACTCAGGACAAGTGGAGCAAAAGTAGTATGGCTGAGAACAGGATCTACTCTTTGGCATTTACTCAGACTTAAACCCGGATTGTACCAGAATAACTGCATCAAAACCTTAGTCTGGATTCAGAGAAGTGGATAATACTGTATATAGCCTACTGACTTGTTAACCAATGTATTTTTTTCTTTTGCTTGGTGTAAATGCATTAAACTATTGTCAATGAGTAGTGTATATGTACTGGTATAAAAATTTCTGCCTTGTCTGCTTTTGTCTTTCAGCTCAAATACTTGCAGAATGTTGGATATTGACATGCCAGAGCTATGCACAAGAATTGTCAACAGGGGCTTTGTATCTCTCCCAAATAAACATTGCTTGTGTTCATAAGTGCTGCAGTAATCTCAAACCACAGTATGCAGCGTTTGTTAGTTTCAGCGTAAGGTTGCTGAATGAGCAAATACACTATAGAGAAACAAAAGACACTGAGACAAAACACATACAGACAATTTGTGTTTCCTCTTTCCATAGATATGTATATGACATGAGATAACCATATTAAAAAAAAAAAAAAAGGTAAACATCTGAATGAGACCAACTCTAGAGCAACTGAGAATTAAGTTTTAGTGATCTGCACAAGTCAATCTGCTGACTCTAGATACCACAATATCTGTGCTCTTTGATTTACTTGTTGTCCTACAGTTAGTGGCCAGTCATGAAGAGGTATGTTAGACAAAGTATTAGTAAAGCCTGCCAGGGTGGGTTCAATGACTCTTGACTTATTTTAGATCAAAGTTGCTTGAACTTTATTTTGTTCTGTGTTTTAGTTATAAAACATAAGAAGAAAACTAGTTCTTAAATGGGTGTCTGGGTAGAATTTATTTACAAGAAAAATACCCTTATGTCTTTAAAATGTGGTTTCAGTAGTACTGAGTTCTGGCTTTCTGGTTTTTCCATCTATCTAATAAATAAAAAATAATTTTTACACGGCAAATTCTTTTTCCCCAACTGATGCCGCCAATACTGTACTTCTGTCAGAAGCTTAACAGTGGAAGATGATGCTCACAGCATCATTAACTATGTAAGAATACAGCATTTAGATCAACCAGGTTCTGAGGAAAGGGTAAGCAATTCAGATGCTTAAGATGAACAGGTGGACAGCTAAGCTCTGATCCTCAGTGCATGAGACTACAATGAGCAAATGTTAGCAGACAGAGCAAGAGAGTCAGTTACTGGTTTCTAGCTAGCTAGTTCCAGTATGTTACTCCTATTTGAAACCTGTCTGCTTTGTATTTACATATGTTGATATAGCACAACTATTACCTTTCTTCCTTGGAACTTAACTATAAAGGGTTTTGATTAAATGCAATAGGAATGTCTGAGTGAAAACCACCACTTTATAATGAACATTCTTTTTAGGTCCTCTTTTCTGGATACACATTTTGAAAAAATATTTTGGAACTTTGCAAAATATAAAAATAATACCAGTCTCTCCATTAGTCATATTTCTGGATTGGTTTAGCTGAAGGATTGTCACTTTGAGTTAATTTTGGTGTGCCTAGCTTCTCTGAAAAAAGGACATCACTTGTAGGTGTGAGTATGAGCTTTTGCTGTGGCATGTTGCATTCTTTCCTCTCTGCCCCAAAAGAAATTACTACGATTTTTGCTACTCTGTAAAAATTAGTCTAGGTAACTGTATAGTTCTTCAGTGTCATGGCTGCAAAAAGGATATAGAAAAGCAGTTTAGAACAAATCACACAATTGTTATTTGCATATATGTAGAAGCCCCAGGAAGATCTGTGCCTCACTCACGTGGAATACATGAAGAGATAACCATGCAATGCAGGAGGGAAGAAGAGGAAATGAGTTTGGGACCTCATGTAGCCACAGAATTTATTTGCTTAGAAAGCTAGTATTAGGTATTGGAATGGGCTTAGCAGTAGTGGCAAGAGAACTGACGTTGTTCTGAGGAGACTCTGTAGAAATGCTGTAATAGTAACAGCTTGGTGTTTAGCTGTGTATGTGGAATTTTGTCTTTCTTCTGATTTTAAAGCATTATTGGTAGCCAGCTGAGGAGTCCCATGTGTGTTATTATACTCCGCCAAAGGACAGAGCACCCAAAAAGCTGATCTTCAGAAACCAGTCTGTGAGTTAGTCCTGTCGGCTAAGTTCAGAAGTCAGCAACGGTCTTCACATGGAAGAGGTGAGAACCCTCACAAAGTTTTAACCAGTATTAGATAACGTTATCTGACTGGATTGCACTTTGTACACCATCCAAACATTGCTATCTGATAAACAGATTTATAAGTGGTATTTCTTTTCAAACTACTATTTATGGGGAGCACCTGACTGGAGATAGGATTTTTGTCTCCTTTTAACAGTGTGTTAAGAATTATCCCCTGATATCACCAGAGGTGTTTCCTTCTGACTATCTGCCATCCTGAGAAAATAGCTATACAAACTGAATGCCTCTGCTAGCAGAGTTCAGCTGTTAAATAATTCTGATATAAACAATGCTTCCTCTGGTATATAAAACACAAATCTTTTAGTTATTACATGGGGAAATACTTCTATTTTTAAAAACACGCATCTGGTAGCTGTAAGATTCTAAAAACCACCATGTTTTTGAGAGAGCTTTACTGAATTCTGCTGAGTTTTGGCATCAGAGAACAGCTGCTGGCAGCATCCCCTTTTAGCTGACTGAATGTCCTGCTACCCAGGTGTTTGCTTGTAGGTGCTGCACTGCATTTTTTGCAGCCCAAGACAAATGCAGTGCTAGTGCAGGGCTGTCTGACTAGGGCTCAAGGCAAGCAGAATAAATTCTCTCGTCCTTTTTCCCAGCCATCCCTGAAGCAAATTAATGAAAGCAGGTCTAGACCAGTTTTTTAAGAACTGCTCAGACAGGCTCGCTCTCTTGCTGGTGTTTTGTCAACATGATGATAGGGGTTTTATTCTCTGCAAGGAAGGCATTTGTGAATCTGTCTTCCCTAGAATCAGTCTTACATGAGGAGGAAAGAAGCATCCAAAAACACATCTGGCCAGGAGAGCTGAAATGGTAAACATTTCCCTTTACCCGTGTGATAGCACACTGTTAGCAGCACGTCAACTCAAACTGCCGCTACTGCGATTTCCATCACTTATGTTTGTAAGAAGAATTTGCTGGAGAGCAGCTGCAATTCTGCGTTTCTTGACTCCATGCCTGTTTATTCTGAGGGGGCAAGTGGCTGATGAGCCAACACCCTCACTGAACATGCTAGGATCAATTGAGACTACTGCTGTCACTAAATGGTATTCCACAAGAGTGCCGTGGCAAGCACTTGAAGACCAGTGTCTTATGGCTGAACTGCATTGTCTTGAACTAAAAAAACCTGTCACATGAATTTCTATTTTAATACCAGAAAACACTTTGAAACACAACAGGTTATGTTGTTTAATAACCCGGTGTATTTTCTCAAGTAGCAGAGCCTGATACACTTGAAATGAGAACAATACAACTGTGATGCTCTGAGATGTTCAGCTTCTGTAGGCTAACAGGAAGCTTAGATATTTCGAGCCCAGAGAGAGGGGCTCCTGAGTTGGCAGAGTAATCTGAGAAATTAAGGGAGTAGGGCAGTGATTATACAGTGCTAAAAATCTTATGAAAAAAAAAGCTCACACAAACTTGACAATTATAATAATTAGGAGAATAAGATAGAAGGGGATATCCCCCTTAGCAGAGGGATAATTTCTTGTCTACTCTGTCTGCATTATGGAGGATGTGCTGCTTGCTCAGGGCTCTTTCTCCTCAGTAATTGGTGAAGTAGATTCATTCTGCAAGAGACAAGAAAGCCAGAAGTAAAGGCAGTGCTGACTGGCTAAGCAGATTTTGGGGCTCCAACGTCTCTGGCAGCAAAGAAAAGACAATGGCACTTGAAGATTATTTTTTTTCCATTACAGCAAGAACTAGCCAACTGCAGGCTTTCTTTCTTCCAAGGTGTGCATGAAATGAGAATGGCAGTTGCTGGCTTCTGTGCTAGCTGGGGAGAACATACGATGTCATATCACAGGCAGTAATCTTTCAGCAAATCGGTACTCTTGATTCTTCAAGGGAGTTCTGTCCAAGTGTTAGTGTATAGGAGTGAAGAAAAAAGCTAGAAACAATACTGAAATCATATGAAGATGTCTTTTAATACAGCACAGTATCATGTGGCATTAAGAGATCAAGTGGCTGTTGTTATAACCTAACTGCTGCAAGTTTTTTGTGTAGGCCACTTCACATCAAATCCATAGTCAAATGTTATATGCGAAAAAATGTTTTAAGATGTCCTGTGTGTTGCTAAGTTCGTGTGGTGGAAGATAAAAAAGCCACCATGACAGTGAGAAAAACGAAAGAGCTACTTTCAGACTTATTCTTTCTGTAGCATAAGATAGAGGTATTCGGGAGGTGAGAGGTGAAATTAGAATGACTTAAGTGCCATGGTTATGTCTACCTTTACCTGAAGCATCCTGAAGCCTGTGACACTCTGCCAAGCATCATGTTGTGCTACTTGGTGACCTAAATGTGTGCTGATCACAAGTAACGTGTGCCCTTGTGGTAGAAGTCTTTCAGGCTCTTCTAGGGGGGATCTTGGCACTCTTGTCTGTCCGATGTTGGCCATGTGTCAAGACAGATGGAAACAGCCTGTCACAGAACGCTGTGATCATCCACCCATGTCCAAGGAAGAAGAATGCTCTGAATTGCAAGCCCTTCCCCTTGGCAATACCAGGTCATTGGTCCTAATATGACCCTGCCCATTGTTCCGTGGCTTTGATCAGTGATTTTAGCCTTATGGGAGCCCTTAAATAGACTTTGCTTTTATCACTGGAGACTGCAGACTGTACTAAAGTGGTAGTGCTGGAGCCCCAACTGGGAGTCTTATGGAAAGGTTCCATAGAAGGACAGATTTCCATTAGGAAAATGAAGATACTCAGTTTTATTATGATTAAAAAAAAATCAACTGAAATAAAGCAACTACACGCTTCATGGCTGGATCCTGGTCCATGCTCCATCTATTGGTGTGAAGCAGCTTGAGCAGCCACACTCTTCATGGCATGGGCTCTGGGCAGTGCAGACTTGCTGTAGTGGCTCCTATGCAACTTCATTCCACCCCCCCCCATCGGCATGGCAGGGACAAAGGTTTCTGGCAGATCCTGATGATTTTCAGCTACTCTGAGAGCAGACAGGGGCTGCAGAGGAGTGGTACAATCTTCTCTAAGTTGTACCCTGAGACATGACTGTGGAGGAGACCCGGGACTGAGGACAAGTAAAGGGCACCCTTGTGCCCTTTGCCCCCTCAGCTGCAGTTGAGCAATGCTTAATGCAGCTGAATGTCTGGTCCTCCCAGACAGATACAATAACCAGTCTGTGAGAATATTCATACCAATTAAATCTTACCATCAAGTCATTCTGTTCCATCACTCTACTTAATTAGCCATGGTCTTTGGCATTTCAGCAATGTTATGCCATGCCAAAAAATGAAAGTATTCTTTGTGTGGTACACACCCAACAACTGCCTGTCGGTCAGCTAGAGTCAGATCAACAAATATTTCTCCTGCACTGGAGTAGTATCTGCTGGAAATCATAATCACCCACTTCTGGTTTTTCAAACCAAAATGAGTTAAAGGTCATTCTCTTTTCATCTGGCAGTCAGCTTTTGTTATTTGAAAAGCAGCCTGATTTCTCATCAGCTCTCTGGTGGATTTTGTGTGACTCACAACAGTTTGTATTCACAAATAAAACAGTTCCTCAAGTGTTATTTGGTAATACAGCCTTTCTGTTTATGAAAGATAAATGCAGGAAGACTAAAAAAAACAACCTCAAATTAACTACTAGTTAGCAGGCAGCAGCAGTGAATCAGAGCTACTACCTAGATCTTGTCTGCAGCAGGTGTCACTGATATTGTAAATGTATATTAGATGAAGGTCTGACTTCATTTAATTTTCTGTGATTGAAAACTTTGAAAACCAGGCTGATCATCATACCCTGCTTTAAGGGGGGAAAAAAAAGCCTGATTTGGCAACCTGTGCTCTAAATGAGTAGAATTTTATTTCTCCTTTCAGTCGAGGAGCTCTTGTCAGTGTGGCTGAAGAGCACTACGGCCTGCAGAGCCCAGCCTGGAAGAGCTCTGGCAGTGAGGGGATGCATTAGGAATGAGTTCTCAAAGCAGTGTAAGGGTTAGTTCCCTTATAGCCACTGATGTTGAGATGAATTTTCACTGCCAGTGGGAAAGGGGCTACCAACCTACCATTTGACAAGAAATCAGTTAACTCAGTGGAAATATAACCTATTTTAATAGCACCAGCACAAATCCGTGCTATGCCATCTGAGGCGTTTGTCAGATGTGACAAGGCACTCAGCCTATTTTTGTCATGCAGCAAATCCCTTTTCCTATTTTACTTGGGGCTAAGTCCCATCCTTAGATATGAGCTCACTCCTCTTTCACTTACATGGAAATGTTGGGCGAGTGCTAAAAGGTAGAATTTGGCTGTGATCTGAATAGATGACATCTGTAATCTTGGAGATCGGGGACTCAAAGGACACAAACAGGTGCTGATAAACATCTAGCCTGCATAGATGCATTTGTAAATCAGACATGGTGCTTGTCTGCATCTTAAAGTGCCTAGATATGTTTGAAAATTTGTCTGTGGGAGACTTGTTTAGTCATGCAGTAAGTCCATGCAGAGGTGGGAATTGAATGTATTTCTCCCATATAAAACCTTAATCATAGTAATAGTCTTCCTCTCACTCCAAAGTTCCCTTGATGAGTTCTGTCTGCTATCCATTACAGCTGGAATGTGCTTCTGCTTACTTGTCCTCCATGCGAAAGCCTGTCTCTTGCTATCATCCGTAGCAGAACCCAGGGTATAATTTAAGTTATCAATGCTAACAGTAGTTCTGTCACTAGCAGGCTTCCACCATGCACATGAACCTGTCTTTACTGAAAGTGACGGAAAAATGCCCATTTTCCTCCACACAGCTGCATGTTCATTTTCACTTTGTGGGTCTGATCCTGGGATGCATAAGGCCTCTGTGCAAAGTAACTTCAAAACACATTAGTATATCACAAACATGAGTGTATCTACTATGTTCAAAGCAGGCCTCTCCTGTCTTTTTACTTGGACTTGCAGTTCTTTAGGAAGTTAATGGCCTTTGTTCCCCTTCACTGTTCTTTGCTGTATGAGCCCAGCAAACAGTTTGATCCAGACTTGTCTTGCATTCCCCACAGGAATCTCTCCTGATCTCTCAAGCTCCAGATCAGCCACATGGGATCAACAAAAATCCTCTTGATTTTAACTCGTGATGCAGGCCTTCAGCCATTGCAACTTCATTGAGATAGACAGGCCTTACGTCTGTGGTCAAATATTCACAATTAAACCTTTCCCCTCACTTTTCTTGCTGAGACTGCCAATGTGTGGAGATTTTCTGGAGTCCCAGGGGTGATTAGCAGCTGGCACAGCCTTACTGTGCAAGTAGTTTTGAGATTCAGCTGCTCTTGCATTAAGCTGAGCAACATCAATGATGCATGAAACAGCTTTGTACAGAGAAGGAACCAAGCTTGGTCAGGGTGCAGTGTGGCTAAAACAAGCTGTCACTGTGCAGAGGTTCTTTTGCTTGGTGGGGTGTGTAAATATCTTTCCTACCCTTTACACAGGGCTCTAGAGATCTTCTCTTCATTAATAAATTTAAATCTAAATAATGAAGCATTTTGGCTGATTGATGGGGTTGTTGTGCACACACCCAGACTATGTCATTTCCAATCAAAAGGAAAGCGATTGTTTCCATATGTTGGCACGTTTGTGATCTTGGTGTTGAGCCAGTTGTCTGGCTGCGATCAGGCAGCAGCATCTAACAGTGATGGAAGATTATACCTTGGAAGTAGGGTGCTAACTGGCTGTATTCCTTAAAAGGATATAAACACTGCACACTTACCCAGGATGTAATTTATGGTTCCAGTATGTTTTGACTTTACATAGATGAAAAAATAGTCCTTTTGTGTGTGTGTATATGCATAAAAATTCCTTTCTCCTCACCCCCCCTCCCCAAAAAGGAATCCAATAAAAAAATAGCTGATGCTGTTTTGTGTGCTTACTGTGGGCTATCGCCTGCTGAGACTTAAAAGAATTCACTCTTCTTTTTTTTTTTTAACCCAATTCATATTAGGTATTTTAACAGCTAGTTGACAGCAGACTCTCTGGCAGTAATTTATATTCTAGAAATAATTTGGTTCTTTCTCTGACATATTGTTTTGTTAAGTTGCTCAGCTGGAATGCAGTTTCTTTGAACAGGTTTTTAGAGATGCCCTACACCTACCAAATCCATCTTTTTGTGTGTGCGAAGTGTCAAACTAGTTGCATATCACTCCACAAATGGATTAATACCGATTTCAAACTGTAGAGATGAGATTCCCCCATGCTAAGGCCATGCTGACTCCTGCTGCAGCAAACACAGGTGTGTACCCTGGGGAGATGGTAAGCTAAAAACTCCTGGAGAGGGTGTTTTTAACATACAAAGAAGCCACCAGTTTAAAGTATTTTGCAAGCAGCCTACAGCTTTCTTAACCATCTTAACCATCTTCACTGGAACAAAGCTGCCTGATTATGATCCAGCCAGAGAAGCAAAGATCAGTGCTCCCTTCCTGAAGCATCCACACCAGCAGTACAAAATGTGCAGGGAATGCTGCATAGGTAGTGTGTGACCCCATTTGAAAAAAGCACAGGCAGGTTTTGAGAGAAGCACGGATTTTTGTGTCGTAGCCGGGTTAGGCCTTTTGAATGATCTCAGTATGAAGTTCTTAAAAAACAACCAACCAACCAATCTTTCACTCTAAATTATGAACAACTGTCAAGCTTTTAATTCTGAAAACAAAAAACAAAAAACAAAAAAACACTACCAACAAAAACCCTTTGAACTGTAATAGATAGCAGACAGAATCATTCAAACCAGTGCTTTCCTCCTCATTCAAGGCTCGTGTACATATGGAATGAAATGACAGGATGCAGAAAGACAAGGATGCATGTTTCTTCCTCAAGTGACTTGCACTGTTGTGAAAAGAAAGCAGAAAGACCAATTTGTTTTTCCTCTTTTCAGTCAAGTGCACAGTTTTTTTAGTTATTTATTGGATTATTATTCTTACTTATATTAGTATCATATTTATTTTTATTTGAAAGCCTTGTAGTAAGGCTTTCTACTAGAATACTTATATATTATGAGTAGACTTCTGATGCCTAAAATTCTACTGGGAAATAGGAACTATTATCTTTTTATAGAAGATTAATTTGCAAAACTAATGTAATGAAATGTATTAGGATAGATAATGTATTCAGTAGCTTACAAAACTTATTGTTTTGACTAATTTATTTAGCAAATAGTTTTGATCTTCCATGCAGGTGTTCAATACTGAGGAAAAAGTCCTCACTCCTTTTCTGTGAACCATATGCACACTTAAAATTTCAACAATGGCATTATTCACATGTGTTTTTGAGCAATTCAGATTCTACCTTGTCTCTAAAGAATGACATATCCATGCAGCAAATGCACAGTTTGTGGAATTGATAGCAGTATTGTACTCACAGTGACTACCACGATTGATATGAATCTGCTTACCTCTGTTTTCTAATATGAAACCTGGCAGCTAGAATTTCCATCTGATTTGATTTTTCAGACTTATAAAATCTTTCTCAGTGGTGTTTTTAGATTCAGTTATTAAACACTGCTATCAGGAATTTAATAGGCATTTTATAGTTCTTTTAAAATAAATGCTTCCTTCTAGATGCATGTAAAGGAGAGTTCATTCTCAATGTGTACCATTCCTGCACAGGAAGGTGGAGCTACCCCCAGGTATTCTTTAAAAAGCTACCAATTGGTGTGCTTGCTGACCAGCACACACTGTAGGAACTTCAGAACTTAGTTTTCCACTTCCAAACTGTAACTAAGTATTACTATTCCTCCTCTGTAGCTAGTGAAACCAAGATGTAGGCTTTTATATGTAATTGCCCAGGGTTTCTCCAGACTTGCAGAGCAGAGCATGGGTGGCCCAAAACTGCTGGTACTTTCCACTTCAGCATAATAACTATCTTAAAGCAGTGTATTTCTTGATACTAGCTGTATGCTGATGTAGCAAGCTGCACCACGTTGATTACAGCCTCACAGGGACAGCCAGTTTGCAAAAGGACTGGGAGATAGATTTCACGCACTGGTCTGCGCGCTCGCCCCCTCGCAGCCTGCTATGCCTGGCATCCAGTGCTTAAGCGCGGGCTGCCAGTTATGCTGACCTTGAGAACTCACACTGTTGACCTCTGTTTCCTTGTCTCCTCAGTGGCATATCTTATTTCCTCTACTATTACTGTAACAAAGGATTTTAAGTTATCAGACTTAAGTACCTGATCTGGCCTACGCTGCTATATGAGGCCCATCAACCACTATTTCTGTATGATGGTGCATGTTACCAAAATAAATGCCCTTAAATTAGCTGGTTCGATTACTAGAAGCAGTCTAACTGTAGCAGCAGAGAGTTTGCTGTAGGCCAGTTAAGTTTATTTTATGGTTTTCTGAGAAAATGTGTGGTCTTTTGATTTTTTTTTTCATAGTTAATAATAGATACCTCAATGTACTCATGAATTGTCATACATATATTCTGTCAAGAATGGGACCTTTTGGCAGGTACAGATCCTGGTCCAACAGCAGAATAGCATCTCTTCATATGCTGCCTGTTGTATTATAGGGGTGTCATCTGTAAACTTACCCTATTTCAGTGGTGCTCCAGCATTCAGGGCTTATTTGAGAGTTGTGTGTACCAGTGACTCTGACAACTTAGCCCTGCTGCCGCTGTGCAAATGGAAGTGCAGTGGCCTACATTTCAATAGTGACTATCAAGACAGCCTGACCCACTTGAAACACTTTAAGCAGCCCTACTTTTCAGAAAGCTTTGAGCACTTGTCTCCCAGTGGATCTGGCCTTATGCCATGTCCTAAGCTGAAAATTCAAAATTTCCAGTCATTTTAGACAATTTAGTAAGAGCTATTTAAATTGTGTGTGCTGTTTGTTTTCTTCATTCTCTCGTACCTGGATGTGTCCTGGGTCAGTGTTATGGGTCAGTCTGTGTTCCATTGAATGTTAACAACGAAAATTATTCATGTTTATTTAGAAGGCGATACTGTTCTGTTGCTGGATGAAGAATTGCCTGAAATTGCCTGAATTGCTCATAAAGGTATAGTGGTAACTGGTACTGAATCATTGATGGTGCAGTTTCTAAACTGTCCTGCAGAGGGGGCAGGTAACATGAAGAGGTAAAAGGTTCGTGGGAAAAAGAGTACGACCGTTAGAGATATGCATGCACCTGCCAAATGATCCGACAGTCCTTTTCTGCTCTGCACTTCAGAAGTGGTCACACTGACATGCATTTCCAAAACCTCCACATCTGGCCTTCATCCTCACTCCAGCAAAACCACTGCTCTGGAGCCACTGCAGCAGTGCTGCCCCTCAGCAAAACCTGGAGTTGCCATGGCATTGCAAGCCTGGCTGAGAATCCAGCTCACTGTGGCTGCTTCCCCTTTTGGTAACCATTAGGGTTTCACTTGTCTGTCAAGGTGCTTCAGCACTTCAAGAAAAGCAGCTGTCACTTATCTTTGGCGCAGCACATAGTGTGTTTTTTGGACTACATTGGAGCATGTAGTACAGGCATTCCCTAACAATATTAAATTTTCAGTTCCACTTGCAACTCCTATAGCACCCAGCAGTCTTGCAGAGATTTTACAGCAACAGACCTCCTTTAGCCATCAGTATGATGCCAGGGAATCTGCTAATGAACCCATCTGAGGAAAGGTAAGACAATGTGCATCCTGTATGATTAATAGCATCCAGGAAGGCGGAGGAGTGCATTTATCCCAGAACTTCCGACTGTCAGTTTAATACTGAGATCTGTTGTCAGATGCTTTACATTTGCTAGCAGTTAATATTAATGGCATGCTCTTTTGTAGTACTTGTACGTGCTCCATTTTGTGCTCGTGTATATTGTAACACCCAGACTTCCTGTAGTTTTGATAAACAATAACCTAATGATAAATCACACGATTTGGATTTCTAAAGACTGTGTTTATGCTCTGACTTCATTGAACCTGACTGTCCTTGCATGCTGAAAAGCTGGAATGAGTAAGATGAGAACAAGGGCTAATGTGCAAGGTCTGTTCTGATACAGACCTTTAACTTTTGCCAGGCCTTGGGAGTTTGTATGTATGGTTATGCATTTCTTACAGATCAACAACTCGCTATAAATAGGGGACTAATCCATAGAGTTGGGTGGTCTTCAGGAAGATACAAAATACAGAATTCAGTTGTCAAAAATATTTTGAGAATTGCAGGCTCTGTTTGTTTTCACTTCTGTTCATTTGGAAAAAAAAAAAATCTCGTGTGTCTCTGATGAGCAGAATCATTCAGGATGCAGTCATAAATCTCCTGGCCTACAAAAGCAGCAGTTCAGAATTGTATCCATAGCAACCCATGTAGCAAGAAATGAAATCTGATATGAATAGACTCGTACAGAAGCGCCGTATGCAAGTCACACACTCTCTGAGGCAGAGTGGTAGAACCAGAGAAAATAAGATGCATTTTCTTTTACTTGTTGCTTCTTTCCAAGTATTCCTGCCGTGCCCCATTTCATGAATAAAATGGGCTGACAAACCAGCTATTATTCCATTGCCTTCAGCTATTCGGACCTAGTCCAATGGCCAATAGAGATGCCGAGAAACAAGCGTAAGCTTTGCCAGCACTTGAGCTAATAAATGAACTCAGCTCACAGCTGCATCTACAAGCTGCTTATGTTCCCCTGGTTAATGTCAACCTTGTTTCCCTTTCCAGCGACATGGAGCTTTTGTGTGTGCAGAGATAAAACCAGCAAGTGGTCGATAGTTCCTAAGGGAACAGAAATATTCCTGAGTGCTGGAGGGTCATGTTCAGTAGAACGGCCAAAAACAGAGAAAGGAAACTCAGTGAAAAGCCGAATGACCTCACCCAGTCTCTTCCTGCAGAATTCCTAGGAGACACTAGGCTCTGAAAATCACTTATCAAAACCAGACGTCAGAGAAATAGCCAAGGCATACCCCAGAATTCCTGTGAGAGGACACAAAAGTTCAGGCATTTCTCAGACAACTGAAATGGATGTCTATCCTGTTGGGGAGGAGCCCTTTATATCCTACAGTGAAATGTCCTTCAATCGATGAGTTACCTCCTGTAGATGAAAACATGCAGATGCTGATACCACCATCAGCAACTGAAACAAGAAGAGCCTGGAGTCACTGTGCAGGCCAGCGCATTTGCTTATTCTAATATCAACAACACCAAACACAAGCTGACACCACTGAACTGCTGGAGGGAACACAATACTTCTTTGACGTACTAACAGCTGCACCATGCTTTGATGTTTCTAGAAAACTTTATGTTCATCAAAACTTTCTTTTTGAGTCGTGGATTTTTGCTCCTTCTTTGGAGCATCAGCATCTTGATTCCTTCTAAAAATTTGACAAGATTAATTTTAGGTCAGTTAACACTTTCAGAGCTGCTGGTTCAAAGTAGAAGTCACTGCAATTCCTGAAGAGATACTTCATTTTTCAAACCAGTTATACTTTTCCTTTTATTTTTTGGCTTGTTCCTAGGTGTTTTACATATATGATTTTGGAGTACACTACCTCTTTGGATGCTACAGCGTGGAATGTCATTTCGCATGCCATGTCGTGTCAGCTTGTGATAAATGGAACCCATTGTTTTTTCTATAGGAAACAATGACAGCCAAAAGGGACAAT
This sequence comes from Anser brachyrhynchus, assembly GCF_964034855.1. Taxonomy (NCBI): domain Eukaryota; kingdom Metazoa; phylum Chordata; class Aves; order Anseriformes; family Anatidae; genus Anser; species Anser brachyrhynchus. The sequence continues at coordinate 10,149,812 of NC_137696.1, read as the reverse complement.
TTGCTGCCGTCCACAGGAATGCAAAAATAGTATGCCACTGCTCTCTGTAACTAATGAAGAGAAAGCATTGGAGCAAGCCCTTTGGAGGGGGAAGATTTTGTGTAAGATTAGTCTTTTAAATAATACATTTTTTTCATATTAGAGCACATTAAATGAGAAAACGGCTAATTTACTGTAGGTTCTTCCTCCACCCTAGAAGAAAACAACTGTTCAAGGGACTGAAAGAGAAGTTTTATTAAGAATATTTCTCCACTATTTTTCCCTGCACTTTTAATTGGTATTCCCAACAGATTTTTCCCTGCATTCTTTTATCAGGGAGACTCAAAATCGTAACTCAAAAATTTGACTTGAAGCCTTTCATAAAACAAGCAAGAGTAAGTCACTACCTGCACTGCTCAGACTGGCTCCTCTTACAAGCTGGAGTTCATGTATGCACTTTGCTGCAGAGAGAGGAATGAAAAATCAACTATCAGCTTTCTACGTTAAGACAGACATTATTGTGCTAACAGTATGTAATCTTGCATCTTTTACAGGTTTTCCTCTTAAAGACTAATAGGAAAATGGAAGAATAAGCTTTGAAAATGTTGGTGAAAACTGTTTGAGATAATGTTTGCTTAGTACTTCAGATCCCCTGTGTTGTAGCCAAAACTAAAACAAACCTATACAACATGCTGCAATAATTTTTCATCAGTAAACAGAAAAATGTACAAAACTTCTCTAACTTAGCCACCAGTTGTACAAACTCAGCTTCCGTTGGTATCAATGAAAACTGCACTTGTTTACGAGCTGCGTCTCTTCAGTGTCCACCATCATGGCCATATTAATAACAAATTGACATTTGAAGGTACAGATCTTGCCAAGAGGATCCTCTCTGTATCTATTACTGTATAGAGGGGATTTTCCTGATCCTGCTTGTAAAGCTTTTCATTTCTTATAAACTGTAAGTTTTAAAATAACTTGATACACTGTGGTGGGGAGGAGTGGTGGTAAGAGAGAGGGTAAAACCAGTATGAACTAAAACACTCTGTACAGCACCAACACAGATACTAGGCATGAGGAGCCAATCCTGAAATTAATTACAGCCTTTTGGGACATCTCGTATATTTTAAATAAACTTTCAGTGCCAGACCTCAGAGGTCAGCATAGTAGGATATTAATATGTCAGTATACCTAGGAGAATCTGTAAGAAGTTCCGTTCTTCCTGCAGACAGAAAACACAGTTAGGTTGTTTCAGGCACTTAGTTAAACCGTTGATCAGGTAAGGAAGGGGTGAACAGCTGTACATCCCTAGCCATTTTGCATAGTTTCTCTGGATGGAATTTTTCACATGAAGTAGCAGAAGCCCAGCATTGTATTTAACTGTGTATTTATATAACTTGCACGCAAATCCTAAAACCATGTTAATTTACTGTTAAGTTTTACAAAAGACAGATGTCCTTTCAAGACAATATGTCTTAAAAGATCAAAATGCCAAAATTAAAATCAATGGAAGAACAAGCTAGCATGATAGAATTTTGCCATTGCATCTAAATAAAGACTTTTCAGCCTCACCAATGCCCAGAGCATCTTCACTAAACAACTTTATTGCTTCAGAAACACAAGAACCTTGATCGTGCACTACTTAATAGTAGTGCTGCACAATGTCAACTGTGTTTTCCAAAATAAAACTGTATTGATACATTTCTCTCTTATTTGGCGCTTCCTAGAGGTTCTGTCAATGCCATCTCACCTTTCTGACTAAATTAATTCTGTATTCTCCAAATAGAGCAAATACAGGTGTAGGTGTACAGGTATTACTACTTCAAATAGTGAAGGAATGTATATTACGAGATAAGGGGGCATGTTCATGACAATCAAATCAGAAAATGTATTGCCCCAGGAAAACCATTGGGCAAGGTGTACTGAGGCTGTATAATGTCTCTCATTAAAGTAAAAGCAAGGTCAATGTCACTCAAAAAAAAAAAAAGTTGGACAATTAACCTGTGTCATCAAAAGAGTCTGAAGGACCCTGCGATCTTAAATTTGAAAATGAGATAGAATCAGCAGGTGCCATGGACAAGCTTAGAGTTAGGTTTCTTTCGTAACGATGAGTATAATTTTAAAATGGTCAACAGTTAGGGCTGTCTGTATTCTAGTAGAAGTGGCCAGACTGCCTAAATCCTTCCTAGTATAACTGGTTTTTACTCGTGAGTAACATTGCTACTCACAGCTTGCATGAGTAAATGTTTCTAGGCTCTGATTCATATTTCCTGAAGTGCATGTTACATAGTTTAATTCATCCCCAGTAATCAGACTATAAATACACGGCCCTATACTATGCTGGTGTACCTGCGCTTTCATCTTTTTGATGACTTCTCTATATCAGACCTACTTTTTGTAGGCCCTTCATTTATTCTGAGCTTCTCTGGTGGATTTTTGTAACCATACTGGTTCCTTGATTGTGCCTTGATTACTGCTCTGAGGTATTTGCTGTGCTAGGTTTGATAGAAGCCTACACTGAAGTTGGCCATAAACAGTTACTTGCTCCTTGTGCATCACCAGTAAGCTGTTCTGTTCCTCCAGCCTTGGAAGCAGTCTTCTCAGGTCATTCCCTGCCAGCAGGTCCAGAAGGAACCTGCAAGGGAGTAATTTTGTAAGAGAACTGAAGCAGAACGCTCCTAAGCCCTCCCTCTCAGAAGTAGGCATGAGTGTGGGCTGTTACTAGGAAATAAACACAACGTAGAAAGGATAGATCTTGATTTCTATGTCTTTTCTTTTCCTTTTTTTTTTTTTTTTTTTTTTTTTTTTTTAAATAAGAGGCCTTGCGAGCCAGAGATTAAAAAAAATCTTTGAAATGTGCTGGCAGTTTTACAGTGGATACTAAAAACAGAGGTTCTGGGTGTTGCTATCTAGAACGTGCACTTGAATCTTCAAAGTGTTTACTGACTTTTTGTGACATTTGGTTGTGCTCTTAGGAGCTCAGTCATGAGAAATTCCTTTAAGAAGCTATGCTGCCCAGTGTGTCTGGTTCATTGATCTGAGAGCTAAAGAATCCTTCTAGGCAACAGTGAGAGGATAAAAGCAGTTAATGTTTTCACAGGTCAGCAGCCCAGCCTACAGTCAACCATGCTGTCACGGTGAGGAGGTGTAGATTATCTCCCTGCACCAAAAAAGCTTCTACCACGGCATGAGAGATTTCATTCATGGGAGGGGCTGGACGGTGTCCACACTGCTCTTCTCCCTGGGGTCTGAGTGGAGCCTGGGCTTGTCTTGCACAGCTTCCATGAGACAAAATGAGGGAAGAAGTGAGCAAGTGTTGGCCTGGCATTCAGCTTTAACTCTGCTGCACTCTTCTGTTGCCGTGTCTTTAATGTTACTTTTGTGTCTGAATATTTGTGTGGCTACCTAGGCCTGGGGAAGTGTAGCTACCTAAGTCAGGCATGGGTGTAGGACAATGTTAAAAAAAATAATAAAAAGTTTAAGGAGAATTGGTAACTGCATTTACTGCTTCTACTTCCTTTCTCCCTGAACATCCTCTGAAGTGAAATTCAGTGTGGAGAGGAGCACACAATCCAGCTGGGCCAACTGCAATCTGCATTGCCTGACTTTCAGGAACTAGACAGGCTGTGCTGTCTTCTCTGGTGATGGTGTCATGGGCCTCATTAGCAGAGTAACTGTACAGAATGTGTATTGTACTGTCTTATCTTTCAGGCCCTAAGAGAATTCTGCGCTGCTAGGGATGCATTAGCAGCCTTTGCAATCCTACTTAGAAGTGTTCTTGCACTAATATAGACTACCCACCTCTCTCCTGGTTTAGGTGATGGAAAGCTGCATAATCTTGCAGTGAGCTCAGCCTACAGTTGGTACAGTCCAGCACAAAATGACGAAGCTTGGTAACTGAGGCTTCGTGCAGTTCCTAGCTCTCGTTTGCTCAGTCACACAGCTTCCTTCCCAGGCAATGAGATGCTCTTGTCAATGAGGTGTCAGTGTTTTTCTCCACAGTACTTTTAAATATTTAAATGTAAAAGGGGCTTTGGGGGAGGTGATTTTTTTCTATCTCTATAGAAATGGTTCAGTGTGGTGGATAGCAGGTAGGTATGTAGGTAGATGTGTGCACCTTTGTGACATGAGTTGCCAGTCTCTCCCCATATCTGGATGAGCAGAGGTCTCTTAAGCTGGAAGTTCTTGAAAAGAAAAATGGCAGATGACTCTACGGTTGTGCAGGAAACCCCCTAAGCTGAAGGCGGCATTACTCAATCTTTTAGAATTTGCACTACGGAAGGAGAACAGTGAATGATTTAGCTGTATTATTGTTTCTATAGCACTGATTTCACAGAACTTGTAACATTGAACCTATGTGGTTGGGCTAGTGAACTTCTGAAATCTCTTACAATTAATTAACAGTTGTAATTGCAATAGACTGATCTGTCACTAATCAGCCTAAGATGTTTTGTGTTACACTCTGCTGACAGGTGCTTCACAAGGATGCGGCTGCTTCCAGTCCATTGGCTAGTTCATCCATTGTCTTTCTGTAATACGAGTGCCAAAACAGGTGAAATCCATAACCTCATGGCTTCTTGCCAGACTTTGTCCGATCATATGTTGGAATGATATCCTGCCTTAGACTGTGATTCATACCTCTACAGCACTGAGTCTGTTTTCAAGGTGGGCAGGCTGCTATTTGCATCTAATCATGTGTAAGCGAGGTAAAGCTCTACGATTAGATGCAAATAGTAGTTGTAATGGTATCCTCACTTGTGAAGAGCAGTGAAGCAGCCAGAGATATGAGTATTCAAGCATTATGTTGTGCTGTCATTTTGCATGCCAGCTTAAGCAGTAATAACCTCATATTTCTGTGACATGTGGCATTATCTGTGTGCATTGTGGCAGTGGATGGTCAGCATGTCTAATAAAGCAGCAACTACTGGTAGGAACAGTGCAGTTTAGAATTGAAATCACTTGTAATGTACTGTCAAGTCTTTTCCAGCCTATCTTTAGTTACAGGCTGAGGTTGAAGTCAGTGGAAATGTCACCATAGGCTTTAATCGGAGTTGTATCAGGCCCTGTAGTGGCACTTTATGTTCTAATTGTTTCTGAGGACTGTGGCTTTCATCTAGTCAAAAGTTAACGAAGTTGCAAAGTCAGTGGTTCCAGCCTAACAAAAGGAATGGAGCCTCGGTTTAATACACATCTCTCATTCGTAGTAAGTAATGGGAGCAGGACAAAACTGCGATCTTTGTCAAAGGACACAGCCCTGCCATTGCATTTCTTTGGCACAAATCATTGGGGATTAAGCTGTGACCCATGGAAGTTCCTACTAGAACTCTTCTATGAATGCAATTGCTGTCACTGCACATGGGAGGGGAAGTGGTTTGTGCAACCACAGAGTATCTGAAACACTGCGGTTCTAACCATGGGTGAAAGTGGGGAATGTCTGACAGGAGTGAGTAAACACCAAATGTAATGGCTAATGAACCTATTAGGGTCAAAAATTGTAGTGTTTATTCTAGGAGATCATCCAGTTGAGTGCTGGTGACCTGGTCAGTGTCCTGACCAAGATTTTATTTAAACTTAACAGTACGATGTACTGGGAGTTCTGTGGGCTCACCAGAATCCCTTCTGAGAACAGCTCAATGCAGTTGTGCCTTCCCTCTGCCTCCAATCCTTCTCGACTTGTCTTGTAAGAATGACATTCTTCACTGGGAAAGCTATTTGTCAGTACTGGAGGGGAGTTGTGAGAGCCATGTGATTATTAAATAATACTCATCTGTATTTGTTAAATTGTTAATGACAGAAGAACGTGAGGCTTACAGAAGCCAAGAAGCAGTTAACAAGCTGCCTGGGGCTTAGGTAAGGTGAGTATCGCACACAGGTTTGGCACTGATCTCCTCATTCATGTTCCCTTTAATCTTTTCCTGGTACTTCATCCGTTGACTAGACTGTCTGTAAACAGCTCTGGACAGAGCAATGTCTCTGGAGGTAGTGTGTGCACCATCTTTCTTATAAGGGAGCACTGGTGTCTGTTGCTCTGTGCTGTTTTGCAGATAATAATACAGAGAAAATAGATGTTTTCTCACTCATTAAAACATTAGTAAACAGCAAGGTAGAATGTGGGCAAGCGGCATGCTTCTCACTGCTGAGTATCTGAATAGCTACTTGGGTAAGAAAAGTCTCATTACCTTCTTTTCACTTCTGAATCTGCAATAACTACACGGAGTTCCTCCCTCTGGCAAGTGCTCATAATGCACACAAATGTCCAGAAAATGTCTCTCAGAATCAAATCTGCTCTCCATGATAAACAGTGAATGCTGAGTTAAACTGAAGATATTTGGCTTGAGAGGTATGGCTTAGCCCAGTCTAACCTTTTGGCTGATGTAACACAATTGCTGTTAGTGGAATGGCTTTACCTGATGTTGTTTTGCATTGTGTTCAGGAGTCTTATCACACAGCTAAATTACATTCAGATGTTCATTTGCTCATTGTCTGGGTTTCTTGCATTACTGACATGAGTTCTACCACATGAGATGAAATCAAATCAACGAAAATGAAGGCCCCTTTCCTCTGACATAGCTGCATGTTGGTACAGTGTGTGCTGGCAAGGGTGGTTTACAGTAATATAGCAGGGGGCTGTAAGCTTTCAATAAAAAAAAAATTAAAGAAAACAACACTTCCAGACTGTTTTTATTATGTACTTGTAGACTTGTTTATTTTTCAGCCTAAGCATCAGAATAGCTGCAGCCCTACAAAACTACAGAAAAAGAATTTTGTTTAAATAATGAATGTTGAATCACTTCATAATGTGTTTTTTATATTTGGGATGCTTTACAGAGCTATAACACATTTTCATCTAGCAATAGCTATTCCTGTCACTGAAGAGCATCAATACACCATGTTGTTACATGATATACATTAATCTTACACCACAAAAGCAAGATACCATGACAGTATCACTGTGACCAGTGATTTCTTAGAACACTAGAAGCAAATGGTTTTGGAAGCTTTGGTTCTCCCTAGCAGAAATAACAGAAGGAATTTGCTAGAACAGAATGATGGGCATCTGGATTTAAGCATTCAGCTAGGATTCCGAAAATCTGGGTTTGATTCGTAGCTCTGAGCTCCTCCATCCACATAGTGACTGTGAGCCCATTAGTTTTTGTGAGCATCAGCACTTTCTCGATAAGGATGATGCTTTCCTACTTTGCAGAAATCTTGAAAGCTTATCATGAATTTCAGGTCCCAAGGTACTATGTAATGGTGGCAATATTGCTAGATTAACTGTACCAGCTTTGATTAGCTATACTGCAAATCTGCTGGTATGGTAAAATGTTAAATAGAACCAAAATCTAAATCTCAGGAAATGTCTCTGAATATTCTAACACTCACCTAAAATCCTGCCTCCCAATCTCCTAGGTTACAGTTGCTTATGGCAGTAATTGGTCAATGAGTGTATGGCACCAAGTGTGACGTGGATGAGGCTAGAGTACAGCAATTACAGCTCAGGAGATTCTGTGAAGAATTCAGTGAGAAAAGACAGTTGGGTGTGTATACAGAGGATTGGATGAAGCTCTAGTAATGATTCCTATGTTTGTTCACACAGACCTACTGCCTAGCAAGGTGCTATGAAGAGGAGACTCAGGCTGCAGGATTGCTCTTGGAACATTATCTGGTAAATCATGTCTTTTCTGTGACAAAGTCTTTGGTACAGACCAAAAATCTTGTGGAGGAACCAGTTTTGCTTGTTACACACACACCTCGTGTACACGTGCTTGCACCTTTACAAGCTGCAGAATTTGTCCTTTGAGCAGAATAGGTATTTGCCATGTATCCCATGAATCACTTTGGTGCTTTCTTGGTAACGAGTTAAAATAGTGAGTCAGCTAACTGAGCTTGAAAAACAGTTTAATGCTATTACAGGACATAAGGAATCTTTTTTTGTTGTTTTTCCTTCAGTAATGCTGCTTCGTATACAGTGCACAGATGCTAAGAAACACATTTATAAGCAGCCTGTCTAATCTAAAAAAGTGTGGATCCACAGCAGATAAATGAGCATTGTTTTTGCAGCTTCTATCACTCTGACTTCCAATTCACTTCATCTGTGCCTTGTTTTATTACCATTACAAACCTTCACACAGATGGGGGATAGAGTTTGCTGAAAAGTTTTTTCTTATACACTTAACCTACAGCAAAGATCCATACTAGAAGCATGTGCCAGCACAACAACACATCATTTTGTCTCTGTGAGATAATACATTCAGAGAGGGAACAGCAACCCACTTCCTTCATCTAAAAAGAAACTTGTAAGGGTCAGATTTGGATAGTGCAGCCTCACCAGTGAAGTTGGCTTTTTAAATAGACATTCAGTACAGGGAGAATTCTTGGGCTGAGAAGTCCTCTGCCTTTAGGATTGTGGCGTAGGGCTCTATGGTGGCCTTACAGTACTGCTTACTGCCAGTGGAGGACCAAGGCTGTGAGTTCATTATTCCAGGGAGTGCATGGTAAAAGTCTCTTTCATACTTATGACTGCTTCGTGCTTGCTGTGGGAACTCTGAAATTGGCTGCTTTCCAGTGTTCCTACACTCCTGTTTGGTATAACCTTCAAAGGAGAAATATTCAAAGTTAGATCGTTCCATTGTACAAAGTCCTGTTCCTGTGGCGTGAGACTATGTATGCCACAGGATGGTCAGCCACTTTTCTGACCTCACTTCCTTCACCTTCCTAATAGCTTTTTAAGCATAACTCAACAAAAGGGACAGCCTGTGGGAGGCCAGTGAAATCTTGCTGTTTTAATCACCACCGCATTCCACAGTACTCTGCTGAAACAGGGGCATGCAGATAATGGATATTTTATTTCAGTACTTTGTGCATATTGAGCAATATATTTCCCTACTTATGTGTCAGAGCTTGAAATTATTATCCATTTTTAATGAGCTATAGCGTGCTTAGCTAATGTAGAAGCTTAATTTTTAGATACAGATTTTAGTTTTGTGCATTAGGAAACCTGTTACTCACTGCTGCGAGTTGGGATGAAACAAGAAGTCAGTTACTTGGTGGTGGTTCAAAGACCCAGGCACAGGTAAAGGTAGTCCTCCTGGTTCCTGAGTCCCAGCTGATACATACCGTCAAGTATGAGCTGCTGCATACATAATGTCTGTGCCAGTGGGCCCACTCCAGAGCTTCTTAAAGGCTCAGCTCCCTGCAGGCTGAAATTAAAAATAAATAATCTGAAAGTGGGACTAGCTCAGTAAAAAAAACGAGGAGCAAGGTACTCAGGTCCAGCTGCAGAGCCATTCTGTTGCATTGACACTGGATCTAGTATCTAGATAGCTCCTTGTAACTCAGCTGGATGCTGGACGCTACCTACTGAGAATTTGGGATCTAAAGATCCTACACAAAGGTAAATTCAGCTCTACAGTTGCTGTACTGAAAGGTGCATCTCCAGCACAGAATCCAAACTATTTGGTCAAAATCTCAAGTTAGCTGATTTTAATGTTCTGGTGGTACAAAGTTTAGATAAAGCTGGCCCTAGGAGTCCCAAGGAGTGTTTCAGTTTTACCGGATCCTAATGATGTGAGTCCTCACCTGCCTGCATAACTGTTTTGGTCTACCATGATCAACACTATTGTCAGTGCATTCCAAAACGTGATGGGGTACAAATATAAGAGATCCAACTCTCCATCAAGCCAGACAACTAGATGCCAAAGAGACAGAAAGGCAGTAAGAGGAATTTTTCCCAGCTTTGCCTGTTTGGCTCACTACAGCATGACAGTTCCTCAGTTCTTCTTCCATTTCCTGTACAGTTTGGGGTGTAGCGTAGACTTTTCTTTGTTTCTCGTAATTCTGTCTGTTTTATTTGTTTGTTTCTAACTTTTTTCAAGTCAAGTAGAAGTGTAAAGTACTACATTTATGTTGAAGGCAGATGGCAGAGCAATACCACCAAGGCCTTTCTGCACCAGGTAATCACTAGGACCCTTTATGTCTGGTGAGTATATTTGTCTAGAAGCATTCTTTTGTAACGTTCTCCTTCCTCTGCCAGTTGTTTATTCATGCATCAAATATGAGAAGCTATTGAAGGTGAGCTTACTGTAGCACTAGTAACATACTAAAATTAAAGAGCTGTGCTTCTAAGAATTCCACTCTCCTTCCTTAGACCAAAAAGAAAAGAAAGACCTGAGCAAACTGCAGCAGGAGATATGATATGAAGCTCATTGAACTCATGTAATTAAATACAGAAATTTACAAGATCAAAGTCCGCATGGAATGGATCTGTCTCTTGAGCAGCTTCACATGGGTTAGAATGATGTGAAGCCTTAGCAATTAAAGCAAAGATGAATATGGCTGAAGATGAACCATTGGTCAGAGTGTTTTTCTGGTTTTAATTCAGCAATGAGTAAAAACTCTGTGACTAGTCTTACATCAGTGAAATGGGGTGGCAACTTTCTTACAGCTTAAAGAAAATGACTGCCGAAGTCACTGAAAGTCTTTCCATTACCATTAGATGATGCTGGGCTGGGGTGAGTTTGTGTCCACAAGACACATGTCACCATCTTAGCTTAGACAGGAAGACCACAAGGTGCTTGAGACTGTGTCCTCATGTCCTCATGTGTCTCATCCCCAGAGTAAAGTGCAGCAGTGAGCAAGGACGCAGAGGTGAACATTGTGGCTACGTGGTGGGCTGCAGGCAGCAATGAATCAGAAACTTTCAGCGACATTGAAACTAATCAAAGCAAGTAGAGTAAAATGTGCAGAAAATGACAGTATATTCTTGTGAGTGTTACAGCAAAGACACTAAGACAAACTCAAACCTGAAATAAGTGGGAGTGACTCACATGGACTTAAGTGGCAGCTGAAACTGTTCAGACTTGTGCAGAGGTTGGTCCAGTTTAGCATGAATTATTTTCCAGGGCACTGCTGAGAGCACCTCTACTTGCCCAAGGTGTGTTTCTCATTGCAAGAAGCCTCTTGTTCCAATTCTCAAGATTTCCCACAATGCCAGCTGAGTTCAAGGCACTTCAGCATCTGTAAGGCACCATCCTTGAGCGTCAAGGAGATGAGGATCTGAGGCCAATAAGCACAGTTTAGAGGAAGAACACATACTAGACTTTGTTTTTGTAAATTTTCCCCATATCCTTCCTACAACACGAGTTGCAAGACCATCTAGATACATCTGCAGGGTAAACATGTCCATAATAATTGAGTGCTTATGCTCAGCTTTGTTAAGCCCTCTGCTAGTTCAAAAGTCAGTGGGGGTAAGTAATGGACCCTGGAGCCAAGTGAGATGATTGTATACTCATTTACATTTCAATGTCCCCATTCCTCTTCCACTTCACAGCTCTTTCATAGCAGTGCTGATGATATCTGGGCCCTAGGAGCAAAGTGAGAGATCTGAAGGCATATGCCTGTGTGCTAAGTTCTTTCTGTGCCAATTAAAAATCGCAGCACTTTGAATTACATGGGACCCTTGAAAACCTCATCTTCAGAGCTGTGAAGGTTCGGAGGTGCTAAGCACTGACAGCCGTGCTGCTTTGCTGTTTTCTCCAATCTCCACGTACATTCAAACCCTTCTCTCTTTTTAAAGTGAGCATAATAAATGTGCGTGTGCAGTGGTCTCTGATAAAACTCCTGGCGCTGCACTAAAGGGACCTGTCTTGACCATAGTATGAGCAGTCTGAGTGCTTAAGTTACAGGTTTGTGCCAAATATCAGTCCTTATTAGTATTGAGCAGAGATTCCCATGCAAGGGGTGGGAATGTTAAGATCTGTAAAATTTTGTGAAATTGAGATGATGAGTTGTTTATTAGGGCTTACTGATACTTAATTTTCAAGATCAGTTTGGCCTTTGACTGGTCTCAAAGGAGCTGTATATTCATACTGCTGTCCATAACCTTCAAAGCCCATGGACCAGTATTACTAATTGTGATGAGTAAGGGCTCACTTCATCACTGAAAAATGCTGCAGAGCCTGCAAGCATCTGCGCTCTGCTGTGCTACTCTGGAAGTCAGTGCAGAAGCTCTGCAGAAGCATAGCATGCAAATGCAGTACTTCTGTGTGTTGACAGAACATCTTACTGCAATTACTCGGGAGGGACTAAGGGGGATTTGTGAGGCTCCAAGCAGTTAGGAAAGGGATGGAGAGGATAGGGTGTGGAGGTCTGTAAACCATTTCCCCAGTGCTTGCTGCCTGACCATGACCATGTGATTTACTCTGCCTAAACATAAGTGGAGGCTATGGGGTCTCGGGCAGAGCTTTGCATTCCAGGGCAACACCATGTGGGGCTAGAAAGAGTTGCAGATAGATCCAGATCCAGAGGATATTCACGTTGCATGAGCCCATGTGTTGTTCCACCTTTAAGTTATGAACAAAAGACCTGGCCGTGCTCTAAATTGCCAGTCCATTTTTCCACTAGCTTTGCTGTTTCTCAGAACGGCAAATTCTAAAAAACATGGCTTTTCCCTTAGCTGGCTGCTCCTGGGTTAAATATCATTTACATGCATTTCTTTCTCTTATGACTGTAAGAATAACTCAGTCTTCTCCATTAGACAATTCCTGGGTATTAATTGCAGGTTCATTAGCTCGGTCAGGAGTGTTCATTGTTTGCACAGCTGAACTGTGTACCTCAGAAGAAGGTAAATAAATATTCTTGTCCTAGGAAATATCGGTGACAGACTTACAGGCTTAGCGATCAATTTGTGTTGGTTCTTTTTAGAAGAAGAAAGGCGGGACATTTGGTTTTGGTTAAGGAAAGTCCTTTCTAGGAGGTGGGCAAAAGAGCGGTTTGATGCGAGAGCCACGGGGCTTGGCTCTGGGCAGTGGAAAAGTAACCAAAAGAACTTGACATGGCTGAACATTTCCTAAACAGAGCTGCAAGGGAGGAGAGCATCTGGTGGAATTAATTGCCTGTAATTTTTTTAAGGGGATTGCTGAGTGAGAATTGCTGCAGAAGAGCAGAGATCAGACGGGTGGGAACAGGTTTTCATTTTGTAACCAAAAAAAAGAAAAAAGGGAAAGGCACACAAAGGCTGTCTTAAGACATTGATATCTCCCCAAAGTTTCAGTTCATGCAGAAATACATTATAGCAAGTTCAGTTGGGCTATAAGTAACACAGATACACTGCCTGATGCTTCCAATTCCCCCTTTTCAGTAACTTGTAAATGTCAAATTTGAACTCCTTGTACTGAAGTATTTTGCCCTGAGTGTCAGTCTCAAGTTAAACATGTTTTGCTGTTGTTTTTTTTTAACTTTCAGCTAAAGCACTTCAGCTGTTTCTTACAAGTGTATCCCATCATATATGATTTCTTTATAGATTAGTTAAACTCTATTGATGTGCTGTTTAGGAAGGCTGTTACTACAGATGCTTTGCCACTTCCATGAAAATAGCCCAAATTTAGTCATCACAGAACCTCAAAAAATCTGTAATGCCACTTACTGAGGAGGAACTTGTTAGAGTTGGTCAGCCAAACCTGGGGAAGAGTCAGTCTGCACTGAGTGTGTTCAGACACAGGCCCACCTGTGAGCAGACCTTCATGGCGATTTCTCCGCCTAGTGACAGGCAAAAGCTGCGAGTTAAGAATGCAGGAAAGCACTGTTTTCCTGTCCTCTTACAATTCTCTGGCTCCTACACAGGCTGCAGGAAGTAGAAAGAGAAAGCAACCTCATCTGAGGTGGGAAATAGAAACGAGAAGAGTAGGGGAGCTAATTAGAGAAGTAGGTAAGGAACTAAGGTGTGGCGCTGTAGGTGCAGAGCTGAGATTTAGGACCAGCACTGGTTTTCTGGGAAGGGTAAGATCTGGAACCAAAGATGAGCAAAGAGAAGAATCAGGGACAGAAGAAAATGCAGGAGAGTAATTAGGGTGAGGAGCATCTAAAAGCCATTAAAATGCCTTCCCCACAAAACAGCCAGCTGCTGCATGGTAGTCTTCCTCCACTGCAGTCGCTGTACGGAAAACTTCGTCTGGGACACCACCGTGGGTAGTACCTGTGAGTTCTCACAGCTGCCATTGATGACTGATGCTGGGGAGGTACCTGGATGCCTGTTGTCCTCTGTACATTTCAAGGTCTGGACAGCGTAATAAAACAGGCCTTGGAGAACTTGCTGAGTGAAGTGGCGAGACTGCCTGAGCACTGAGCGAGGAATGGGCTGATCCAGTGGTGATCTTAGGAGCCACACTGAGGCCATGTGGGCATTTTGTAACTGGCTGCTGCCCTACAGGTTGCTGTCAGCTATCTGCTGTTCGTGGAGGGCACCGAGTAGCCAGACAAGGCAGCTAGGAAGCCAAGGCAGTCTGACTGACAGAGGAGGAAGGAGACAGGACTTTTAGGGATAGATCAGGTCAAGGAATCAGTGGTAAGAACAGAAAGGAAGGCATCGAGCAGCATGTAGAAAAATGAGGAGAAAACACTGTCTGCTAGTTGCTTTTGGGGGCCTCTTTTCCTGGAAACAGAAGGAAGGCTGGGGCCTAAGGAAAAATATTGTGTAATAGTGGCTAATGCAAACAAGACTGAATTAAAAGGAGGTGGATAGCGTGCTGATAAGTGAAATTTAAGAGTGGCGGTGGTTTGGTATTTTTTGTTTGTTCTGAGGGTTTGTTTTGGTTTTAACAAGGAGGGCAGTTAATTACTACAATAAAGTAACAGGGTGTCTAACAAATGACTGAAGAATTCTCATCCCTGTGGAACCTCTAAATCTGCAAGGAAGACAAACCTAACCAAGGTGTCATCCAGCTTGCCCAGTTCCGGCCCTGGGGCCGTGCACAGGTGAGCTGGTTCCTGCAGAGCAGCTCCCTGCCTGCCTCTGCCCTCCTTCTGTCTGCTGCGGATGGAGAGAGGAGTCCCAATGGGAGAGGGGGCATGCCTTCCAGTCCACAGTCTGGTTTGGGGCTTCAGCACAAAAAACAGAGCCTGTTGTTTCCTTGGAGAGAGCAGGGAAGACCACAGCTCCGGCTGCATCTGGGGTGGAGACATGTAGGGTGGAGACCTGTAGGCCCTGACAAGTGGGAAGCAGGCCAGTGGGCTGGGGCCAGGTCCCGTGGCCTCTGCTGCCTTCTGGCATGGAGGGCTCCGCTCCTCCCAGCCTCTGCAGCCAACGAATGCTGCTCCCTTGCTGCGCCTACAGTAATCAGGAGCATTGTTCTGTAAAATCTAGCGTGTATTTTAAGAGACCTCTACTGAACTTCTATGAAAAGTTTTCCTGATTGCTCCATAAGCTGGGTGGATGTTCTTTGTAGACCTGCTTGCCCGCAGCTTGCCCACTGATGTTATCGGGTATCAGAGAGATCCTCAGCGGGTACAGAACTGCTCGCTTGCCTCTGATAAAGTCAATCCAATAAAAACCTGAGGGATGTCAATGCAGTATGAAAATCCCACCATCCTGTTTTAGGGCACGCCACCATTTGGGCTGGATTTTAGGGCAAACTTCTAAAATAGTTGAGGTGCATAGTGAAGGAAGGGAACATTGTGGAGGCTGTGACTGAAGGCCTGTCAAAACAAGGATCTCAAACAGGTCTGGGTGCTGCACAAGGGCTGGGAGGTGGGCTAAGCACTCCTCTGGGATCCCTTCCACTTCTCTTTTTCTCTGAGTTCAAGGCACTGGCAAGTCAGACTCTCACTCTTGTTTTTTTGTTAATGGCAGTTTTCCAAAGAGATATACAGTGAAAAGCAGCTGAGAAATGGTAGGCTGTTACCTGAGAGAATTTCTTCCCCTTTCCATCTGGATTGCAGATAATTCCATCTATGTGCACACATGAAAAATATTCTGTCCTAAGAAACCGAATGAGCTTACCAAATCCAGCCAGCACTCTGAATTGCAGATTTTGGAGGGTTCTCTCCATGATGCTTGGATTCAGAGCCAACCAAGCACGCAAACATTTTGCAGAATGTGTAAGAACAGTTTTAATCATTTCTTCATGCACTTTCTCCAGCACCACAAAAATCTCATTCCGTTTAAGTATGGGCAAGGTGTTAATATTCTTGGCTGACTGGAAACCTAACAAATACCTTTGACATCTAGCTTGGCTGTGTTTCTTGTTGGATCTGCCAAGCATTCTTCAGATGTCAAGGTCTGGGATTTATATGCTGGGAAGTGCATGATACTTTGAGGGCGTAGAGTTAACCAGTTTTGCACAAAATGTACTAGCTATGTAAAAGTCATATTTCAAAATGAAATTGGTGCCTTATGGAAAATTCTAAGTACAGAACCAGGAACCGAAGTTCTCTGCTTATGCACAGTGCAGATGCAGCCCGAGGATTGGCTTTGCAGGCTTCTCCACCCTTACACATTACTGTGCTTCAAGTTCATCTGTGAAGTAAATAGCTAATTGGATTTCCATGTCCGCTCTCCTAACAGGAGTTTCATCTGTGGCAGATTCTGTTTTGTTTTCCACTTTGGATGTCTGTTTGAAGAGCTCATTCCCAAAGGCCTAATTAGCCAAATCACAGCAGGCATTTTGCAGCTTAGACTAGTGTATTTCTTCCTGGACTCCCTGAAGTCCCATTGATTTGTGTAAGGAAGCAGAAAGGAGCTTTATTGGAGGTGGATGTCCTCCTCTTCACTTGGACCACCCACTCATTTTCCTGCCAGTGTTGCTAACCTTGAACTTCCAAATCCCCTGAGCTGGATCCTCCAAGAAAAGAGGTAGACTTGAATATCATGAGATTGAAGAAAAAAGAGAAAGGGGTGAACTTTTTGTATTTGTCTTTTAGATTTTGAGCTTTCGGATGTATCAGATGCATTCTCAAGCATTTTTCTGCAGCTAAAAAAGAAAAAAAAAGGTGTATTTCTTCTTTGGTGGGTAGAACAGCATGACCTGTAAAGAGAACTGTTCTTACACAGTCACTTGGTGCCAGTAGCTGGGTCTTCAGAAAGACTGTCAAATATCTTATAATTCCTATTAAAAATGTAAGCACTAGCCACAGAGCAACTCTATCAGCTCTGTCAGGGGAAGATGGCTGTGTGATACAATGCTTGCAATCTACCGGCAGGAGCTCCCTGTGTGCACAGCAGCCTCCTCCTGGATCGGTGTCCTCACCAGAAGAGCACTGCTGGTGCTCGCCGTCTTTTTAATTAATGTAACTTCTCCCCTAGTCCCTCAGCTCTTACCCGTAAGTGTAATGTTAAAAGCCTTTAAAATGAGACAACTGAAAAATTGAATTATAGTACTGTATTCAAGAAATGGTATTTTCTTGGTATGCGTAACAGTGAGGCCTTGCAAAAAGGAGTTAGTTCCTGTTGGTCACGCGGAAATACCTGGTGGCCTGTCTGGGGAGAGGAGTGCAGGCGCAGCTGCAGATGCTGTATCTAGAGTCTGGGGGTGGCACGAGGCAAGTCCTTTGCAGAAATGCTGTTATTTCTGAAAACATCTTATTTGGGGCAGTGCTAGCTTTCATAGCCTTTGCAAACCTCTGTCATTGCAGCGCGGAAGGGAGTCATCCCCCAAGCTGGCATATCTTCATGGTTTTGCTATGTGGATCGCAAGAGTGGTGAAACTGTCTGCTCAGGTGGTGACAGGTTACCTCAACCCCTAGATCAGTCTCTGGTTTGTTAGGAGAGGGGCTGTTACAGTCCACTGTGCTAATAAGCTTCTAAATACTGTTTGAGTGTTCTGCTCTGGCAAATCTGTACCTGCTCCCCAGGGATGGACTCACAGTCTTGCTCCTGTTTGGGGCTGGTTAGCATTACTGAACGTAGAAGCGGGCTCTGCCGTGCATTTTTAGGGACTTGGGAGTTGCTGGGCTTCAGACTGCTTGCTCTGACTCCACAGGCTCCCAGCTGTGCTAGGGGGTCCTATGTGGGGAGCAGCTCAACACCCCCCCAGCAATCTGTCTGTACTGGGAACCTTTCATGGGGCCAGTGGGAACCTGGCCTGCAGTGGGCTGCTAATCGCATGGAATACTTATTAGAAATGTAAATTTTCAAGCAATTACTACCTGCCTACTTTTTAAAGCAGACTGCCCCCATTCTTTCCAGTCCTGCCAGCTAAATCAAGGTGCTACAGAGAGGAAGGAAGGAGTTGAGCTTTCTCAAATTCTTTTTTAATTTTTAAAACTAAAACTTTTAACTAAATCCGAGGTCTGATGGTAAGTAGTAAACACAGCCTTTTTCTGTAAAATGTGAATACCTTAAAGAAGGATGTTTGTGGTGGGCCACAGAGGATCTTAAATACAGTAGCCTTATCCATCGTCATTGTGTGCACAACTAATGTGTATTTGTCATACCTTTATTTTATTTTGGTTAATAGAAAGTAAGATATTCCCAAACCAACAGGTGGGGAACGGAAAATGACATCATCATTCTTGCCACCAGCTTTTCTGAACTGCAGAAAAGATTTGATTGGAGGCTTTGCAGGGTTTTGGTGTTTAAAAATATACTGCATGAATATGCCTTAACTGTGAAAAGCAGATATGGGTTATTACTAGGCACATTCCATAATGGAAAGCCTCCATTTCTAGGTGGATGTGGATCCACCCTGAACATGTCTTTGTTTATTTGTAAGATTGTTTCCTGTTTTTTCTTATCAAAAACTTTCAGCTGTGAATTAAAATAAAGAGGCAGGCTATGACGTTACAGACTTTAGACCAAGGGTTGTAAGGAGGCCTTTTCACAGCGCTTTGAAGGAGCTGGAGAGCTATCCAGGGGTGTATGGAGTTACGGAAAACTTCTTAAACTCCCTTCCATAACTCAGTTGTTAGTTCAACTCCACTGAAGCAGAGGGAATTAGAACAACAATAAAACTGGACCATTTAAAATGATTTTTAGCCTGGTTTCATGTGGAATTTTATGTGTGTCCTCCTCTTCTCTGATATCTTTTGAAGCTGCTGGCCAAAGTCAACAAATTTGACTGAAATGAAAGATTTTCAGTGATAATTATGCTCGTAGCAGTTTCCTAAAAATAGGAGGTCAGGGAAAGGTGGGGTGGGTTTGAACATTTGCACTCTTGCCTATAATAAATGTTTTGATCCTTTCATCCATTCTTCTCCTTAGGTTCACTGAGATTTTTGCTAAGAATTTAGGAAGAATAACTGAAAGAATTCAGCTGTTCTACTCAGAGGTGAAAGCAAGGCTTTATTTGCAGTAATCTAATCAATAGGTGAATTTGGGGATTGCAGGTGTTGAAAGTGAATGAAGTTTAGGTAGATTTTGTTTTCTTTAAGGCTAGAAGGAACCACCATGATTATCTGGTATGGTTTCCATTGCATAGGTCGTCAAAAGTCAATAATTTCTTCATCTAGCCAGAAGTTGCTGCTGAAGCCAGAGGATCACTTTCAGAATTACATTGTATTCCGATACATGCTGGAGAGTTCATGACATCTCAGGACATCCCAGAGTGACTGATTCTGATGATTACTCACATGGGTGGAAAATGTGCACCTTATTTGTAGCAAATTAATCTGCTATCAGCATCAGCTGATGTATCTCCTACTTGCCTGATTAAATAAAATCTGTGTGTATCCTGCATTCAGTACATACAAGACTGACTAGGTTATTTCTTGACCTCTGCTTGATGAATTAGATTAAATAGCTTGGTTTAATAAATGTCATGCTTTTAGATCTAAATTTATTTTACATTTCTTTCTGATCCTTTCCCTATATTCAACTTTTTTTCCTTAATATTAACCCTCAAAAGCAGATAGAGCATTACAGCAGCAGTCAGAGTAACAGAAGAAGTAACGTCATCCTTTTCTCCTGCGGAACAAAGGAGAATACACGAGGTAGTTGACCCAGATTCTTCCCTTGTCATAACGTCAAAATCAGTTATGAAGATTTCTCAATCTGTAAAATTAAATCTTTTACTATTTCTACCTGAAGTTATAAGGAAAACAGTGATGGAATAGATCAACACATCTCTACTGATTTCAGTGACCTTTATGTTAGCAGTGAATTGGTTAGGTTTTATCAAGGATAAAAAAATCATGAATGTTATTCATAGAAAAGCCTTCTGAATAAAAAACAGAGCGTAATTCCACGCTTTTCAGTGTGCTGCTTCTTGGAACATTAAAAGTTTAGGCATCTACCTCTGCCCCCAGACCAATCAGTAAATCAAAAAACAAAAAAAAAAAAGTGAAATAAAAAAAAGCAGTTTGTGCCAAACAAATTCAAGGGCACGGAGACCAGAAGCAAAATGATCTTTCAGGTGGGATGCACGTACATACATGAAATCTTTTTGTTACTGTGGTTATGTGCCAGGGGAGGAACAGAGACACACTGACAAAGAAAGAGATTCTCTTTTTTCAGCTATGCTATGGAAGTGATCCAAACTTTTTGTCAAAATCAGCATTGTATTACAAACTTCTAAAGCCAATTTAAAGCTTCCGTTGAGAGGCATTCACTAAGAGCATGAGTCATTGCCTGTGTACAGAAACTGTAATGATTTATATGGCCAGGGAGGGTTGTTGTTAGAGACCCTTAAAAAAGATGGAAGTGTAATTTATATGTGGAATTAATTGCGAGTGTAATTGCAGCTCAAATCCCTTAGCAGGCTTGAGTTGGTGGCAAATTCGCAAGTTTTAGTGATGCTGCTGTGATGTGTCTACTCTTTGTGGCCATTGCAATCAAGTGATGGCATTTTAAGGATGAAAATTCAATGGCCTGAAGTAACGTGGCCCTAGGTGTTTGCCCTGTTCTAGGCAATATGTAATGCCCTCATCATGTTCCTGTTGTACGTGGCTTTCTCCTCAGCCAGCACAGAAAGAGACAGCCATTTTTTAAGTGAGTCTCTGAAAACATGTTGAAACGTTCTGCCAAAGACCTTGCAATATGTGCAGCACTGATTCTGCTGGAAGGGGAACCAGTGCTTTATGGTGACCTATGGCGCAACCATAGGGTCTGCAGCTTTGTGAGCCTCCAGCCCTTGCTGTTGGCTGATGAAATGACCCTTCCCTTGCACAGCTGCAGCACCGTGCTTGTTGCTCTCTGAGCAGCCATCCCTGGGTGCTTGCTGCGATGTGGGAACGCTCTGCAGAGTGCAGCGATACTTCGCCTTGATCGTCTTATTCCCAGTTATATCCGTCATGCCCCGCACTTCCTCAGCTGTCCAACTTCTATGCATGGATACACATTGATGATTTACCCATAGGGACTCATCTGGACCAAGAATATTTAGAAATATTTGTCATCCTTTTAAGAATGTTTCTGAATCTGGAACTTGTTCCCATCTTAGGCTTTTAGGGAACAACTCTTCCAAGTAGGGAACCATCCAGCCTGCTTTCCTGTGTTAAGCAGTTCAGGGTTATAAGTCAACAAATATGAGCTACTGTAGGAGCACTAAAGCATGTAAAAGTAATAATAACTAAAAAAAAAAACAGATGAAATGAGAGCAGAACTCCAAGGATGAACAGACCAGGCTAGCTGTGAGTGCTAAATGAGGAATAAATTAATTATTGCCGTCACTACCAGTACTGTCAGACCCTCTTGACTGCTTGGCCTAGCAGAGGTGAGAACTGCAAGCTATAGAAGATGGCAAAAGAGAGTCCCTGGTTGTTAAACAGTAAATCAGTATTATGTCAGCTTGAGCTGTCCCTTATTATAAGACTGATTTTCTTCTGAGAGCTGAGGGCCAGATTACAGCAAGCATTTATTCATTTGCATTATATTTCTGGACTGCATGGAGCATATCAGAAAAGAAATGTAGATTTGGGAGGCCACTCTAGTGCAAGGTAGAGAAGAAACAAGGCAAAGTGGGGTCTGGGAGGGAACTGCTTACCCCAAGGTGCTTCCTACAGTAGCCTTGTTTTGCCCTGGATGGGTGTAGACCACCTAGGAAACAAACCTTATGAAGGTTATGTCCCCTTGTGAGACAACAGGAGAGCCTGGGAGGCAGCAGCAAACCACAGCATCATCGCTGGCTTATGTCTCATGGCAAAATCACAGCTGAAACTATAATTAGAGCATGAGAATCTCTCTCTCTCTCTTTTTTTTTTTTATTTTTCCTCCAGATGTTGAAGAAGAAATGCATCTTAAAGGACTAATGACCAGCATTATATGAGTTACAAGAAATTCTGTTTTAGCTTCTCTGAAAACATATTCTGGTCCTACAGGACAAACATGTAGTGTTGTGGGTCAGATTGTTTCATTAGCCGAAGGACCATGATAACAGAGCTTAACTAGCATGGCCTGTCTGGCCTGTGGGGCATCAGGGAGTACCCAAATATTTTTTTCACTTTTTATTTTCCTGCCTGCTTTTATTAATATGCCTTAGTCTGGCTCTCAGGGCATTGCTGCTGGAACAAGCAGCTTGTTCATTCCCTGATCTCCCTGCTGGGACCACTTACATGTGTATTAGTTACTGTCAGTGATTGTAGTGTATTATGAGCATATGGCTGGTGGGAAGTGGTCTGTGGCCATAAAAAGTGCAGGCTAGAGGCAATACCTCTCTCCTGACTTTGCTAGATTAGAACCTGAAGGGTGAAAAGCTGTGAAATCTATTGCCCTTCCCGAGACCTGTTAGTTGCTTAGACCTAGCTGTGTTTTTTAGTGTAAGATCTTTAGAAACAAAATACAGGTACAAAACGAGTTCTTTGATGTTTATTTTTATTGTTGACTTCCACTGTATTCATGAGAGTAAAAATAAAATCCAAGGTTTCTACTTTAGCACAAGCAGAATATTCAAGTGTGTGTGAAATTACCATTATTGCCACCAGTATTGTTTTATTTTTTTTTTCTTTAGGTCCCTGTGAATCTCTCATTTTAAAATGAAAGACAAAATAGCCAAAGACTACACAAAATGACTGTGTTTTTATGTTGTTTTCCTTTGTCATTACATTTAACCTTTATTTTTTCTTTTATTTTGTACATTATAAAAACATAACTGCTGTGTATAGAGATTTATATTCCAAGTGAAAAGTGCACACTGAATTCTTCCACCTTAATTGGAAAGATATAGATCACTTTCTCTGTTTTCACCATGGGCCTGATCTAAACCTCTAGGAAGAAAATGTCAACAGTCATTAGCTCGGGTCTGTGTGTCACAGACACTAGACTGACTTTTTGCATACGGTGGGAACAAAGAATTTTCCATTCTGTTATTTTCCTTTGTGAGAAGACATGCTGTATGTACCGGCTTAGTTTTTAAATTATTTATACAATTGTATCCTGACAAGCTACAACTTCCTCCAGTTTAAACATAGCTACTGTTTGTTTCTGTAGTGTTCAGCAATGTTTATAAGGTTGAGGAAGAACCATAATATAGTGTGGTATCCCCCCATTTATTTTCTCTGAAAATGTTTGGTCAGATTCTCATCTGAGTTACACCCTTAAATCAATAGAGCTGCCTCATATCCCCCAGTGGGACTGAGTTTAAAATGGTTGCCAACAGTCTCTGTGCTAGGAGCAAGGCTGGGTAGTTACTCAACCTTGTTATAGGACTCTGCTAAGAAGGCTGTACACTATATGGGTATGCACATTTTTAGAAAGACGTCTATCTGTCTTGGTATATTTTTTAGAGATTCTTTTTATTTGAATTGCATGAGTTACAGTTCCTTGCACCACCAAAGCATGTGTTATAAGACCCACAGCTTTGGGTTTTGTTAGCCCCTGGATCTAACCATTCTTGCATGCTTAAAATCTCCTGAGATGGAACCAAGGATTGTGAATTCAGGCCCTTGTCATAGCAATATGTATTTTGAATAACTACATAAATTTTCCAGTGAGTTTCAGGCATTTTGGGGTAAAGTGCAATCACTAAGCTTTATCACCCTATATATTTCATCTTGAAATTCTGGCATCAGACTCTTGTCATATATAAATGCCATTTTTCTATTCTAGGCTTCCATTTGCTAGAGATAATCGAACCACTGCAATGCATTGATTTGTAAAGTGCTTTGTGATATCTTGAGTGTGAAAGCAGATAAAATCAAATTCTGGTCTGTCAGCTGCTTAAAAAAGTTCATCTCTGTATGGAGAAAAACATTGCGCTGTCACCTGTTTTCAAGCTGATATCTTCTATTGGTAACACAAAAAGCTTTAAAAATGCTCAGGGGTTGGCAAAAACGTTATAGCCAGTCTTGGATGTGTAGGGTGTCTCCCTCCCATCACCTGTCCCACTTTTCAAATTTTCCTAATAGACATTTTGTTTTCTTCACAAGATTAAAAGCCTTTTATAAGAAACTGGGTTGCCTGCAAAATCAGGAGACCTTTGGATTTTTTCATCAAATCCAAACCTCAGTTTTGCTCTAAAGGATCCCATGTGGGTTTGGAACTGATTCTTATCCAGGACTAGAGAACAACAAGGTGTTTCCCAGACAAGTAACAACAGGTGTGCTGAGAGCGTGCTTGTAGAGCTACTGCTCAGAGGGACAAAAAGTGGCGCATAACTTTTGACATGCAGATGATCCAATCTTATTAACATTTTCCCACTAATATCAACAGCTTCTAACAATAGCCTGGAAAACAAACAAACAAACAAACAAAAACCAACACATAACCTTGGAAGATAAGGTGAATTCTCAGTTAACTGGAAATAAAGCCGTCTTCCAAGAGACAGAGTTCCTGGAGGGGAAGTACACAAGAAGCATCACCTACTGCGTAAGTTTTGTTTTTCTTCTGGTTTTTGTTTTTGTTTCTAGAGGATGAATATACTAAACAATAGCCTTCTAACTTGTCCTAGACTTCATCAGTTTTGGTAGTATCATACACCTTGAAAGACAGGAATAAAGCATTGTGACCTCTGGCTATCTATAATGAAGATAAGAATTGGGAGTAAGAGCCAAAGAAATAGCCTGCAATTGAAGTTTAATTCTGCAAGTCAACATCCCACTCAGCCATTCACTAATTCTACTTTGTGATGAAGTTTCTAATGAATGGCTTGGGTCCTGGGGGTGTGGATGAACTGTTGATATCAGAACATTAGCAGATTTTAAAACATCTTACCTTAGCTAGTGCGTTAATGAGTTGGAAGTCTTCCCTCAAACTGCAGGTAGGGTTTGTGGCAGTTTGGTACACATACTCCTGTAGCAGTGACTGTTCAAGGAAATGGTGAAAATGGTTAAGTAAATTTTGTCAGGTACAGCCATGGAGGAGGAAGACTTAGCTTCGTATCCCTTCTACAAAGGTCTAAATAGAACTTTAGATTTTTTTTTTTCTCATGTGAAAAAAAAATGTGTTTGGACCTTGAATTCAAGTGTATAGGAGTAAGTTTCAAAAAGATTTTTAAAATATCACAATAATAGGGTGGAAGCAATGTTTTGATGAAAAATGCTGCTCTGGAATAAGGAGCAAGAACATATGAATTATCAGTTTCACTCCTTTAGGTGAATTACCAGATTCACTATTTTGGATTTCATGCAAGTAACAATTTATAGGATGATCACTGAAGCTAGCTTCAGACTTCATTTATAAATAGATGAGCATACATTTTCCTTCTATGCCAGAATTTTCCAAACTGCAGTTTCATACTTCCCTTGTTCTGATGTGAACGTTGCTGGCAGTTTGTGGAAGAGTGACTGGGCATTGGCTGGGAGTTAATAAAATTGATTTCAGCAATAAATTGGCTTCCCAGTTAGCGAATACTGCATGTCCAGTATATCAATTCCCCTTTTGAAAGTGATGAAGGAATTGGGGATTCCATTTGCCTGCACAAAAACAAAATTCTGACGACAATTTTGAAAATGAGACTTTGGGCTTCTAAGATATTTAAATGTTTTTTTTCTGCAGTTTGGAATTCAGTTGTTATGAAAGGATGGCTTAGGGCAAGTGTTGAAGAAACTGCAGTGCATACCTTTAGCCACTGAAATCTGCTGTATTTGGTGTATTTGACTTTTTTTGCCAGCTTCTTCCTGAATCAGAATCACATCACTAGAAGTGATTCTTATCCCCCAAACAGAGACTGATTGAGTTACACTTAAGCTCATCATTCTTGGTCTTCATTGCTGAAATTTCAAAATTAAGAAGGCAAATATTGTGGGCCAAGACATTTTTAGAGTTGTTCATGGAAGCAGGTGAGAGAGAGAGCTCTGCTAAATGATGCTGAAGCTTTTGGTCAGCCTAACTCACCGTTTCTCTTTTGATACGTGAGTGGAAACCTTGCTGCATTATCACCTTCTAGTGCATGAGAATAATCCTCAAACTGCAGCACCACAAAGGATGTTCTGAAAGGGCAAGAAACTTACACCTGCTCAGAAGTGTTCTATACTACATGTTCCTTATTAAATGTCTGACTTTTTCAGGAAATTTTTAGTTGGCAGTCAAATGTTTGCCTCCAATTTGTACGTGCAACCCTGTAACAGCTGTAAGTTTGCTAGCTAATTATTGGCAGCAGGGTAGCCCTGGCAGTGCACAGCTCAAGTGTGTGACATGACATGTTACTCTACTTTCCAAGGAGTTTTGTGCATCTGCCCTTGGGTCCCCACTGCTGCAGCTGAGCTGTTACTGGTGATGAGTAACCAGGGTAAACCTACTTTGTTTCTGTCTGCACGGCTTCAAGCATACCTTTGACTGCAGTTGTAGACATTCTCCATGATGGGGTTTCTGCCATGTGGAGCCTGCAGGACATGCAAGTAGGTCCCAAGACACTTATTTTGTTTTTTAATGTACTGACTAGAACACAATGGAAATGTCTGCAAGGGATGTTGTGGTACGCTGGCCCCATGCCTCTCCCAGTTCTCACTAATGCTTCCTGTCCCTCCCCAGTGCTGCAGGCCCAGCACAAGGACTCCTGCCAGGACTCCTCCCGGGTGCTGCAGATTGCTGTGATGCTGGCATGGAGAGCAGGAAGGCCACCTTTTCTTCACACTGTCAGCATTTCCACTGATGACTCTAGTGGCGTGGGAAGGAGACAGCAACTGGCTGAGGCTTCTGTAAGTGCCATACATTTAGTCATATTCCAGGGGTTGGTACGTTGGGTACACAGCAAAGTAGGCCCTAAGCTCAGTGGGAGATCATGGTAGAGAAAATGGCTAAAGGATCCTCTACTCCAGAGGAGTGGAGAAGCTGGCAATGTCCATACCAGTAAACTGTTCAGGCCCAGCGTGTGGGTTTGTGCATTGGCACACGATCATCCAGACTGTTTAATTGCTAGCACATTTCCTGGCACAGTTTTGGCTCATACCAATCAGCCCTGGCATAGTTTTGGGCAGCATTGCCTAGAAACTGTTCTCAAAAGTGGAATGAACAAAAGCAGTATGAAATGTGCCACACTGTTATTGCTGCGAGTTGTACTAGTGTTTTGAGGTTTCTTTATTCCTGCAAAATTGAGTTTTGGGCCCGGATATGACACGACACAGCTACTGTATTAGTCAGTGTGCTGTTTCCTAGCGATAGGCAAAAATCAGGTGTTTGGCTGATTTCATGTTCAGCATTCATCAAAGCTTTGTCCTACTTGTAAAGACCCTGCCTCTGTCATGCACACCTTTCTTACCCTGTGGTTAGGCGACTGCAGAATACCATGCATGGAGATGACCTGTAAGTATGTTTGTTTCCTGATGTGGAATTCCAGGCTTGTCTGGCTGTAGAGGGAAGGGGAACTGAGGGGTGAGGGTCTAACTCATCCTTCTTCACAGCGACTGGCAGGAAACAGAAATGCACTTGTAAACAGATCACATGGAATGCATTGCTACAAGGTATTACTGAAGGTAAGGGTGTAGCACAGAGCTGAGTGTTCCTAAGCTGATGAGAAGAAACAGCACTGTGAAGAAATGTGTGTGATGGAGAAGCTGTCATGCTTCTAAACAAGCTGTGCACACAGTGACGAAGCTAAGATTTTATTTTTTCCTTTAGGCAGATTATTGTCCTTGCATTTTCCTTTCATGATCTTGGCCACGTCTGCCATGAGACAAAGCACTAGTCTAGGTTTGTGCCTTTGAGCTTCAGAGGGTGTTTAAAACTGGGCATTATGGGCGGAGGAGAGGTGTGTCTTGTGGGAATAACATGTCTCCCATCTCAGTCACACTGTGAACCTGTGTAACTGGAATTCAGTTAACACTTTGCTAATAACATCGTGCTTTTCAGCTTAATGGTATAGCTGCGAAGCTTTTTATTGCAGTATTCACTTCTTTGTGTGTACTTCTGGCTTTTTGGAAATTGCTACCATCCTCAAGTAGATTTTTTCTAGTTTTACTATTGCATTAACAATTGCATTTTTTTTAAATACGTACTCTCGCTGTTTTGTTTCAATTTGGAAATACCTTCTTGCAGTTGCAGGTCACACAAAGATACAACTGAAATGCCCTAGATCCTGAAAAGAGTAAAACTCCAGGTGCTTTCATTTTGTTTAGAACACTTTAACAGGTTATTTAAACTATAACGTACTTTAAAATAATCATTTGGAGATTTTGGAATGTCTTTACCTTTACACACCTACATAGTGTTTTCCTCTCGGCGGAGGTGTAAATATGCATATGGATAAATTTCCATGGGATCGGGGTCTGACAGTATTACTGAGCACAGTGGTGTAGTAGATTTTCAAAAGAGAAAAAGATTAAATATTTCTCCAACTGTAAGACATCCATGGCTGCATGGACAAAATGTATGAGAGGAAGAAAACACCAGGCTTTCAAACCAAAGCTAACAACAAAGTAAAGGGCAGAAAAGGAGTAACTTTGCATAACATTGCTTTGCTGACCCTTTCCAATTCATTTAACAACAGCTTCTAATATGGCCATTCATTCTACTCCTTTCAGTTTGATTAAAGGAAGCAGAATGTGGCCATCAGTGTGAACAGCTTGTTGTCTAACTGGGTTTACTTGCTGGTATTAGAAAGTGCTGGTATTGTAACTGATAAGTATCCCCAACTTAATTGTCACAAAATTGTAGGCTTTGGCATTCTAACCCTGCAAGCTGAAGGTTCATGCTGAAAATACTGAAGTACTTGCTGTCATTTTTAAATGGAAATAACATCCTCTCTGTCAAACCTGGAAACGCTGATTTTGACTTCCACTGGTAAACATTTGTAGCTGCCCCATTCTTTACAAAATGTGGGCTTTTTAAAATGAAGAAAATGACTGTCAGTAACTGGGATAACTGGTTGGAGCCCATGATACCCCTGCTATTCTGGTTCCTGCTTCTTCATGCATTCATTTCTACCCAGTTATTTCCATGATAATCAATGGCCCACCCTTCCTGAAGCTATGTGGGTTAAGACAGACAGAATCTTTAAATACACTGAATGTTCTTGCTCACTTCCATCTATTGAGATCTTTTTTCTTCCCTACTTGTGTGAGAGATATTAATAGTTGAGTAAAAGACGATTTTTTTCTGATGTTTCTTAACATCCTACAGGGCGAATAATTTTACATTTAAATATGTTATGCATACATCATTGGGTTCTCTGAATTCCTGTTAGTGATGGCTGAAGTAAAAGCTATATTCATGCTGGATCAAAAATCTGTTGTGTTTTATCCTTCTGAGCCTGAAATGTGATATAGTACATATACTTAGGCACTTGCTAATTTTTCATAGTCAAATTATTCAGTTTTTTCCAAGAGTAAAACTCTTGGTGGGCTAATGGAAATTCTGCTTTGTAAAATATTATGAGGTACAGTCCACATAATTCAGAAACAGTAGAATTTTCCATGTTACTTGGGCCAAATTTAGTGAACCTTCTGACTGGGAGCTGTCTATTAATCCTGTAGACATTCCAGCCTGTTTCAGTACCACTGTCTAGCAGCATTCAGGAAGGCTTGGAAGAATTGTTTTCATTTATTTTTATTTTCTTTGTGTGTGTAACTTCTTCAAGTATTTGAAGTGATTGACTTGTCCTTTGTTGCAGTAATGGCTAAGAAGGGTTTGCAACTGGAATTATTATTGTTGTTAAGTGATTGAAGGCTCACTCATGTTACGTTTTTAGTACCACCATTTGCATTACATAGAAGCAAGTATCTTCTAGTATTTACCTAGAAACCTCAATCATGGTCTCTGATGGTTCAAGATGTTGTAAAGAACACCAAAGTGGCCTGTTTTAGATGTTTTATAATTTAAGGGTGCAGCTACGCAAGCTGATGGAGCTGATCTAACTGTTCGCTTCCACTTAAAAGGAAGGTCCTGCTCCCTTCTTCCCCTCCAGTTCCTCTGATTTCCTCAGCCAGGTCACTGAGCCAGCGCAGAGCTGCTCTCTTCTCGCCGAATTTGGCTTTACCACAACCAGAAGAGATCAGTGGGCCGCTAGAACCAGTGCAAGAGAGGAGCAAGAAAAGGAGGAGGGGAACAGGGCTGTCCCTGAGCTGTTTTGTTTCCATTGCATCCCAAGAGTTGGACAGCAACCACCACAGATGACAGATATGGAAGTACCAGTTCTCGTCAAGCTCGTAACTGTGGTCAAAATTCTTGTAGGTCTTGTAATGGTAGAACATTTGAAAGGAGCTTTCTGAGTAGGGAGCTTTTTCCAAGTCTGAAGGACTTGGGAGTGAGTGAAGGTGTGAGGTTTCTTGTCTCAGACCATGGGAAAGCCAAAGGTGGGAGCTGATGCTGGCTATGGGCAGGTGCAGGGACAGATGAAATTGTGACCCGTCAGTTCATGCCTGATCTGGGAAGCAAGGCTAGTTCCAAATGGCAGGTGAGGAGAACGAACTGGTAGCAGCATTTGGAGTGAGTCCAGGCAGGCAAGGCTGTATCTGTGAAGGATACTGGAGCGTTGTAGCTGCAGCTGGGAAGTGAGGTGACAGGAATCCAGGTGAGAGTACTGGCCTCCTGGCTGGGAAGGAGGGACGGGGTCTTAGGCCTGGGCTGGACAAAAAGAAAGGGGCAAAGAACAGCTAAGGAAGGTGTCCAGAGCAGTGACCAGAGTGACAAATAAGCTGGTGATACTGGCCTGCTTGGTTGTGGGTTGGGAGCCCTCTCTTCTTTGCATTTGATCTACTGGCTTGCCATCCTTGAAGTGCCAAAAGGACAGAGAAAGAATTTGGGTAGGGTGAGCTTAGAAATAGAGGGGTAGATCACAGAGAGAGCGCTTCTGAATCCGCCTGTTATGCGTTGGGTTTTGCGGGCCCAGTTCACCTCATGATAGTACTGGAGGAACGATGGATGGACCAACGGTGGCTTGATGTTCTCGCCTTTTTCTTTTAAGGATGGTAACCACTTGTGCATAACTGTGTGAGCAGGGAGGGGCTGGGGAGAGCGAGCAGTGTGGAGTGAGACAAGGAAACAGGGAGCAGGCCTGGGGGTGTTAGGGCAGTGTGGGGCACGGAGGGAAGGTGCGTGGTGTGCCGGCAGCTGGCCAGCCAGGCGGGCAGCATCCTGCCCGCAGCGGGGCCGCCAGGTTGGGCTGGGGCCTGAGGCTGCGGCGGCGGGGGGGGGGGGGCACACCCGGGACGGGGTGTACCCGGGGCTGACAGCAGCGGGGAGCAGCACCGGAGGAAATGGATGCTGGGGGCGAGCCAACATTGTCTGCGCGATAGGCGAGGATGTAACGGGAGGAGGGGCGCGGAGCGAGCGAACGGAGGCAGGAGAGGGGGCGGCGGGCGGGCCGGGCCGGGCCGGGCCGCTCTGCAGCGAGGGGCCGCGGGGAGGCGGCCGGGGCTGGGCTGGGCTGGGCGCGGGGCGAGGCGAGGCCGCGGCACCACCACCACCACCACCAGACCCGCCGCCGACAGCCCCCGCTCCAGGCAGCCGCCGCCCCGCCCCGGGCCCGCCCCTCTCCGCGGCCGGGCGCAGCGCAGCGCAGCAGCGCCGGGGGCTGCGGGAGCCGCCGCCCGCTGCAGCCAGCGGGGAGAAGCCGCCGCCACCCGGGCAGCGCGCACAGGTAGGGCCGGCTCCCGCAGCTCCGCCGCAGCCTCACCCCCCCCGTCCTCCGCCGCCTCCTCCTCCTCGTCCGCCGGGCCCGGCGCGGAGCCGCCCGCCCGCCCCGCTCCGCCCTGCGGAGGCCCCGGCCTCTCCCCGGGGGCCGCGGCCGCCGCCCCTGCCCTCCCCTCCCCGCCGGTGCCGCGCAGCCGCACGCCCCGCCGCGGTGCGGAGAGCCGCGGGAGCGCCGCGGGAGCGCCGCGGCTCGGGAGCGCTGCTGCTGGTGCTGGGCTGTCCCCCCCTGAGGTAGGGCTCCTCTCCTGCGCTGGCCTGGGCGGGAGGGCAGCGGGGCGGGGGCCGGGGCCGGGGCCGGGGCCGCTGCGGGGCTTTGTATGCGCGAGTGGGGGCGATGCCCCCGCGGTGCCGTTCACCTTCAGCAACACTGGGGCTGCTGCTGTGACTGTCCCCATCCCCTGCATGCAGCACCCTTCTGCGCTTTTATCCTCCAGTGAGAGCACAGTCGATGGGCATGATGCATGGCCCCGATTTCATTATTCTGTAGATAGCCCTTGCAATTTGATGGATATAGGCCTGCTTTAACAAAAAAAAAAATAATATGGCAGGCTTCTGCTAGATAGTGTGGGACTGCAGCAGCTCTGAAAAATCCTTGCTCATGGCACTGGGGGCTGACCTTTTATTTAGCTAGCCCTCTTTTAAGAACGATTCTTCTACTGTCCAAGTGCATGAGCCAAAAACAGAGTAAGCAATTCCATTTGTAATTTTGATGTTTTTGGCTATAAAATGGCATTTGTGTTTAAAGAAGGTAAGGACTTGTATTTCTAGACTGTACCTACACACCATCATTCTTAGGTATAAAACCTAATGCTTGAATGCTCGATATCAGAAGCAAGATTGCTGTAAGAGGGAATGAACATAAACTGCCGAGATCTGGAGCATTCAGTACAGCCTTCGGCCCTTATTGACGGGGTAGAAATATTATGAAACCTGCTTACTGAACTGTGTAGCCAGTTTAGAAAAAAATAACTGTTACTCATTCAGCCCTGGGAATGTATTGTCCTGAAAGACATCTTGGGGAACAATGCTCCTAAGCTGCAGGATTATAGAGGCCGGTCGTGTCAGGTAATTTATTCAGAGAGATATCAGCCGTGTGAAGACGTCAGGGGAGGCTGTGACTCCTCAGGCCATTGCAGAAAATCTCATCTCGCATGTACTCAGAAGCCTCTGGAGAGAGAGAGGAGGTGAAAATGGCATGGGAGAAAAAAAGAGCCAGGGTGGGTGTGATGGCAGCTAGGTGTGATTCCTGAAGCAGTGTTATTTCCCATTGCCATTGGATGTTCTCCACGAAGCCCTTTCTCAGTGAAACAGCAATGGCAGTTGTGATGCCTGCATGACTTAGCAGTGGCTGTAGGGCTCTGGGGAGTGGGTGGGCTAGCTGGCTGGCTAATGTGACACAACCAGTGCTGAACAAATAAAATGGGTAGGGAACGTTTTGTTGCTTCACACAGTAGCATAAGCTTGGTACTGAAAAGAGGGCAGGTTTTAGACGAGTAGCCCCTTTTGCGTTTTTCTGTAATGCAGATTAAGTGCGGTAAATGATTAAAAAAAAAAAAAAGCAGAATGCAGCATTTTTGTGTGAAATAGGAGCTTGCAGCAGTTTTTGTGGCAAAAAGCTTTACAAATGCTGTTTCATCCCTGTCGTGGCATGAATCCTGCAGCTCTGGGGATTATTGTGTGTTACTGAACTCTGCCTGCACACAAGTGGAGCAGAGAGGGGGCAAAGCACTCATGCTGCATGTATGGAGACCTGAACACTGCTCTCCATCTTTCGAACAGCCCTTTTATGTAGGCATACCAAGCCATTTCATAAAAGATGTTTTGTTTTTCCTTCAACGTATATAAAATTTAATCAGTTAAACCTCCTTTATTGGATGGATTTATTTTTAATGTGCATCAGTTACAGGACTTAATATTTGTAGTTGGATTACTTGTAAAATAAGCAATGCATTTCACTTGTGAGGAGTGCAGGGGCGTATTTTGTGGAACGCAGATGAGGAGGCCTATTTATGCAGATGTCTAAGGCTCATTGCAAAGGGTATCTAGACAGTTAATCTCTATAGGTACCAAAATTCCTTAGTCATCTGATCTGGGCATACATTAAAAACCAATACAATAGTTTATCATTGCCCATTACCCATGAGTCAGCTCCAAATCCAGGCTGGCATCTCTGATCAGAGGCCTCCTGCTTGCTCTTTCACTTCTCTAGGAAAACCTTTGTAAAATGCCGTGTGCTGGCTGCGGGAGCTGCATGGCCTGAACCAGTGTGAGGAGCCAGCAGCAACACCTTGGATCTTTCTGACTGTCAGTTAAAGGAAGAGACTGTGAAATAGAGCAATGAAAGTTAATTTCAGTGGTGTGTGATGCACACCATGCAGTGGAAACTTGGGATGAGAGCAGGCTGGTGCTCCATGACCGAAGCTGTGCAGAGCCATATAGGGCTTTTCTGAAACACGAGCTAGCGCTGTGGGCTTGCTCCCGTTCCCAACTGATGAAGCTGGGGCGTTTGCCAGTACATTGGTCCCTTACCTCTGCATGAGCTCATGGCAACTTGCCCAAGTCAAACCAGAGGGAATCTAGCCCAGAGATATAAAACGTGAAAATCTAGTTGTCCTCTCTGGCTTTCTTGTGTGTTTATGACTTAGAAATCATCTCGTGTCTGATTGTTATCACCAAGTAACACTTGCCTGGTGAAGCAAGTGTTGGAGCTGAAATGTGTGTACCGTCAAATGGCACCGAGGTATAATCAGCATTCTGCAAGGAGACTGCATTGAAGACTGATTTCCCCAGTGCTGTTTTTTTTTCCCCACATGTGGTTTTCATTTGTCAGATTTTTATTATTACTCTTAAAATGATCTGTTGTGAATTTGTTTTTCTAATGAACGTGAGTACAATGTTGCAGCAACTACAGCTGGACCTTTCAAGGCTTTGCCTTCCTCTAAGGAAAAGACGGTTACAGAGATACTGCGTGGAAGGCTTTTTATTTATGCTTAGTAGATCTCATCTTATTTAACAGCTTTAACAGAGTGATACAGATTAATTCTGTGTATTTAAGCAGTCAGCTTTTTTTCCTAGTATGTCCAGCTTTATTTCTTTTTCATCTATTGTTTAATTCCAGATACAGTTCTTACTGTCTATTTCTCATTAAAAAGCTTGGCTTTGCATGGGAAGAACTTTCTATGTATTGTTGCTTGATGGTTGAGTTCAAAACAGATTTTATAGTTCAGAAAGATGGCAAGGGAGGGTAGGTTTGCATCTGCAAGCATTATTTCTACTTGCAGTAAAAATATATGTCACTAAGAAAAGAAAAACACCCATCTCTAACCTTTGTGCTCAGGAATGGAAACATCTTTGTGTGGCCAAGGACAAATTAAGGTTGAGGAGTATCTTGAACTATTGTTGTTCAGCACCATTCTCTGCCTCTTCTCTGAAATATTTTTTTCATGTTGAACAATGAAAATTTGAGGATGTTCTTAGTTTTTCAAGCTTTTCTGCTTTCTTCTTGCTTTTCTCTATATTTTTGTACACACATATTTCTTTCAAGCATGGTATTTTTTAGATGTATCAAGAATCTCTTTGACGAGTCACTGCTTCCACTAGAGAAACGTGTTATGCTGTTGTGCAGTTATTTTTATTTCACAATCTTTTGAATGTGCTAAGCATTAGAACTTCAAAAAGAAATGGTATGTCAGTTTGATTTATTCAGCAACCTTCTCGCATGAAGAGGGCAGCAAGAACCAAACAGAAGAGATGCTCAGCATGAAAATCTTGTGCCAACAGATGCTAACACACACCTGTTAGAGACTACGAATAGACGAGCAGGCCATACCAGTCATGCCGTTGGAACAAGAGAGGTGTGTCATTAATACTCTGCTCAGAGATCTAAAAATATACTGCTGTGAATCTGTTCACAGGTAAATGTTCCAAATTAAGTAGCTTTTCTCTTTACTGGAGTTCAAAACATATGCTGTTCGTTTCTTTGGAAGAAGTGGCCAGATCCTGAAGCTACACCTGCTGAGCAATTGGCCTATCATCTGTGAAATGTATTCAGAGATGTTCTTGGATTGAGTCTCTTGTTCTTGCTCACATATCCACAGCTGTACATAACAAGAAAACATTTCTGCTCTGGTAAAGTCATACTGCTTGGAGCTACTATATGTGTAACAATATGAAACAGGAATGCTTTTTGCAAGTAATTGCAGAGGCTGTGGACTTGCCATTGAATAAGATGTGCAAAGAAGAATTTGCAAAGTGTCGTGATTTCTTTGTTTGTTCTTCTTGTTTGAAACGGGGAAAAAAATTTAAAAAATGAAGGAATAGCTCCGACAGCTCCGTTACATTGTTAGAGTAGGCATCAGGTTTGGTTTTATGAATCATGACTCAGCATGGTTGTGAGAGGGTGGAGCCATTCCTGAGACTGCTTCAGTCAGGGGTGGGCTCTGCAAATGGGCTATAGGAGGGGCTATATGTGATATATTGATAGATTGTGAAGATTCGTAGTTGTGTATGTATTTAAAAAAGATTTAATTTGGCTGTCATCATATGATGGAAGATGTAATCAGAGATGAAGATGTGCAGACCTACTGCAAACAAAATGAATTTTTATTTACTGCTTCATTGCCCACATGATTGGATAACGCGCAGGTTAATCTATTGGAAGTAGCCAACTTAATGAAGTGCTCATGCTTCGTGTGTTCAGTTCCACTACAGAAAGTGGCTGAATGGCTGTGATCCTTCCTAGCCTTACTCCCTATGAATTAGACGCTTTATTTCTGGCTTTTAAAGTTTTCATTCAGCTTTCATAAAACGCAGCTTCATGTTAAGATGATGGCCACGCTAGCACCTTGTGATCTAGGACTCGGGGTGGGTGCCTGCGAAGGTCAGGAAAGCTCGTGTCCCATCCCGCCCCGCCCCAGCCCGGGGCTTTGCAGAGTGTCATTTTCAGCTTTCCACTTGCTCGGAGGCGCTGGCGGCAGTGAGCTGCTGTGAGGTGCTCAGAGGGGACGCGGCGGCTCCCTGTGGCAGCCTGGCCCCAGCACTGTAAGGTTACACTGATTGCTGAATTTGATATTGGGCAGACATTTCTCCCAGGCCAGACCGACTGGCATCTCTGGGAGGGCTTTCACCTCCACTGTGGGATTCAGCTCCCTGTAGTCTTCTGGTCCCAAGTACGTGGTCAAGGTCTTCTACAAGGTGCTGTGGAGACTTCTTGCTGTCAAGCAGTGATTTGGATCTGCTTGCATTTTTGGTTATTGTAAGTTACTGCTATCTGATCCTGAATTAATTTTGTCTTTCTGTTGGTTGATTTATTATAGAATGGCATGGAGTGACTTGCTTTTGGTTCTTCCCGTGTCATGATGAAAGGGAGCCTTGTGTCTGCAAGAAAGAGCAAGAAAGCTGCCCGTGTATGTTGTGGCATAGGGTGCTGGAAGTGGTGGCTGGTTTGGAAGGTCTGGAGCCTGCTTTACAACGGAGCTCATTTGTGGTTACTGCAGTAACGCAGAGCAGATAATTCAGTTCTGTGCGCTATGACCAAATGCTTATTTTTTCTACTCATGAAATGAGTTTTGTTTAGTGCCTAGACACCACAAATGCTCCGGCTAATTACAGCAAGTAGCTCCTCTAGTTTTTAGCTTAGAAGAGAAGGGGTGCTGCCTGCTGTATCTAAATTACCCTACTGGAGATAAGTTTATTTAAACACCTACAGGTTTTAGTTTGGGCATCTGAGTTTGGAAATGTTAACTTCTGTCTAAACTAATTATGAGGTTTTCTTCCCAAGGGCCTTCACTGACTTTTCTCTTAGTAAACAAATATTTAATTTAAGTGTTTAAGGGTGATCTATAAGACAGCCTCTGCAGATGGAAAGCTTTGCACTGGTGGGTAGCTCGTGGCTCCAGGATGCTAATGGCATATGCATTTATAGCAACACTGGAATGCAGTATGGAGCTAATAATTCTAGTCTGTGCTTGGAGAAAGCAGTTTTTGCCTCTTACTACCAAATTACTGGCTTCTGTGATTTTGGAAAGGTGCCTTGGGCCTAAATCTGCCTATGGAAGTCGGTGGGCGTTCTGATCCAGGAGGATCAGCCAGTAGAGCACCCTTTGTTTAACCCTGTGGTGTGCAGGGTACCAGCGAGGAAGTCAGGAATGCTAGGGATTTTATTTCCCACTCTGCCACTTC
Organism: Anser brachyrhynchus; assembly: GCF_964034855.1. Taxonomy (NCBI): domain Eukaryota; kingdom Metazoa; phylum Chordata; class Aves; order Anseriformes; family Anatidae; genus Anser; species Anser brachyrhynchus. The sequence goes on along the minus strand of NC_137696.1, from coordinate 10,111,942 downwards.
AGTTACACAAAACGGGAAAGCAAGGGAGTTTGGCAGCATAAGCTAGTTTGGGGTACCCATTGTTCAGCAGGAGGAAGCCTGAACTTTCAAAGAGGTTCCACACCTCTTGAGATTTCAATGGTCATTTGTTCAGCCTGACTGAGAGATGATTCCTTGGGAAAAAAAGGTTTTGAACTACTATGCTGCAGTTTCCCTTAAGAAAACATGTATTCCTTGTTCAAAAATTCTGTAGAGTCTATATGTAATAAGGATAACTTGAATTACTTTTGTAAATTAGTGGTACTTTGTACTTCTTCCTAGCCTAGTTATTTTAACATTCGCTTTATTTTTGTAACTTTAAATATTGTGATATTTTTCTGCATATAGGACTATGAATAATTTACCACTTTCATGATAGTCAAAAGTGAATGGATTAACTGCTGGTTTTTTTTGTTACTTATAGAATAACATACTTTCTATTGCAATTTTGAATGTCTTTAGGAGGCCAGATCCTAAATCTGTTTTAAAAAAAAATTCTGGTTGACTTTGGTTGGCTGGTTTGCACCAGTTGAAAATCTGTCTTGCTGCCTCTTAAGTTTTGATAAAAACAATGGAGCCTGTTGTATTTTACTCCCTTCTATGTTTTTGGCATCACAGAAGCTTTTCCTGATTGTTTTTCTCATTTGAAGGCTGATTGTACTGAGTGACCTCTTGCTAGTAAAGGGTGGGCCACTTTATGTGGGAAAGTCTTAGTCAATGTGTCTGGGAGATAAGTGGGCCTGCATCCCAACAAGTGCTGTGCATTAAATGCCGGAATGTGCTGGGGGTCTGCCAGGAGATTGGAAGCAGGACTATGCGACAAGCGCGAATGCAGTCACACTCTCCTTAAAATAGTACTCTGGATAACAGGAGATCTGGAAAGTTATCACTTACCTCATTTTAGCACAAATTCTTTCCTAAAAATGGATTATAGACTGAGGGTTCAGGGGGATTTTTTTTGTTATATATATTCTGTTTACATCTTAGGGCCGTTGTGGTCCCTTGCAAGTCTTTAACCAAAAGCAGGCTAGGAATGCAGGTACGAATGACAAAGCTGTATTAAAACCGTAGAAGTGAAGCCCAAACCCCTCAGTCCCGGCTTAGGGACTCAGCTGTTACCCAAATGAGAAAGGAGACCATTTTGTGTCTAGTTGAGCTTAGCAGCAGCAGCTTCAAGTTAGTCTTGAACTGTCTGGAAGTGTGAAGACAGTGAGAGATCAGTGCAGTGGCCTCAGACATGCCTCAGCTGGCTGTCGGTAATGGGATTTTGGTACAAGATGATGTGTGCAAGAAATCAGTATTTGGATATTAAAAGTGGTGGTTTACCACCGCAGACCGTATATGGTTTTGTTTAAGGGCAAAAATAAGAAAATTTGACTTACATCCGTTTGTCAAATTTGTCGACGGAAGAATCTGATCGTGCGGCTTTAGTCATTGGCATAAGCCATTTAAAGTTAAAACCTGTGATGCCTAAATTAGTTTCTTACGGGAAGAGAGTGAGTTAGTTTCTAAATGGGATAACATGAGGAAAGTGCGGGGGCCGGGGCTGGTCATTCGGAGCAAGGTTGTAATGTACTGAGTCAGCAGGTGGTTGTGTTCATCCCGGTGGTAATCTGTTGTAGGAAAGTATGGACTGAAAGAACTGTTCCCTGGATGTGTGAGCGCATTGCTGCAGGGACCTTGGCAAGGAGCTTGGTAAAAGGAAAAACAAAAGTGGAAATGTTTGGGAATAACGAGATTCAGAAAAGAAAGTGTGCACTACTGTAAGCCATGACTTTCCAGTGTGTGCAGTTTTCAGGACTAGCAGCGTGTGTTGTACTTTTAAAAAGGCAAAGGGATTACCTCATTTGTGGAAAAACACCCGTCAGCCTTTGATCTGCACTGGAAGCCTGGGATCAGTTTAGCTCTTGGAAGACCACAAGATGTGACTGCCTTCATGTCTGTACCACAGCTGAAATCTCTGGCCCCAGGTACTAGGCTGGCACGGCCTGTGCTCAGAGCAGAGCAGGTTCGTGTCCCCTCTGCGGCAGCCCTTGGGCTTCTGAGGGCTGGGGGCTCCCTTTGTGTAGCAGCAGCTGCAAGGCTGCCTAAGTTGTGCTGGTTTGCAATGTGTTGGAAAAGGAAGGCTGCCATTCTGGCTCATGGCAAGGTGGGGCACAGGATATGCTCCAAGAGTTGTTTTGGGGGAGGATGTGGAGTACCAGATACACTGCTCTGCACCATGGGGGGATTCCCTGACCCCAGCTGGCCCAGTAAGCCAGCTTTACAGCTTTGCATCACTGGAGTGCGTAAAGTAGCTTTATTGCTGGTCAGGATCAGGCTCCAAGGAGTGATGCTTGCATAAAACGCAAGTGAAAAAGGTAAATAAAGTAAAAAAAAAAAATCCATTTTGAGCTTCACTGAGATTTCTTTTCAATCATTTGTATCTTTTCATTATTTCTACATATTAGCAGGCATAAAAATTTACAGAAATTGCATGATTTAAATAGGAGATGTGAAAAATGGGTAATAATACATTCAACTGCCATGGGGAACGGAAAGATGATGGAAGAAAGCTATTTTTAGAGATCTATTTCTGTTGTAAACTAGACAAACAAGAATAAGATGACTTCAAGGTAAATTAAAGATATATCACAATGATATAAATATATATGACCCAGACACGTAGTAAAGTAACTGCAGTTAAGTTACTCTCTGCCAGATCAGTAATGAAACCTCAACTGCATTCTTCATTTTGTATAGTGACGAGAGACCTCCTATGTTCTTTTTGTAATACTCTGATTTTTCTTTCTCTGCTGTGCTTAAAAATGAGGGATTTGGATCCTCACTTGTGCCAAGTTACATAGCTCCATCCCAGCATGTAAAGCTGTGCTGGTTTACATCGTCACAGTCTATAGCTCAAGGTTTTAAATCATCTTCATATAAAAATATGCAGAGTAATATGTCTGAGATCATGATACATTGCTCCTTTCCATTTCTGAACCACATTAGAAATACAAGGATTGTCAGAAGCATGAAAAAATACCAAAGTGTCAGTAAATGACTCCAGGAGTCAGGGCTGATGATACCCTCTTTATGGGCAGGTGTGAGTGACAGGAACACACAGCTCTTATCTGTGTTTCTAGTCTAAGTAATCCTAGTTGGGTAGTAAATCCTGAGTGAGATTACGCTGCTGGAGTGTGTGTAACAAAGATCAGCATTTAGATAATCTGTAGGGGTATAGCGGGATCTGGAGATGTTGTTTAGGTTTTATTGATGATAGGCTGAGGTAAACCAGAAGTTTGATTGCTTTAACTAGGATCATCTTCTGAACAAGTGGAACACTGCGGAGCCCTAATGATGGGGTTGCTGAAGGAGAGCTGACAGGTGAAGGCCACATGGCCATACCAGCGATAGGAGGAGCACTGAGTTGGCGGAGGGCACGCCAGCCATTTTAGAGATGTTTCTACAGCTGTTGCCGACAAGCAGAAAATAATGTGAATCACTTGGAATTGCCCCGGCACAGGGAGCTGTGAGAGTTCAGAGTCACAGAGTTCCTCGCATTCCTGGCGTGGGGCAGCGGACTTCCACGTCACCTTAGGGGCAGTTTGCAGAGCAACGTGTTCCCCTGGTTCAGGGGGCCTTTCACTGCAGCATGGCTGTTGTCATTTTTAACTTCAGCTTGTCATAAGCTGTGGCAGGACACCAAAGAGGCATGGAAGAGCATTGGGCCCAAAATTAACTTTTGCATTCTAATAGATGGGCATCTATAGCATTCATGCTACTAGAAGTTTTAGGCATGTCTGATACAAGTACATCTCCTTTCTAATTTTTAGTAGCTTGACTATCACTTTATGCTCTAACAAGAGCTAGGAGGACATACAAATACATAAAACAAGAAAAACATAACTGTGTTTGTAATGCTCTATTCTGTGGATTGATCAAAAACATTGCTGTTTTAAAAGACTCAAGTTCTTGATGGTAACGAATGCTGAAAAGTGGTCACTATGCAGGCAGCATGACTGCTTTATCAGAGGGAAATTACCAAATTGCATTCCAAGCATGTTATTAAGGGATTATATAGATGGGCGATTCACCCTTGGGTTAACTGTCCTGAAACTACAATTATGCTTATAATTTGTATAAATAACTATTATGCACCTTGTTACTATAATAACAAACCACATTTTGAATTTCCTTTTTGCCTTCCAGTGGTTCACATACGGGTCAGAAGCACTAACAGTATAAACTTAATAGGTCTTGAGGGAATGTGCGTGTTGGTACTAGGTGTAGTTCTTGTGTGTTTCTCTCTGCAGCTTGTGTACATGGGCCCAGCTTGGCAGGTTTTTTTCTCTAAATTGACCTTAGTGTATAGTAGTAGACAGAAACATTTTGCATGTTGTTTCTTCCCTTGAGTATGTTGATAAAATTACAAAAAAGCTTCCCATTTTTATTATTAGGAACAAGAAATTCTTGTTCCTTTTAAAAATCTGTTCATCTTGTTTTTGATGTTCATTAGCTACTGCCTGGAGAACACTGGTATTTCTCTTCAGAACGCTAGACTTTTTTGTGCATTCAGGCTGGAGGGCACAGTAGCACAGAACACCTTTGGGAAGTGCTGAGGGGTGCATGCTGAAACCGAAGTGACCGTGCTCTTAACACTTCCAGATATGCTGGCTTTCAGATGCAAGTGCCACGAAAAAAATGCACTATTCATGTTCATCCTTTGGGCAGTGTAGAGTTCTTCAGTCAAGACTTTAGCGTGTATTAAAAAACAGAGGCTGGATACCTACCGTCTTTTGCTTCTAAATGCCAATGTTCTTTATGCTGATGCATGGTGCTTGAATATTGCAGCAGAGGAAGTTGTTCCCAGAATCACTTGGCAAATGCTGGGCCACTGCTCTGCGAGGTGAGTGGGCAGAATCGTCGCCTTCAGAAGATCTGCCTGTGACCTGCCAGAGATATCGCCCTGCTCCTGGGGTGGTGGTTTCCGAATCAGGGCACGTGCTGGGTTTGGGAGGCTCCAGCACTTTGATTGGAGTTACAGTTGCATATTGTGATGTTTTGAGCCACACAAATGTGGGGTCTCAGCAGAAGAAAGTGTCTGAACTCCTCCTTGGCAGGAATCTGTGTTCAAAATATCTGCTGTTAACTCTTACAGCTGAAAAATGCTCTGCTTCTAATACTGCTTTCAAAAGGTGTGATCTTAGAGGCTAGGTAAACCCAGTGTCTAAACTTGTGGCCTCTTAATAATAATACTGTGAAATAATTGTGTTAACAGTCTGTCCTGCTTCTGTGGTGCTGACACTGCAGCAGGCACAACGCACTTGGTCATTCTATGGGCATTTGTAAGGACTTCTGAGCCAATTTCCAGAAGCAACTTGTTTGGGGAAATGGTGTGGCTTTCACGTTAGGGTGGCTAGCACTGGTTATGAGATAGTTGCTAGTGGACCCGGGTCTGTTTGAATTCTTCAGAAATGAAGAGTTCCCCTTGGCCCGTTAGCGCTGAGATATTTCACTCTGTGGCCTGAACATGAGTTTCTGATGTTAGCAGTCTGATAGCCATGCAGCCTAGCCTTGCTGGGCGCTCCAGGAATATAATGGGATTGATCTGAATGGTCAATAGCATAATTAGTTTTAGCATCATGTTTGACAGCATTTTGTTAAAGTTGTGTCTTCTGCAGGGGGGTGGGTGGGGAAATACACAAGCAAAAAACTTTCCTGGCTTCTTCCTGAGTTACTGGTTTCAGAAAGTAGACTACAGGCTCTCTGTAAAATGTCAACAAAAAGGGGGAGGAAGCTTTGTAATTTGAGTATCATAGCAGAAAGAAACCAAGGAACCTAAAAGAAACCCCCCAAAACCCCAAACCAAACAAAAAGACAAACCAGAAACGTGGCTGAGGGGATTTTTATACAAGCCTATAGTTAATTTTAGCTGTGGGTGGTTGTCATTGTTTGTTTGTTGTTGTGTTTTTTTTTTTTTTTTTTTTTAATTCCAAGGACTGCTAAGGCATGAGGAAGAAAGGTGCTGTTGTCCCACCTAATCACACTGCAGTGTGTGCCTGCCTCCAAGCCCTGTTTTTAGCTGTAGCCTGAGGTAACACCTGGTCAGTTCTAGCAGCTGGATCTGTTGAGAAGCTGGTGTAGTTACTAATTTTATGCTTTCCTGCATGGTGGTTTCTGCTGGAGACTATGATAAATCTCCTCAGCTCCATGCAGAATCCAAAATGACCTGGAAAGCGTAAGCCCTGTGCACAAAACTGACTGTGTCATAGTCTCTTCTGTTATTGCCTCTCACTCTGTTGTGGTACCATTACTGTAAGTTATCTGTAAAGTCAGCATATTGCTGAAAATAGGGAATTCCTTTTGCAGTTGCTATCACAATTCCAATATTTAAACATTAGCCCTTCTCTACAACACTTGAAGTAGCTGTAAATAGAGAAAACATTTCATTAGTCTTGCAAGAAAAGCTAAATACTCAGCATGTCAAAGGTTCACTCCCAAGGCTGGAGCTATGTAGGAGTTGAAACAAGGCTTCTTCACCCCTGTTCCTTCAAGTCTAATCTGTTGTTATTGTTGAACAGAGAGTACAAGTGAGTGGGAGAAAGAAAGAAGCAGAAAATGGCTCAAGAGAAAGTGAAGACCATCTAAAATCAAATAGGGGGAAACAGTGGACCAGAAGGAATGTGAGAGGAAAGGATAAATTTAAAAAAATATATATATATCCATTCACAGAACTTCATCAGGACAAGAAGCTGAGCTCAGTTAGGGTGCGAGCGGGTGCCTAACAGTGACGTAGGTTGTACAGAGCGCCGGTTAGGTGGCAGGGAGTGTAAGCCCTGCCTTTCCTCACTAGGGCCTGTGGGTTCATCTCTGTCTGGTTATGGCAGGAGGACTGAATATTGCAGCAAACCACTAATTGCCTTTTGGGAGGCCGCTGACAAGAGTGGGCGCAATCTGAATGATTGTGCTTGGTAGGCAAATAGCAATGTGTGCAGCAGGTGCTGACATCCTCAGAATGCACCAATGAAAGGTGCTTAGTTTTTCTTCCACCATGTTGCTGGGCATTAACTAATGTAAAATTTAGTAATAAAAACACCATTTCAGCAAAATAACTTCCTTAAACTTGCTGTCAACAAGAGATGTATTGGAGAAGAGAATTTCCTCTAGGAGAAAGCAGAGAAGGAACAACCAGAAAAGACCATTGTGTATTTAATGGGGGCAACTTTAGCCCATTCCCCCTCGTCCTGTCACCAGGCACGTGGGAGAACAGACCAACCCCCACCTCGCTACAGCCTCCTTTAAGGTACCTGTAGAGAGCGATGAGGTCTCCCCTGAGCCTCCTCTTCTCCAGGCTAAACAACCCCAGCTCCCTCAGCTGCTCCTCGTAAGACTTGTTCTCCAGACCCCTCACCAGCTTCGTTGCCCTTCTCTGGACTCTCTCGAGCACCTCCGTGTCCTTCTTGTAGCGAGGGGCCCAAAACTGAACACAGTACTCGAGGTGCGGCCTCACCAGAGCCGAGTACAGGGGGACAATCACCTCCTTAGACCTGCCGGCCACGCTGCTTCTTATACAAGCCAGGATGCTGTTGGCCTTCTTGGCCACCCGAGCACACTGCTGGCTCATATTCAGCCGACTATCAACCAATACTCCCAGGTCCTTCTCCGCCAGGCAGCTTTCCATTTCTCCCATTTCTCATGGAAATGGAGTCAAGAAAGGCTTTCAACAAACACTATCTAGTCAAAATGAATGGCTGAATTGTCATTTGCTGTACAAGAAAATCTAACTTGCCCATGTAATCCTTTTGATGTAGGTGAGTGATGAGAGGACTGTTCTAATTGCTTTTGAAGTTCCAAATGAAGAGAAATCCTTTTTTCATTCCGTTTTCTAGCTTGGCTTTTATGTGTAGGGAAGAGACTGGCAATCATCCTCTGTTTATCTAGTTACCTTCCGTTCAACCAGTTGCACTGCGTTGGAAGCCACTCTGACGGTCAGCCCGGTTGCTTGGCATTACAGGCTGCATTTCTGTGAGAGAAGACTGGAGCAGGACCTCTCCCTGCAGCCCCACTGCGTGATGGCCGGGCAGAGCATTCACTGTGTTTCCCAGCTGTATTTCCCAGCGGGCTTTGCCAGCATGCCAGGTGTTGCTGACCTGACCTGGAACTGGGAAACTGAGGCAGAGAGGGGCCAGCTGGTGGCAGCATGGCTGGGCATCATGCCCCAGTGTGTCGGGGCTCGCCACAGCCTAGCTCCCAGTGGGCACCAAACATTCCTGCCCCGTCACCTTGTGCTGCGGGGGCACGGAGGTGGCTGCTCCCTGGCTGGAGGCTGCTGGCACTCGTTGTTTCAATTAGAATGAGTTTGGTCTCTGACACTGTTTGTGTGTCCCGATGGGCTTGTCCCGGATTTACCCCAGGAGAAATGCCATTTTGGAGGGGGCGATGTGGTGTCACAGTGGCGCTGGCAGTAAGTGAAATGGCATGATAAATCTCTGTGTCGTCAGCCTGTCTGGCTGCATCCCAGGGGAATCACAGTGCTTCAGGGTGCTGACACTCTCCCTCGTTGCCCCAGCAAAGAGGCTTTGGATTTGCCTTCTTTAGGAGGTGCTGGAGGAAAGGGTAGGTCCTGTGTTCTCCCACCCATAGCAGCAACAGCCAGCACTTCTCTGGTCACAAGTAAATGCTCACAAAACTTGCTCTCCAAAACAAGAACCTAAAGCATGTAACCAAAGCTTGTAAACCCAAAGGGGCTTGATCAAACTGAGACACAATGAACTAGCGGGGAACAAAACTTTGCTAGTTAGAGTGGAGGGGGTGTCATGACAGGTCATACATCCAGTCTGCGCGAGGTGGTCCTGACTTACAGGAATCTCTGGTTGCTTTTCAGGATTTCTAAAATAGCCAATGATTTTTCTCTTGGCCAGATGACCTCTTGATGCAAGTGGAGCCAGTATTAATTAAGCATGTCTATTTCCATTAGATTTGTATTAAATTTCTCAGATCTGATACTTCTGCCTGCATTTATGCTAAAGGTATCTTTCTTGGCTAGAATATGAATGAATACAGAAAGGAATTTATTATCCTTCCTTTAGTAATCAAGGTAGAATTTTGTAGCTTGTCTTTGGAAGGAAGAGCTAATGTGTCAGCAGGTATGTTGTCTGAACCCACCTGCAGACCATTGGATCCCCTCATAATGTCTTTACTTGAGCCCTATTAACCATTCTAAATACAAAGACATACGAACTTTTATTGCCATGTTAGTGCTTACTTGGGCGAGCAATTAAGTGCCTTTTTTTAGCTCAGTAACATACTGATGACATTACATTCTGGACACTGGCATTGTTATTTGGGCACAGCCCCGTAGGCTGTAGCCACAGGACTGGCCTTCCAGAGAAGTTCATTTTTATTCTTGTGTGTACTACAGTTTATTTATCATGAGAAAGAAGTTGGCTGAACAGCGTCAGCTTTGGATAGTTCCTGTTTGCAGGTTGTGCATTTCCATCAATATTTGATGAAATCTCCTAGTTCTGTTGGTCACAGATCCTAATGCCTCCCATGATGTACGAGCTTCACTGTTCTCTGCTCGGCATCCTCAGCATCATTTGTCTAAGCTAGTTTTGTTCAGGTAGACTTCATTTCTAAATGTTTATTGAAAAAGTGTGTGTGGGGGAGTTCTCTACAGGCAAGTAGTGGTCAGTATTTGCCCAAGCTGCTCCAGCACTGGCCTGAATATTTTAGATGACTTTTGGAATACAAAAATGGATAAGTGTCTGAGACAGCTTAAGGGGCCTTGGCTTTGGTGTTCATTTTTCGTTGACAAACACTAGCTATTTAGCAACCTGAATCAGATCTTGGGAGACTTATTTTAGAATCAGCTCCCGTTTCTTGTTTCCTGAGCAGTGATTCAATTATAGTGAGAAAAACAGTCTAAATAATTGAGTGGGCAAGTGTATGTGCTCTGTTATCGAAGGCCTACCCATAAATTTTAGGCTTGCTTTGCAAAGGCTTAGAAGCAGGCCCATTATACTCCGAAATACCGCTGTGTTTAAAACAAAGCCTCCTCCTGAGCTCCTGCACACCATGCACTGCAGACCTGCTTGACCGTGGCCTGGCTTCTAAGCCGTTTTTCTGTCTCCCCACTTCTTGCTGCAATCTGTGTGATTGCCTTGAAACGTCCTTGCGAAGGGTATTTCGCTAGGGTGTTTAGTCATTCTGAACTTGCCTCGCTTGCTCTCTAGAAGTACAAATATTAGTAAAATACCGCCTTACTCAATGCAGCCTAAACAGAGGTGAGCCCCGAGTGGCCAGACATATGGAAAGGTGTGTTTCAGGGGTGGAAACAGCATCCTTTACACTAAGTAACTTAATTTTTATGACTGCAACACTGTTAACTGTTTCAGATCGCTTAAAATCAAGACCAGCTTTGTAAAGGTGAGTAAAAGTGAAAAATATGTGAATAAGAATGCTGATACTTTTTCAGGGGGTGAGGCTTTTAGGCTTATGGCTGGCTGTTCTCAGTAGGGTAAACTGTAGACACCTTGTCCCCAACTTGCTCGTGAGCCATCTTGATAAAATTAACAGTAGATTGAAGTCAGAGGAAGGACAGAGAGCTGTGCTGTCTTTACAAAAGAAAATCTGCCCAGGGATAAGGCAATCCCAAGCTGCAATTCCTACAGGAACTTCTAACGCATCCCTGGTTTTCACTGATTGGGAACCTCTTTTCTCCTAATTGTTTCATGGCTGTCTGAAGGCAGAAGTGCCTGCACGTATGTTTGTCAGCCAGAGTACAGAAAGGAGGGTTGTGACAGGAAATGCAGCTCCTCATTCGGAGCCAGGATGGCTTTCTGTCTGCTGGGGAGCTGGAAGGCACGGAGCAGCGGCTCGCAGCTGTCAGCCTTGCGGCTCTGGGCGGAGCAGCGCTGCCCTGCATTGTGCAGCCTTGGCCAGCCAACACAGATGTGTAAACGAAAACCTGATTGTAAATGAAAAATCCTCAAACCCTAGAGGTGTTCATGGTGTTTGGAGAATTCCTGTGAAGCCCTGTGACCGCCTAGTACTCCTTGGGCTCGTCTTTTCCGGGGTTTGTTTAATGGCCTGGCTTCAAGTGCGTCTGCTTTCCCACGTACCTCTCAGTATGATACAGAAAGGGAGCCATGAAAAACATGGATGGGAGTAATTTTTTCTTGGTTAAAATATTTGTGGCTATTACCTGGTCTTGCAGAGACAGTAACCCCCTGCTGGTCTGCTCTGAGCCTGTGAGCCTTCAAAAAACCTCAGAAGGGTGAGGGGTCTGAAAACCCTGGGCTAAAAATACAGCTGCTGTAACTGGTACTGTTCAGGGTAATGTAAGGAGAGCGGTGACAGGTTGGCCTTAGGCTTGGAACATCTGAGACCCAATTCATTTTGATAGCAGTTGTTGGTATCTTATGCGTGTAAAAATTAGGCTCTCAGAGTTATGCTCCAGGTGAGAAAGTTACTCTGGTTTTGAATCCTGGTACTGTTTCATCTCTAATGAGGCATATGGAGAATTACAGAAACGGTTGCTCTAGAAGATAAAAGCATTGCTTTTTTGCTACTTCTGTTGATGAATGATGATGAGGCTAATGTTTAACTCATCAGGCAAAATAGTTAATTGAATTGTTTCTGCTCCTGTGTCTCTGCAGTAGCTGTGCAGTTACCACTGTCTATCCCCAGATGCTGTTCTGTGTATTCTTGCCAGTTCAGAGAGTGTGTGGGCATGTGTGTCTGTCTCTGGGCACTGAGTTTTTCAGCACTCAGTAGCAAAAAATCAGTAGAGAAAGGTTTTACAGTAACAGGTAAAATAAAAATGCAAGTAACCAGTTGCACAAATCTGTAGTCCATTGCCTTGTTTGCTTGCTTTTCTAATTGATTCTTACATTGGACAGTTAATGGTGGTTGTTCTGTTTTAACTAACAACTCTTCTGCAGCTGGGCTACACCTGGCTGACACCTATGTATGTAAGAGAACAGAGGCTCCCCTCAAGCTAGCTGGAGTGGGAGATGGTAGCATTGGCTCTTCTTCTGGAGTCAGGGGGAGATTGTGAGGAAAGACTTGGGTTTGCATCCTGAAATAGCAGTCCTGGTGTCTAGTTGGATGCGTCTCATAGGTAAGGCCTTAACTGGCAGTGTGAACATCTGAGGCTGTCCCTGATTTACTTCTCTCCAGATTCCCCTCCTGCTCTGTAACTACGCCTGTATGCTTGTTTGGTCTGGTTTGGAGACCTGCCTCACTGTGCTGCATCTAGTGCTATCGTTTGACCCTACAGCTCCCTTAACACAGTAAATCCATCCAGGTATGAGTATGCGTGAGGCCAGAGAGTTGTGCTGATGTTGAATGTGGCCTGTGATGTTTACAGTATGTGCCAGAAATGTGTGTGTCAAGGTATAATGAGCTTCAGAGAAAATGGCCTGTTTTCAATCAGCGTCCATGTCCAGTGTTTCTGTAGCTGCCACATGTATCCGCTCCCAGTGTGAACTCAGGATTGGATAGTCCCCAAAAATGTGATAGTGATTTTGAGCTTCACCCCTTCCTGTATTCCCTGCAATAACATCTTTTCATCTTGTGCTTTGCCAGGGTCCTGAGAGAATGTGAGAGCAGCCACTAGTGAAGTGAGCTGATGAATACAGAGGGCTTTTGTGCTGAGTGCCTTCTGTTCTGAAGGTGGAGGCTTTCAGCTGCCTTCAGAAATGCAGAGATTTTATTTAAAGTCAGGATTTCTGTTCATCTGTTCGTTTAATTTCCCTGTTCTTGCATAAATTCATAGGCTGCAAAAGATTCTTGAACAGGATAGCACTAGTATTCATGCTGCTCCTATCTGTTTTGTATTGGGGTACATCATGATAACCTCCGAAAAGTGTGCAACAGAATTAAGTTGCAAAATAATCTTTTTTTTTTTTCGTGCAGAACATACAATAATTTTCTGAGGTTTTAATGGGCATGAAATCTTTGTAAATACTCAACACAACTCTTCTGCGTCTGAAATTTGTAGGTAATTCAGGCAAGTCAAAGTCAAGCAAGCACAAATCTCCTTTATACCCTACTGTACCATCTGTCTAATCTATCTGTGTCAAATACAGCTTGTTTGGGTCTGTTCTCCTGCAGTGTGTTCTGGATAGACTAAATCAAAAATTGTGGTCAATGAATATTTTTCTCTTGATGTTTGTAACTTACATAATAAACATGTTTTTCTTGTTAGTGTTGTAACACATTTGGTCAACAAGAATGTGGTAGTCAGAACAAATGTCTTTTTGTCATGGTTGACCCGGGTGCTTTTACAGCTACAGCACCTTTTCAGCAGTTACTAAGCACAGTATTAATGTGAAATAGCCGAATGAAGGAGTTCTCTTGCTGGCACTTGCAGGGTAATGAGCCCCAAAATGTATAGTGTAGGTTTATCTATTGCCTAGAGCTTGTTTTCTGTTGATTTACTGCTAACCTGGAGAGGCTCCATTCTGTTTGCCTGGAATTTGCATTTGTTTTGTGAAATGTCAGAAATGAGTATTTGAAAGACTTTGCTGGTTTGTTTCTATGTCAGTTTGGGTAAGCTGTAAGCTGTCCCTTCTAAATGCTGGAGGACTGCAAGTAACATTATTGCAGTGTGATAAAAATAAAGCCTGAATTTTGCAGGTAACCTTCTCTTTTGGTGTCTTTCCAAAACCAGAATGATGCAGTGACATACGTCCTTGTGGGTTACAAAGCATGCTAATGTGGCTGCTGCTCTACTGGCAGCTCCCGATTGAAAGAAGGAAACTCCAAATCATGCAGGGCCGGCTCTGCGCGCTGCGAGTGTTAATGCATGGCTGCATAAATACTGTGTTGATCTGCAGCTACCTCCTTCTGCACGTAGGTGTGACTGGCTTATTAGAAGCAGGGAATAGTGGGATTTTCACAATTTGGAAATCCCGTGCCTGCTGAGGGCTCTCTAGGAGGGAAGCAGACCTCCCTTTAGAGGCAGGGCTCGTGGAGGCTCTAGCCTCTGCAGTGGGCTGCAGCCCTTGCCCTTGAGTAGTGCAGGGCAGCCTGGGGGAGGATGCTCAGGATGGAGCATGACTCAGGCGTCTGCGGGACTTGCGGCTGCTGTTGGCAGGTTGCCGGTGTTGCGCCCCAGCTCTGCGCTCCTGCACCATGGCCGCGTTGCCTCCGAGGGTCTGCATGCCCAGCCTCCAGTGTGGTGTGTGCCAGTGTACCCCTATGGCCTGGGGACTGGAGTTCTGGCACTGGGGCTGTCATTAAAGGCAGCAGAGATACAGCCTATATTCAGCATAGCCTTCTCAAGGGAACCAGATCGCAGAGTTTTTTCCTGAGATGCTTGTTTGAAAAAGAAGCCAGGGACAATCTAAAAATTCTGCATTTTTATGTATTCAGTGCCATTACTGCACTGTACCTCTCACCTCCTTCTCCTAGTCTCAGTAATTGATTTTTTTTTACCTTTGCTTGCATTTGCTTTATGCAGAGAGATTGCTGTTCTCAAGACAGCTGAGCCTGATGTACAATGCAGTGCTAAGGCAAGACAAACTGTAGTCATTCAGAAATAAAATGGCTGAATCATTGTATGGTGAGGCACTGTGTTAAGATGGAGTCAAGCAAGCAGATCACTCAGGACGTGAGGGGGCAATTTTGCTGCTGCTGTTGAAGTGGAGGCCTTTCTGTACGTTGCATTGATATCAATGTCATCACGAATAGAAACCTTCTAGAGAAAGTTTCACCTTCAGTGCTTCATTTGGTCCTGCCTGTGATAACAAACATTGCACAAATGGAAGCTAACAGCAGGATCCTTAGGAAAAGAAAGGGTGAAGTAGTGACTGAAGGTCTGTTTTAACCTCTTGCTATCTTCACAGCACAGGTTTTCTAAAGGAGAGTATAATAATTGAAAAGCTGGCACAGTGTAATCCTGAGGTTTATATTAAAGCTTCTTACTAGTGCATCATGCAATTCAAAACACTCCATTAATATATTTGCTTTGAGAGATGTGCACATCCAGACATTTTCTGGTTTTACTATTCCAAATCAGGGTCCTTTGATTACTGCTGACCTGATTTGAATATGGGCTTGACTGATTTCATTTAAATTATTGATTGCAGTGCGTTGGATTGGCCACATTTTTGTTTTCTGCCAGTAACAGCTACTCTCCTCACTCAGATCTGAGTGGTTGGATCTCACTTTTTCCATGATGCCTGAAGAAAGAGCTTTAACACACGTCCTGGGAGGAGGAGGAGGGATTTTGCCCACCTGGGGATCCAGGAGCGCCTCCTGTTCAGGCCGATCAGGGGCTGTGTAGGTGATGTGCTGCTAGCAAGGGGGCTCTCTGCATCAGCTGGGACTGCAATGCTCCAAGCCTGCAGCACCTCGCTGTGCTGCATTCATGTGTGCTGCTGCGTTTGCTGCATGCAGCCATTCGGGCTGAGCCAGGGAAGGATCAACTGCGCTGCTTTGTAATGCTTCTGAAACGCTTCATCTGTAACAAAACGCGTAGGCTGTCTGGAAGCTTCACATGGGTTACCTTTTCGGGGCAGCTGGTGTTTCTCTGGCAGCTGCAGGTGCCCACGAGCATCTGGTGCTGTGGCTGTCTGCCCATCCTGTGCCTGTCCCCATCCGTTTGCCACCGAGGGACGTGGGACCGATCGGGTGTCCTTCCACTTGTTGTGCTTCCACATGCCGTTTCTGCTGTTCATGTGAGCAGGGGACTCGTGTGCAGCGTGCCTGCCCTCATGCTGGGGGCCCCTGTGGAAGTGGGAGCGAGGGCTCCGGGAGCGGCACAGCCAGCGGTGCCCGCACAACTTGTCAGGTCTCTGGCGGCCTACAGTAGTGGGGCACTTGCACTAATGAGCTGTTCTGCTCTGTGTTTTGTAGTGAGGAGAACTGGGCATTTTCCAGATGCATGCAAGCTCCAATTGTAACACGAAGACACAGCTGGCTGGGGAGCAGGGAGAGCTGGAACATTTGATCCCAAGTAATTGTTCCATTTAAAAAATGTCAAATGACAGTGAATGTCATTTGAAACAAGTGATAGGGTGGCTCTGTACAGCATGTTAGAATTTATTTCTAGCAGGAGTAATAGCCCCACCTTTAAAACTGTAGAGCCAACGACACTTTGAAATCCTTCAAAAATGAGCTTTTCTGTTCCCCCCACCCCTTTTTTCTTTTCTTCTCAGCCCTCTTATGTAGAAATGCTTTTAAAGCCTTAAAATTGCATTTTTGCCTGGAAAGTGAAACAACGCTCAGGATTTCCCTAGGGAAACAAAGCTTTTAGAGCCTGAAAGGACCACAGAGAGAGCATTCTCTTCCCGAGGTTTTTCTTCACCCAAGATGGCTGTCTAGAGTGATGTGGGGGAGAAAGAAAAGGCAGGAAGATCTGGGGAGCTGCCAGGCATTTAAAAGGACTGTAGTAAACAGTCATTAGGTAGAAAATGATCAGGATTAGCACTTTCTGAATTGCTTCAGGGCTGTATTATTTTTTTCTACTGTGAATCTGCAGGTGTAAATCTTAAGTATTTGAGAATCCTAGCTTTTACTTCTAAAATGCAGATAAGGCTGCAAAGAATACCATTTATCTGCAGGCTTTCCTTCGTGACCATATCAACCTGTCATACTCAAAAGACCCAGAGAAGAATGAAAAATGTCTGCCATTGTTATTTTCTAAACAATTACAGAGCCTGGTTCTTGATTTTTTTAAAAAAAATTATTTATTGTTTGTGTGTGTGAGGGGCAATATACTGCTATTTCACAGGATAATTCGTAAAAGTGCCTTTGCAATGTCCAGTTCTATGCTCAGATGTCTTGTGTAACAAACGGAGTTACTACCTGGGTTATCTCAGCTATAACTAGCTGTTGTAAACCTGAATGTAATCGCTCAGCTTGAAGGCAGTCAAGAAATATTTGCCGTCTTTTTATCAGACTCTTACTTTCTGCCTTGTAGCTAGCCAGATTCTGCATCTCCCTGCTGGTGCCCATGCGATATAGCCCTTTGGGATATCCCTTTCGATACTGCCTTTTCTCAGGGTTAACGTTTAGTCCACTATTTTGTTTCTCACCATTAATGCAAGAAAATGGTATAATGGTTGCCTTGTTCTGGCTAGGTCCTAAGCAACAAGAACCAGTCTGTGATATTTCTTCAGTTCATCACATCCATCTCAAGGCAGTCAGGCAATGGAACTGGTTTGTTGTGGCTGAGCAAGCTGCACAGGTTACAAGCTGATGGTGCATTATTGTTCTTACATCATTTTTTATTCCTATTGCAGTTATGTGAACTGTGCTAATACCAAGCGAAGGGCTAGTATGATCAATATCTGAGGGAAGTGGTCAGTGGCCAGTGAAGCGTCTCTTTGTTACCTTCTTCCTGTATGGGAGTTGGGTCGTACACTTCCATAACATAATACAAAGTCACTAAGGACTTCAGAAATTCAGAGAGAAGGTAGAGGATTTCTTGAGCGAGCCCTGAATGCAGGGAAAGTGAATCAAGAAACCAGAGCTATGGTGAAGCTGAATGCTACTAGCTACTACTCTACTGTGCTGTAGAGTTTTTGTCCCTGGAGGCAGTTGGTCATGTTCACCTGAAGTTAAAAGCAAAACAAAAACACCACTGATAAATTCAGTGTAATTCTGTTTTTATTCTTGAGGTTGAAGTTTGGAGCAGATTTGGAGGGGCTGTGCAGATATTAAGGGAAACAGCACCATTCCTCCCCGGTTTCTGAGCCATGTAGTAGAACAACAAAACATTACAGTTCTTACCCACTTGAAAGAAACAAAACTGAACTGGCTGAGGATCTAAGGCTATCAGTCCATCTGTTGGAAGGAATAGAAGGCAGCTTATTGAAGACTATTCAAGGGATGGAGGCAGTATGTAGTGGAACTGTTACCTCAATTTATTTACAAAGAAAGTGGACAGAAGGGACAGTCATTTTCTGAAGCAGCAAATGTTGGCTTGACATTCATGGCAAGGCACTTCATGATGTGAAAGGGAGGAGATTTTCTGGAGTTGTTCTCATTTCTGAACCTTTCTTTTTGACACCTGGATTCCCTGGGTAGAAAGGGAAGTTGGACAAACAGCACCAATGTGCTGCCTTTAGAGTCTCTTTTCGCATGCGTAGGGTGGGGATGGGTGGCAGTACGTGGCTCCAGACCTCTGTCATGCCAGCCAGTTGGTGAACAGGGACAAACCCTGTACTCCTCTTACCTGTGTGTAAACAGAGATATTTATCTATTTATTTTAAACCAAAAGCACAGCTCTGGAATAGATTCTATCAGTCACAACTGTGGAGAAGTAGGAAAGACTTCATCTTCATAGACTTTTTTCCAACCCACCAAATTTACCAGATCGGTGTTTTTTCAGATGGTAACTGAGTATCTAAATCTGTAGGGAGGTCACAGCCTTCAGATAATCTGTGTTGTGTAAGCCACATCAGCGGAAAGGATGAAATCATTTTTCAGGAAGAGTTTATCAGCAGCTGTGGGAAAAGTGGAGGGAGAAGTCGTCAGGTTATCCGCCCAAGTCCTTGCGTTCTTCAGACAAGGAGGGGTGGTGAGCTGGGTGCTTCTTGCTTGGCGCAAGAAGTGTCGGCCTTTGCATGCACTGGTTTACAGAGAGGTGACCTTTTTCTGTGATTTATCCTCTTTTGTAGATTCGTGGAGAAGAGCCAAGTGAATGTACCTTGTTATGCCATTTTGTGCTGGTGGAAAGAAAGCGCTCACGATGTAATCTGAAATGGCAAAGCCATTACACGTCAGTGACAAAAAATGCCAGTGATTTTCTCCTGATCTTACTTTCATATTTTTTACTGTCAGCTGCAGTACTTTACACATTCCAAATACTTTGTGGAATACATTTAATGAACCGAGGTTCAGAAAGCTGGCCGGGGCTGGGTTCCTCCTGCAGGCAGCTTAACCCGAGCACTGGCCTCAGCGAGCAGTGAGTGGCCGTGCAAGTCCTGGAGAAGCAACGGTCCCCAGAGAGGTAGAGCAGGCACTGTTTGCCAGGAACTGGAATCAAATGGTGAGGATGAGCGGGTATTCAGCACGGTGTCTTGGGGATGGTGAGGTATTTTATCACTGATTCTAAACGCTGGAGGTTTGGGGTGACATGTCAGGCTTGGTTTTTGTGAAATGAGGTAAGAATGAAATAGTCTTATGGCTTTCAAAAGCTGTTAGATAGTGAAACAACAGCCGAGATCCTCTTTAAATATGAAATGACTATAAAGTAGCATGCATTGAATAATGAAGGGAGATTGTTATTGAGAGGAGACAAGTGGTGGTCAAAAGTTAATGGTATTTGAATGAGGAACTCTAGAATATTCTTCAAGGATAGCATGCATAGTTGCCATATTAAAAACTCAAAAAGCAAACAAGTGATAGAAACAATATTTAAGGTACTGCCCAGTTGATAGAGCTTGTAGGTCTTTAACATCTGTACCCAATTATTTAGCTTCTCTGGATTTTTCTTCCCCTGTAGTGCACATTTCTTACTATGAACTAATAGTACATAATAATAAAATCTTGGGTGTTTGCCAGCACAAACAGGGTTTTGGCTAAGTTCTGGAGTGTTTGTGGAAGTAAAAAAGCAATGCAGCTGTTGGGTTGAGTACGTGCCAGCTAAGGATCTATTTCCCAGACAAAAAACTCAAATCAGAATGAAGTAATGATGAGATATTTTACATATCGTTGCTTTATGCTGCTTTTTCCTCAGCTTCTGCGTGTTGTGACTCTGGGATTTGTAAACAGGGATTGTGTGTTTAGTGTGTGGTAACCACTTGAAACCGAGTAATCGCAGAAGAAATACAATGTATTTGCTTGTGATTTTTTCCGGAGTACTTCAGAAGATTGGGTTTGAGTGTGAAAATACTGTGTAAAGCAACCTTGTTTCCCTGTGAGGTCAGAGCAAGGGACCATGAAGCTCTTGGACCAAATGATGACCGTATTTTTTCTGTTGTTGCAAAGCGATTTCCATTGCCTCAGTATACAAGGCTAGCAAAGCTCTGCATGTACATGATGCAGTGTTTACATGCTGCCAGAAGCTGTTTATAACAAAGTGCCAATAACAACAGTTAGATATTTTGAAACAGTTCAATGTCATTGTTCGGCTGCTTTGCCTGTCCTGCCCCGGGTGATCAGAGCTGTGAGTAGCACTCACCTGGAGGTGACCAGGCAGCCTCAGGGGACAGGACCTTTTGCTCTAAGCAGTCGGCGAGGGAACTGAGAGCCCTCCCGCTGCTGGCGCCCAGGGAAGGGCCCATGCAGGCTGGATGCTGCCCTTGCAAGAGCAGCTGCAGCTTGGCCGCCCTGTGAGCAGCTTCCTCGCCCGGCGGAGCTGTGCTCACAGGGAGCAGCATCCTGGGGGAGCACGACTGGGGCGAACACGGAGCCAGGGCCTTGCAGAGTCCTTCAGGCTCGCGTGGGCAACAATAGCTCATGGTGTCTGCCACTCAAGAGGTGTTTTGAGTAAAACTTTAATGTCGTGGTCCGGTGTGACACTGTTGCTTTTTACGGAGTTATTTATTAGACTTTTCTTATGCTGTTCATAAGTACTGGTATTGCCTTGAGGTTTTGGTGAAGCCTGTTGTGGCCTTTTTACAGCAGCTGAGACAACTGCGGTGTTACAGGAGAGCCAGCCTCTTTCACAGGATGTGCACAAGTGTACAAGGCAGTACTCTAAACACTAGCAAGCTGTCATGAGGAACCTGCAAAGAGTCATTGCTATGGCTTATATAAAACAATAAATATCTCCATCTTGCATGGGACAACATAGAAGGGTGTGTGCTAAAATACCTACTCCCTGTATCCCCCTCCAAAAGAAACACAAAAAAACCCTTTAGCATAGTTGAAACAACAAAGACCCAAAATAATGACCCAAGCTATTTAAGATGTAGCTTTTCTGGGCTATTGCTCCCCATCCATCATCTCATTTCCCAGAGCTTTAAATTCTGGCCCATGTGCTTTTTCCTCCCAGGATACATCTCAAATTGTTTGGTCACAAGTGCCCCAAATAACAGATTGACTTAATTTAGATGACATTAAGGCTCTTTAACCCATTTCAAAGGACAGGACTGCACTGGAGACCTACAGGCATGCGTTTAAATTAAGGCGATAATGATAGATATTTCTTTTCCTTGCCTGAAAACGCCTGACAATTTTATCTATGTGTCAGATGAAAGTTTAAGGGAAGGATTTCTGTTAGTCTTTTCGGGAGTTGGCCGAAAAAAATGTGAAGAATGTAGAAAGGAATTAACAGCTGGTGTCCATTTAAAACTTCAGTGATGGCAGCCGCAGGCAGTGTGCTTGCTTTTACCTGTTATCTTCCTCTGGTTAGGACCCACCAAGCCCTGAAAGATTAGCTGAGAATTAAGGAGACCAGTTTGCACGCGGAGCCCTTTATACTTATGTCCAGAGGTGAAGGAGCGGGTGATGTGATGTGTGTTTCCTTTCCTCTGGGGAGGAGGAGATGGATTTCTCCCTCCTTGTGAACCACTGCTCAATCTGTGTTCAGTTACTTGAATTAGAAATTGTTGTTGGCCTAGTAGAATTAGGCCATCTGCTATCGAGCTCAGTGCTTTGCTTGGATGGCTGCTGACGTTTTTCTCGTTTACTGGGAAAGGATGGCTCTTCAAATAGCTTTCAGCCGTGTTTCTGCTTCTGCACAGTCAAAAATGTACATGTGCGTGGAGGACCTCGTCTCGGAGGGGGAATGACAGGAGAGCTTTGAAATGGAGTCCTGTGCTCAGTGCTGCGCCAGCTGCGAGCGTCGGGTGTGTGCTTGCTGGGGCTGCCTGCGTGCAGAGCTCTGCTTGCGCCTGCGAGGTCTCTGCCGGTGGGAGCACGATGCCTCTAAAGCAGAGACGCGCGTTGTGCACAGGTTTCCTCCTTGTCTAGGGCCTTCCTGAGGGCACCTGCCAACCCAGTGCCTTGGTGCAGAGAACTGTTTGTTTTGTAAAGAGAGAAGGGAACACTGGGGACTCGGAGAGAAATGCACTGAAGGCTGCTCAGTACTCTGATAGTTTTTTTCTGTAGAGAGCAGAGGACTGCTTCAGAGGCTTCCAGGGCAACCATGCTGTGGGTACAGCACCCCTTTTCAGGTCCTGAGTGAGGGGTGCACTGACCACCTTGCATTGAAATTGTTGCACTTCGTGATGATTTGCAGGACAACTCCTAGTTTGTCTTTTCAAGTGGGGCACTGGGTGTCAAACTGATCTGCTCTGTTTCTCAATTTGCTGTCTGACCAGTTCTGAGTTACGGAGTATTGGCATCCCGTAAACAACACTTAAGTCCTGTCATAATTGCACAAAAGCAAAAGTTGTCCCATTCTCTTAGTAATTCTGGATTTCTTTTCATTAAAAAATTAACAGGTATAGTCCACGTGGTTCCTATAACACACTCCAGTGCTGTACTGGGTTTGGCCGATGAGAGGCGAAGCCTTCTGTGATCTTGGCTGCGACTTGGACTTCAACAGCTGACAGAAATGCTCATTCTGGAGCTGTCTTTGAGCCTCCCCTGGGACCACCACACTGTCCAAAACCGAGTTCTTTACTAGGCCCATTCCTCATCCCAGTCTTGTGGCAGTGATGAGGCATCTCTGGTTAAAGCAGAGCCAGCACAGCTAGGGAGGTCTTGGGAACCTCTGGTCCCTGGGCCAAGCACCAGAAGGAGACCGGGTAGAAGTCATTGTGGCATTGCTGTGGTGTAGCTGGTCCTGCCTTAAATCTCTTCTTGAAGAGAGCCTCGGTGCTTTTGGGCTTGGGGTCGCTCCTTCGTGAGTTGCTGCTGGAGCTTAGTGTGCTACTGAAACCAGCTGTTGCTTCAGCTGTGTTGCCTGCTCTTGTCCTATGAAGTGCATTAACAAATCTTTCCCTGTTTCTTTCCATAAAATGTTGTTGTTTGTTTGTTTTTTGCTAATCTAAAACCTGCTGGCTGTGTAGCAGGTTATTTCTTCCAGGCTGGCCCTTTAAATTGCTTCCATGCCCTGTCTGCCTGGCTGTGAAATACCTCAGATGAACAAAAGCCTACACAACAAAACATCCTCCTCTCCCTAGGCGTCTCCCTGGGTGTGGTTTCCCACTGCTGCTCTGCAGTTTGGAGGCAGAGCCAAAACAGCTCAGCCTCATTCTTCCTGTGCTGGAAGTTATCATCGGACAGGCCTCTGCCGCCCCGCATCTCCTAGGAAGGAGGAGGCAGCCTGCATGCCGGCCGTCTTGCTTGAGTTTCTCCTCCTTGGCTGAGCACAACGGAGCCTGAAAGAAACGGCTCCAACACCAGGGAGGTTTGTCTAGGCACACAGCAGCACGCCCTGAGATTGCTGCCCGTTTTTGCATCCTTTCCCTTGGCTGCATCTCCTTCTGGCTGTGCCTCGGCTGGGGGCAGAGGCAGTGCCCAGGGGAGCCTCACCTCACAGCCTGCTCCCTGGGGGCGGCAGCAGGGAGCTCGTGGGGACCCAGCGAAGGGGAACCCGGCTGCGGAGGCCGTGGCATGCTCCTACTCTTCTGTGGGTTGAAGGTGCATTGGTTGGGCTGTGGCCCTGTGTTATGCCCTGTTGTCTCTGCCAGGTAAGCCTGGATTGATGTACATCCAAATCTCCCAGAGCACAGGAGGCTGGTCCTGAAGACTTGTTTTTTCTCCAGCATGATGGAATTGTTATACCTTGTTATATTCTTGCTTCATTCTGGTTCGTCAGACATGTCTCAGTGCTTAAGGTGGTCAAAAAGCAATTTTTTGCTGTGCCCCTTTCTTTTTCCGTGCACCTTAGCTACACAATGTTCTAGGAGTTGGGCAGCTGCACTGGAAAATAGCACTTTATATTCTCTGTACAGACTCTCCTTGGTCTGTGCTCCTGACCTGCCATCACAAAGTCAACTATGCACATTTATTAACTGTCAAAGAAGTTGGAAGCTATATTAATAACAAGCTTAGGAAGGGTGGGGTGGAGAACTAGAGAGGGCAAATAGAAGTGCAGGAGAGCCAGCAGCCGGCTGGCTGGATCCTTAGGCCTGTTTACTTGGCAGCCCTCCTCCTGTAAGGAGGTCAGAGCTATTGCATCTCAGGTTGCCAGAGAGAGACTGCAGGAGGAGGAATGTGCTCATGGATGTCATTGTGTTGATCCACTGCAGCCAGCTTTTAGTTAGCTTTTGCGTACGCACATTTCAAAGGCAGGTTCAGTTGTCCTCTCATTGCAGGTGTTCTCTTATCAGAAATATATGTAATTTGTAGCCATTGCTTCTCTATAAGACCCTCTTGGTAGGAGCAGGAGGTGAGGCAGAACCTCCAATTGTGGCTTTACCATTAAGGCACTTCGCATGACATCTCTGGTCCCTCTCCCTTCCCCAAAACTTGTCTGGAGCTCTGTTCGTTTGGTTTAATGTAACAGATGTAAGCTTAGAACTGTTGATTACATGGTATGGACAAGCAATCACAATTTTTATTGAAAGATCAAGTCATTTAATTTATCTTTTCCCCTAAGGACTATTTCACTTTAGCTTACAGGCTAGTAGCTGTTTCAGTGCAGTTTCTATGATGCCCCTCAGCGGCCCGGCCGGCCAGCTCCCACCTGGCATTGCCAGTTTGCTGCAGCGCTGGGCTGGAGCGCTGTCAAAGTAAACAGGGATGCAGCCGAGGGCATTCGGGTTGTCTGGGACTTCCTGCCAAGTTAGGGTCGTGGCTAGGGTCACCATGTTAAGGTTTGTCCGCTCTTCTCCATGCACAGACAGCGAGGCCTTCAGCCAAAGAAGAGCCAGGAGTCTGACAGCCTTCAGGAAGTGGGAGTGTCTTGTGTTGTGCCTGGTTGGTTTTTTTTTTGACTGACACAGAGCTGGCTTCCAAAGCTCTGCTCTGTTCCTTGCAAGCTGGGTCATGAGAGAGTAGGGACCAGAAAAACTCCTTTCTGAGGGTAACTGATTTTTCAGTGGAACTCTATTCTGCACAAACACTTGAAAAATACTAAAAAGGACTCCATTTTGTTCCAGGGAAGTAACAGGTAAATATCGCTGTAGGCAATTGCCCTATATTTTCCCATTCTTTTGGTGAAGGTCAACACCCAGATAGCTCTAGAACATGATAATACTAAATATTGTCCTTTGAAGTCTCAGTGACTGTTCGGCTTACTGGGTAGAAGGAAGTTTCTCTGGAAGTTTCTCTGGAAGCCTCCTGACACTGGTGAAAGACGTAAGCCTTCGCTTCTGCCAGGCTGTGAGGCAAGATGTTCCAGGTGCACTTCTTCAGATTAAGGATCCAGCATACTCATGGATGAATACTTTCAGCTGGATTCTTCAGAGGTATTTGGAACATGCACCTTTGCTCTGCTGCTTAAGGATGAAGGGCCAAATGCAGAGGCTTTTAACAAATTACAAGGCTGTTCAAAGTCTGAGTGCTCCTTTGAAACAAGGTCCCATCTCTGGTATGTCACTAAAAATCTGCCAGAGTAGGTGTCAATCCATAAATATGGAGATAATGGTTTTTTGAGCATATTTTCACTTCCTTGCCTCTTCCGTTATGACTGTGAAGCAACTGATTTGTGTTAAAGCTGAAGTGTGTATCAGAATAAATGTTATCTTGACAGTGAGAGCGTACGTAAAGAAGGGCCTTCTGTAGTTCCAAAGGGACTGAGCTGGCCTCTGGAGCTTGTTTGACTCTAACCCCAGTTGATTTCACCTACTTGATTTTATTATACTTACAAATACAAGCGTCCTTTGTGATATATGTCGTGAGCATACTGTTATTCCAGCCTACCCCCTTTTTAAACTGAATTAGCTCACCCCCATCAGTAGGTTTAAGAATGTGAGCTGTAGAAGTTGAGGGGCTGCTGGCCTGCTGACAACCCCATACCTCAGAAAACTATGGGCATGCCAACTGGTTGTTGCAAATAACCCTATGTGCGGTCAGTGCCCACAGGTGCACAAACACGTGTTTCTTGTCTTGTAAAGCCCTGGCGACAGCGAGATCACTATTCTGGTCACTGTCCAGAATAGGGTCCCCAGTTCTGCTGCTCGTTGTTCACTTCCAGTTTCAAAGGGACCAGCTGCATTTGCTTTTGGATAGTCAAACATCAGAACAAGTCTGCAAAGTCAGGCTAACAGATGTTAGATTTGTCTAAAACTTGTAAGATGGCACTTGTATTTTACTTCACAGGAATATTTTCATTGGGCCTAGGGTTTTTAAGAGGTACCTTCTGGGTGTGCTTTATCGGGCCATGTTACCCTACACAGCAATGCAGCCTTTTTCCAAAATGGGTGCAAGAAGCTACTACCTGGGATGTACATATTGGGAAATGATAGATGCAGGAATGGAGCTGGGGTGAAAAACTTCAGAGCAGAGGAGATGAGCTGGTCCCCCAGAGTTCTTTTTCCAGGTGAGTTGTTTGCATGGAAGAAGGACACTCTCAGATGCCTAATAACTCACCAGGCTGCCTTTACCTGGCTTGAGATAGACCCCACAGGAGATTCAGAAAGTGTTTTTTAAAAGCAGTGGATGTTGGTTTAGGGCTGCACAGGCTGAAAACTCTGGTAATTTTCTTTTTGACTTAATTAGGAGCAGAAAACAGGGTGACAGGGTTTTAGAAAACACCCAGTTGATGTTTCATGAGACAGTTTTGGATGCTGAGTTGCACCTCTTCTGGCCACCTGGTGCCTTAGGGTGGCTTGTCAGAACGAGTGAAGCTATATGTAACCTGTGGGCCTCACTCAAGTAGCCATGGGCTAGCTTGTGATGTACCTAGCTGAGCTGAACTGTACTCTTACAAAATGACTAAATGGCGTTTGGCCCTGACTTAATTTGTGGAAAGAGTGTTCAAGGAAAACTGTAAATCCACAAGGAAAGAGGTTGAGTGCTCTGTTTTGCTAGAAAACTAAATAGGGATATGGCATTCTTTAACCCATGGATGAGCCCTTGCATTATGTGGAGTTTTATCAGCACAATCCTTACCCGTGCTTTGTGTCTGTGTGTAACTTGATGTGAACTGTGCCACTGTCACGTGTGTCTGGCTCCCTGTACATTTTCCCTTTCAGAGATGTGGAAGGATGTTGCTTGCTGCAAGTGAGCTGAGTGGCTGATAAGCAGAGTGCTCCCCGCCTCGCTCCCCAGAGCAGCCTGACAAAATGCCTTCTGCTTCCACATTCTTCAAGTGATGAGGGGAAGAGGAAGGGCAGTCCCAGAAGGGATTTGGTGCTTACTCCACCCTGAAGTGTAATGTGTGGTAGTGCTCTGTTTGGCTTGATTGTGCATTCCTCTTCACTAACTTCTTTCAAAAAACTGTCACTACCTAAAACGTCTCATTTTTTTCTGGTTTAGTCTTTTTGTGGTTTGCATACAGTTGGCAGAGGGTCATGGGCTTCCCTAGAGGGCAGCTCAGAGACCAAGTCTCATGTGACCTGCTCTGCAGGGAATTGAGGGAGCGCTGAGGGTCTCCACCCTGCGACTCCTACCAAGTGTCTGGGCTGAGGCGACACCAATCTCGGGCCTCCCTGCAGGCTGAAATTGTAGCCTACAGCACAGAGAGAATCCACGATCATGGAGACTAGAAGATTTTAATGGTCCTTGCTGGAATAGAATATTTTGAAATAGAAATTGGGTGCGAGTCTATCGAATAACTTCCTTTCAGTTGTTATTGCTTGCTCAGTGCTCCTGGCCGGGCGCTTGGCTGCGAGCGCTGCATTCGCCGAATCTTTGCGCTTTGCAGTCCTTGTGCTGTGCATTACACTTGTTGGTCACAGGTGCGTAACAGTGGCCCCTGCTGAAAGCACTTGGGTTGCCAGCACACAGTGAGCTGTATTTTTGTTTATGGTGAACAGTGTGAACACTTTTTGAAGTTGTTTGAATGCTCAAGTAATGAGTACCAGTCTCCCAGCTAGTGTTGCATCCCAGGGACTTCCAGGGACATCCCAGGGACCAGAGGAAAAATGAGAGCTTGTAAACCGCTCTGAACTCCCAGTTTGATGGCTTTCAAATGATGGGTTATTTGAGATGTGGGAAGTAGATCTCACTCATGTGAAGGACAGGCTGCATGATTGTAATGACCTTTGCGCGCTTTTCCAGCCTGTATTGGGAATAAAGAGTCTTCAGTCTTGCTATGTTTGCGCATTCCTGAAGTGTCTGTGCCCTACACGCTGATTGTGGCATTTGACTCCTCAGTAGCACAGCCTGTCCACCCCTTTCTTGTGACCTTTTTGGGGTTCTTTCAGCTCTCAGCCTCCACATCCCAGAGTGTGCACAGCCAGAGGAGGCAGCACCAGTCAGTGGGTTGACTCAGGGAGCAGGCGGGAAAGCAGAGACAAAATTTGTAAAGCACTTTTGGGTTGGAAAATGCAGCAACACTGTGGTTCTGTTTGTCGATGGAAAGATGAGACTTGGAGCCAGACCCTGCATGCAAGAGACAGAGGATGTTTTAGGGGAATTAAAGCATTGCCACGTTAGTACCTTTATTATTTTACAATTGGATTAGCAGCAGTTGAACGACCAAGCCAAAATGTAAGCAGTTGTGTTGCTCATACCATGCTGTCCAGATGGGAGGTTGCTCTCCCCTGTGTGCTGCAGCTCATGTAACACGAAGTAGTTGTCTCTGGGCCGAGCATGAGGGCAGGATGCACACTGAGACATGTTTTCCAGTCTTCCAAAGGTTTACACAAATAACTTTTTTGGCTTATGTGTTCTGTAGAGTTCCAAGCTTCTGACTCTTTATTTTTTAAATACTTGCAGGATTTGCTTTGCCGGGGGTGGGGTGGGGTGTTGAACATGTGTCATTTTGCACCCAGCCACAAGCTTCTCCTAAGGGGTCCCTGTATCAGGCTGGCCAGTTCTCCTCTCTGTAGAAGTCAAGGTGAGAGTCTTACCTGGCTGGGGAGATGAGATGCATCTGATTCTCAAGAGTTCAGAGGACTTCCCAGATCCTCCAGCATAAATATGGGATTCAAAATGACATTTTAGAAACATGTGCTCCCTGTTGAGCTGCTGTTAGGAGGGAGATGAATATTACTCAGAATAAACCCAAACTCCAATTACATCTCAACTATATTTTCTTCCTTTTAATAATAATAAGTACTTTAAGTGAATTTGTTGCTTAGGAGCTGGACTGATTGCCTAGTGTGAGTCATCAGTAGAAGAGCAGTACAGACCGCGAGTGGAAGCATCTGGCAGTGGTCCTGGACAAAGGGTAACTGATTTGATCCTCTGTTTGCCCAGCCTTAGTTTTGGAGGGGACTACAAGAATGGAGGCAGCAAGAGGAGAGAGCCCTTGGCTTCACTGCAGTGGTTGTGCTTATAGTTGTTTCTGGCCCCATGTGGTCTAGGAACCTCGAGTTGCAAGTGTCCGTGTTCAGTTTTCAGCCCTCCCAGCCATTCAGTCAGGTGCAGTTCACGTTAGCTCTCAGGGAAACTGTGATCAGTTGAACTGTGCATTAGCTAAGGGATAGGCTATTTACAGAAGTAATGAGACCATTTGGGATTGTTATTCAAATTTTGCTTAATCATAACATCGTAAAACCTCTTGACAATCCTTAGGTAGTAAGAGTAACATGAAGCTAACAACGGGTTAGAACATTGAACAGGAGAATAGTAACTTGAAAAAATAATGTTTACTTTAAATATAAATGCAACTATTAAGAAGTAATTCCAGATGTTTGGTTATGGCAGGATTTTAGTGATTATAGTCTTAGCCTATTTGTGAATTACATTATTGCATTTGAAAGTAGCCAGTGAATTTTTTAAAAATGAATTCATTCTTCAGGTGGTCTGAGTAAAACTGTTTATTTTTTATTATCTGAGAAACAAATGGAGCAGAATCTGGTTTATTTATGAAAGTAAATACAAAAGGTCTGACCCCTGGATATTGCCTTTGAAAACTGAGAAAATGCTTTTCCGGGTAGCTGATTCTTTCTTGAAGCCATTTATTCTTTTTGAAGATAACGCCAACCTCTCCACCCCCAAATTATGCAATATATTTTAAAGAATGCTTTGAAATGGTTTCATCTCTGTATTCTCATGAGGTCTTCTGCTATTGTATCCGCTCTGCAGAAGGCAATAATGTGTTACGTTTTACCAATGAAGACAGAAGGTTTCAAAGTTACAAAACCTTTTTTTACCCATACTGACAAGTCTGTCCTGAGTATTTTGGGGATGGGAGCAATAGCCTGCTACTTTCTTGTTCACCGCGGTGCTTGCTTGTTCCTGTAATTGCCTGCTAGTGACTCCCAGGCCTCACTGCATTCAGTGTGGGCATGGAAGTTTAGGAGGATGTGGACTGGGTGAGAAACCCCAGTGCCCGTTTTCTGTTTTTAAGCCCTGTCTAAAGGGCACTTAGAGTCTACATGCGAATTGTAATGAAGCTGGGACCAGCCACTCTAAAATGTCTCGTTATCAGTATGCTTGTTGTCTTCATGTTCTGAGAACGAGTTGGTTTGAAGCCCTCTCTATTAAGACTGCTCAGGATGCTGACAGCTGAAATTCATGTTACATCTGGCTCTCCACAAGAAAACATTGTTCCTTTATTAGATTGCTGTTTCAGCTTAAAGCCCAGGATGATTAAATTGCAAAGGTTGTTTTCCTGCTGGAGCACAGGCTTTCTTCTGTCTGAGTGCTTTTTGCCTGTGCTTCATCCTCTGTAGTGATTTCTTGCAAGGGTGGCAGTGGGCGCTTTGCGCATGAGTGGAGCGTGCTGCAGTAAGCGAGTGGTGAACAATGCAGCCCCCTCCTGCTCCGTGCTGACTGCGCAGTTAGGAAAACAAGTCCGTGCTCACAAAGGACTTGTCGAGATCATCAAGCAGTGGAAGTCCGACCAAATAAAATTACGGTAGTGAGCAGCAGTTCAGTGCAAATAATGTGTCAGGCTTAAAATAAATATGTATGTGTTACTTGTATGCATTTGTTATATACATACAGCTTTTTCACCTATGTCTTTCAAATGCAGGGCTAATTTTGTGGGTGGCCGATCACACCTGAGGTTACTAATAGTGAACTCAGCTACATCAAGAGCTCCAGGAAAAACTGTCAAGCATTTCTCCCTTACTCTCTGGGCAGTTGCAGGCAGTGGTGCTGTTTCCATTTGTCAAATAGGGATATCCATAACTTAGAAACAAGACTTGCAATTCTAGCACAGCCCATCTGCAGGAGCAGCACTTCTGCAGTGAGAAGCAGGGAGGTTTCTACCAGAGTTGCTGGTTCTCTCCCCACGCTGCTCCCCGAGGCGCTGGGGCTTGGGCTGGACAGGAGCTGCAGCAGGGCCTTAGGAAGAATGGTTTTCAGCATGGGCTTAAGGCTGTGACTGCATGTTATGCAGTTGGCTCTTACTATGGAAGAGGGCACAGTAGTTTATCTACAGTTAGGATTCAGTTGTGGTATCATCATCTCATCCTAGCAGTGCTTTGCTGCAAGGTAGTTATTTTTATCACTGCAGTGTGTCTCTTACCTCTCGTGGCTGTGGCTGTGTTGTTGTGTTGGCATCCTAGAAAAGAGGGTTTGGTGTCAGCCAGTGAAACAGGCATCTCTTTTAATTTCAACAGCTTTACAGGACCAAAACAAAGGTGCACATTTTCTAGCCCTATAGGTTTAAGCTAACAGGCCCATTTCATGCCCGTTCAATTTTATCTGGGATAGATATTGCTTGTGTAATGCTCAAGAAGGGGAAGGGAAGAAATAAAGCACAAGTTACAGTTGAATTTAGTCTGGATCCAGTTATGTGTAGACCTGAACACAGGTGATACAGAAATAAATGAAATTTGATGGCTTGCAGCATCTATACTAAACAAGCATATGGCTGCATCCAGTTTTTAGGGTTATTGCTTTTATTTTTGTAGTATGAGCCACTGCTTTTCCAGCAGCACATTTCCTCTTCTATTGGGCGATTATGAATGCAGACAGATGAGAAGATTGAACCTGATGCTATGTAACAGTCAAATTCTACTTGTTGTTTATAGCAGGGTTACTCTGTGGATTTGATTGGAATTAACCCTGATTTTTGCCTCTGTACAGGAATCAATGGGAGGCTTTTGTCCAGGCTTGAGACTAGATCAGGATCAGCCTGTGACTGCTGTGCAGAAATGCTCCTTGCTATGTGCTGCTGAGTTCTAGTCCTTGCCCCTTTCCTTGTGTATCGTTTTGATTATCGGTAGTGGCAGAAGCCCTTTGGGGTTGTTCAGCCTCAGAAGCGCCCGTTGTCAGAGCTCCTCCTGGAGGATGTCAGCCCGGGCACGGGAGGTGAAGGAGGATCATTTCAAAGACCTTTCCCAGAGCAGGTTTTTCCATATTCTATCATTTAACTGGCAGCTTACTATAGCTAAAGCGATTTCTTCCCACCTTCTGTAAAGGTTGAATAGCTCACAAGCAGGCTTCAGCAGCAGCTGCTTATCTGACAGCCATGGATGGGGCCTGTTTGCCATTTCTGTGCAAAGTGAAGGGATTACTTAGCAAGAAAATACAGGAAGAAACTTCTCATACTTGGTAGGGAACAGGAGAAAATCAACCTGGCCTTTTATCCTAGGGCTGTCTGGAAAAGTCATGCCTCTGAGCAGGGGCAGTAAGTATGTTTTTTTCTCTGTGAGCTGGATTTATGTCAGCTGCAGAATATCAGCAGTTTTTGGAACGAGTCTGGGCCTGGGAAAGCCATCAGTGTAACCGCCCCACGGTGTACGGCAGGCGTTGTCGCAGCCCGCAGCGGGGCAGCTGAGGCAAGCGCTGTTCCCCTGGGTCAGCAGGTGGCACCAAGTGGCCGGCTGCAGGACCTGCCTGCGGGCCTGGTGCCCTGCAGCTGCGC
The DNA here is from genome assembly GCF_964034855.1 of Anser brachyrhynchus. Taxonomy (NCBI): domain Eukaryota; kingdom Metazoa; phylum Chordata; class Aves; order Anseriformes; family Anatidae; genus Anser; species Anser brachyrhynchus. The sequence continues at coordinate 10,079,214 of NC_137696.1, read as the reverse complement.
CCTCGCTGGGGACCCCAGTGAGCTCCAGGCGCCCCTTTATCCACTGGGGCGTCCATCTCGTCGGGGTGAGCTCGGGAAGTGGGGACACGTCGTTGTGCGCAGCCCACGCGAGGGTTATGGGCTCTCAGGGGAAGTGCTGGGCTGGCTCTGCAGCTGGTGCTGGGCTGAAAGGCACGGCGCTTGCCAAGGAGCCCTGTGCTCTGACCTGTTACCTGTTTCCCTATTTTTGTCATCACAGGGACAACTTCAGGAGAGAGAGCAGAAGGAAAGAAACAGCAGCCATTTATAACCTCTCTCCTCTTCCCGTAGAGGAGGTGTTAGGCTCTTTTATACTTACCCTGCAGATAAGTGCATGCAAATTCTAATTAGAAACCAGTATGCATATGCTACCGGTGTCCTGCTGCGTGAAGAGGAGACCCTCAAGTAACAAGTTGCGTTGGTGGGCTACCACTTTGTTGCTAGGGAGAGTTCAGAGCGATGCACCAGTTGGCGTATTTAGCTGGATGAGCTCATCAAAATATTCCCAGGACCAGTCACACAGTCAGTGTGTGTGTGAAAAAAAAAGAAACGTTTCTTCAGATCTATGTTAAAAGGTTTCTGCTGGTCAAACACTTCTGTGACTTCTTAAGAGTTTACATTTTTTCATCAGAATTTGCACCATTTTTTAAAGGTGTCAAAGCTTTCTTTGCCCTTCAGGTTTTTCTTAGCTGTCTTACCATGGGTCCATATGCTTTAGTCAACATTCAGAGATCTACTTAACAGACAGACTGCTTTTGAAAACAACCATTATGGAAGTGTTTTACTGCACCGTTTCATTTTCATCCTGTAGAGTTAAGCGTGACAATTCTGCATATGTGTATGCAGCAAAACATTGGTATTTAAGTTTTGTTTTTGTAAAGTCCGTTTTTTTCCTCTTATTTTAAGAGGACATTGAGCATTCATTTGCTTTCTCAAAGGGCTGTTTGGTATCTAATCTGTTCTTGAGCTTGCACCTGGGCTTTTACTCAGTCACTGATTTTTTTAAAAGTCTTGAGCCGTAACTTTACTACTTCCTTCCAATATATGTATGTTGTTTAAACCCACCATGTTACGTATTTTTTTCAGAGGATTTTAAGAAGAGTCTGATGCTGAGAATAGATTAAGAAGAATCAGGATGACGACAACAGTAGCGACAGATTATGACAATATTGAAATCCAACAGCAGTACAGCGATGTCAACAACCGCTGGGATGTTGATGACTGGGACAATGAAAATAGTTCTGCTCGCCTGTTTGAGCGATCCCGTATCAAGGCCCTAGCTGGTAAGTACCTTCACACAGGCAAAACACTGGGACTGCATGTAGGTGGTAGCATGGGATACTGTCTGTCTTCAGTGCCTTCACCCTGTCAGTCAACTGGAGCTGAAATTTTCCTGAGGTCAAATGCAATTTGACTGAACACTTTTTGAGATTTGTTCCTCCATTGACATCAGTGGGACATGATGATCTCACAGTGCTTTGCAGGATGTGCTTATATATGACATTTCACAAAACCTGATGGCTCAGCTTAACTTTGAAGACTTTGTTGGTGTAAGCACAGGAGGGCAGACATTTCATCCGTATTTTATTTTTTCTTAATTATAAAGTTGTACTGACTCTCTTTCTCCCTCCTTTTTTGCATGTGTGCGTATGAGGGTGAAAATGTGTTTTACTGTTATCCCTCAGTGATACCTTAGGTATAAAAACAACACAGATACAGGTATCCTTTAATTACATTTTCATCTGCTTGGGTTAAAATACTACACTGACATGTTGGAAAGACAGTGGTACAGAGAAGCTACAGAGGTTAACATTTTGAATCAGAGACTTAGATCTTGACTGTGGTTGAAAAATTATTTCAGATGCAGATTCTTGAAAGAGCATCTGCTCAGGCAGAACCTTCTGGAAACTTGATCACAGCAAAGGAATTTCTTTGGAGAGTATCCCAGTTCTTTGGGGTATATAACCAAAGCTGCTTTAAATTGATTTCCTTTCAATATAAAGAACAAGATAACGAACTCTTAAGCAAGTAAGACCAAAAACAAGATTCTCGTTTTAAGCTATTGAGACCGACCGATTTCAGTGATGTTGCATGGAAGTAGCTGCAGGTAAATTATAGGCTTCCTAGGCATTCCAGTGCTGCTTAGCCCTAGAATTGGCTGCACAGTATAAATATTAGTCACTGGAGAGCAAGAAAAAATGTTTTTAAAAAAACAACTAAAACCTCTTTCAAATTATAATTGTCTATTTAGTCAGTTGAAGGACACTTGCTGCAGGTTAAAATATATACGTTAAAGAACTTGAAATTTTTCAAATGAATTCACACTAACTTACTTGAATCTGTGGAAAAGGGGGTGCTAGAAAATGTGTTTAATCTGTTGCCAAAACTACCCTGCTAGATTATACTGGCTGGCAAGTGCAGTATATGTAATTGAAAGTATAAAATTCCTAATGTTCTCTGAAAATACACATGGATAATGAGCTGCTCGTTTTTTATCCTGGGTGGGTTCTTTGTAGAAGGTATTGGTATCCTTTCAGCCACACCGTTTTGACTGCAGTGATACGACAGAGTTAACACTAACTTTCTGTGGCCACAGCTGACAACCTTGCTCTGCTTGCATACGTTAATATAACCTTCTGGGTGTCAAAATTCCTGATGGAGAAGGTAGCAGTAACTATTCCATTTTCCTATTACCTTTCCAAATAGATTACTTGAAATGTTACTTCTAGCCAACAATATTGATTGTGTTCAGAAGGTGCGTGTGTTTTGTTATATGATAAATATGCCTTTCTCATGCAAGAGATTTCTGGCACCTTTAAAATGAGTTTTTTTAATATTTCACTGTAGAAATAAATTCAGAATTCTAAATTACTTGAGCGACACACATGATTTATCGGTCTCATCAGATATTAACCATTTTGGTTGTGTTCACATTGTTTTGATTGGTGATGATGTTAGTTTCCAGATTTGTAAAAAATCAGAAGGATAAAATTCTGCTTCAAAATATCTTCATTTGGAGGTGTTCAGAATATCTCAGCAGTCCTGTAATGGAGGAATTGGTAGATGGAGAAAGTTAGTATTTAGTAAATAATGCAGAAACTACAGATTTTTCTGAAGTAGCAGAGCTTCTGCAGTACATGCTGTCTTCTGCTGAGTTACACTCTCATCAGCAGAGAAATTAAATTTGAGTAGGTCTGCTTTTGCTTAAAACATTTTCCTATTGCATATTAAAGGCTGAACATTAACCAAATTTGTTTATGCAGCAAGGAGATTATGTCATGTCCTCTCAGCTCTGAGGCATTGCCCTGCAAAGCAATTTTTATGCATTCTGTAAATGATTTCCTGACTCTCATGGTACCATGCCCACATTCCTGACCTCTGAACAAAATGCCTCAGTAGCGTGGGACATACTGTAAGCATGGAAAACGGCTCAAAATATGTGAGCTTTCCACTATTGGAATTTTAGTTACGGGGACAGTTTTAAACCCAACATTTTATAACAAGTTGAAGCAGGTTTATTAAATTTACTGTACTGAGACAAAGGTATCATCTGCTTAATCTGTGATTCCGATGAGAATGACTGAGGTGCAGCCTACCCTTTCTCCTCTTAATGCCGCTGTGGGAATGCATTAGATGCGGAACACCTTTATGTGCCAGGCTCAGGGCAGGATCAGGTTTGGAGCCAAGTAGCAGGGGGATGAAATAGTTCATGCAGGTGTGCAGAGAGCAGATCGTGTCACCCTTATGAGGCAGGTAACCGTATCGGCTTAATGCAACTGCTCGCAGAAATGGGGGGGTGAGTTAGGTCTTGATGCCTTTAGAAGACCTGTTAATTATACAGCAGCTCATCACAGAGTGCATTTGCATTACAGGTGAAATGCCTGACCTAGAACAGGGCTGTGCGAAGTGGGGTCAGAAGTAGCTGGTCAGATACATATGTTGGTAGGTTGGTATAAGCTAGTGCTAGACAAGAAAAATCTTGACCTGAGTTTTTTAGTTTGATCTTGTTTGAGGGGGAAAAAATGCATTTTACTCCTGCCAGATTAGCAGACATAAACTATATTACCTTCCTTGGGTGTGGAACTGCTTTTAATACAAATCTCATTAGCAGGATTCAGGTCCCACGTCTCGCCTTCACTGCTCTCAGTTGTTCCACTTAATTTTACGGTAAGCGGAGCTCCACACCTGAGTAATGAATAATAAACATGAAACTCTTACTTCAAGGAGAAGTAATGCAAGGAAAGTTCTTGAATTATTTAGGTAGCCTAAAACAAATACCAATTTCAAAGCAAACCATTTTGCTGAAGATTTGATTCAGAGCCATATTTAAACATTGTCCCAGAGGATTATGTCTTTATTTTTTTTAAAGCATTTACGCACAATTATTTTAATTTGGTATGTTTCATACCTCTAATTTTCTACTGTTAGTGTTGATAATACTGTGTGCTGCCAAAACTTGGCTGAGCGTGAGCCACTGCTGCAGCACTGCTTGAAATCCTAATCATGATGCAGGGAGAGAGGAGCAAAGGGAGGTTTGTATTGCAAATCAGAGGGTATAGTTAAAGACTGAGCCACAATACTCCCGGCACCGTTCAACATGTATTTTCTGATATGCTTCCTGGTGGGTAGCCTTTCCTTGCATCTCCCCAGAATGGCAGGGACTTCCAGGTTGTTTATAGCTAGGGAAATTGACTCTCAGCCTAGAGCTGGGATAGCGATAATTTCCGTTATTATGATCTATCAATCGAGACAGTCTTCTTCTGAGATATCCTCTAATTCAGCTTCCTGTCACAGGATCAAACATGATAATCACTGCCTGAAAGCCTGTGGCTGGTACTATGCACAAAGCCGGACTGGCTGATCTCAGGAGGCACTTCTGGGCTCTAAAATCCCAAATTTGACCGACTGCTCCATTGTTTCCTGGGTGAATGTCACCACTCTCCAAGGCAGAAATAGTCATGCACTATCTGCAGGGCCCAAATTCATTAAGGAGCAACCAGTCTGCTCTGACTTAGAAGGACAGTGGCTTGTTTTAGGCACCAGCATCTTCCCATGCCTCTGAGTCACAGGGCAGCCATTTTGGATTGGCCATCTTCGGACAACAGCATTTTTCTTTCCAGAGGTTCTAGATTAATCTCATCCCATGACTGCCTGGGGATGTCCAGCACTTTCAGTATGTTTTCCTTTCATTGAACAGACAAGGTAAATCAAAAGACTATCGATGTCTTGCAGTTTATGAAACACACTTGTATGTAGCATTATCTCCTTGTCCTAGTACTAAAGGTTTCAGAATAAACAGACCCAGCACTTGCCCCATCTGTAAGATGCAAGCTGTTGTGGTCAGAAGGAGAAATGCCATCAGCATTTTATGCTGCCTGACTAATGGCTGGGTATTCAACATGAATCTTGCTGTTGGTGCAAGCATCTTCTGTCCACATCCTTCAACAACTTGTGAAGTGCCTCTACTGTGAAGTTCCATCTTGTGTTGATTCTAGTTTACTGTCATTCAAATGAAGCTTACTTCCTTTACCTTAAATGAAAAGAAAAGGCTACAGAGCAGGTAGGCAAGAAGTAGATTCTGTAGCCAGAGTCTGATATTCTGTTTCTAGAAAGAATCAGAATGGCCTCATCTTCCAGCAGGACGGTGAGATGTTTAAAGAGCAGTGCAGGAGGCTGTGGTCAGAATAATCTGTGATCAGAACATCATAATGGAGAAGAGCTCATTTATAGCAGGTATGAGACATAATAATAGAGAAGCACTAACGTCAGCACAGTGGCTGATAACAGATACTATCAAAGTGGTCTGTATATCATGAATACCAGAATGCTAATGATAGTTTCAGTTTAAACTGAAAAAAATGCCTGGGAACTCAGCTTTCAATCAGAATTCAGATTTGATGAAGGGATATGCAACCAGATTGGTTGTCATTCATGTTGAACTCACTCGCTCTGCAACTGATACAAGAAGAGGGTAACTGATCCCTGCTTTGTAAAGTAAGATACCCCACTGTAGGAAATCATCTTTCACCTGTCCTTGTTCTCCGTGGTTCTTTGGAAGGTCTTGCTGGAAGACCAGGTAACTCTACCTGTTCAGTAGAAGCCAAAAAGATATCGTGTTTGTGCAAAATTCTTCATTCACAAATCCTCAAGTGTCGCATTTCATCCATCAAGGACCATTAGCTAACAAGATTTGCTGTGCAGCGCCTTGGCTAACAGAGCTCTTATGAAAGCCTACAGAAGCAGTTCAGTTGTTCAGCAGAATTTTTCATGCTCCATCTGGGACTGTGACATTCAGACGTACCATGCTCGCCGGCTCAGCTGCTGTTTTCAGGTAGTATGAGAATTGTCACCTCCAAAACTTCGCCTTTCTTCAGCTAGCTAATTCAGTATTAAAAAATGCTTGGCCTAAGGTCATTCACTTCCCTGCTCATTTACGTTTTGCCCTTTTGTCCTCTGTGTTCACCTGAGTGACCAGAAGGTCTGTGACTCAGCTGTCTGGCATACGGATTGAAAATAGTTTCAAAGTTTATAAAATAACAGAGGCATATCTTCTTAGCACAGGGCAGATGAAACTCTGCATTCCATTTCCAGCTCCACCTAGGTGACTGAGCATAGGTCAGGACACTTGCTAGTGTCGTACTTCACCGTGTTTGTGGCCCTCCTACGGGAAAACAGGTAAAGAGACTGCACTGGTAGTGCAGCTTTCCTTAGTTGTCCCTCTTGGCCAGAGAAAAGAGGCTGGTAATTCATGCTAGTAAATTGGCTTCTCTAGAAGTAGAAAGGGAAAATCATTGAAATTGTTACTGAAGTTAGGGTACTGAAAAGTTTCCTCTTCAGTATAGAGCAGTGCCTGTTTCTTGAGGATAAAAAAGAAGAAAGTGTGCTGGGTACCGTATGTGGGGCTAATTAGCCCTTTTGGCCCTGGTACTTGAGCTGTTCCCATGAGAGCACCAGTACAGAAAGTCAGCAGAAGAACCGCCCCAGAAGCCAAAAGGAAGGTCCTGCTTGTAGGATTTTTGAGGTATAATGTACTTCCGGGTCCCTGTTGTCTAACTTCATTCTTTTAGCAAAGTTTTTACTGCTCCAACCAGAGTATACTGAAAGAAGAATTCTGCACAGTCAGAATGAAGTTTCAGGTCTCAAGTTAATTAAATGTTTATAAACATCCAATACCTGAGGTGTCTGGGACTTGAAAACCAGTTTTGTAATTTCAGTAACAAGTGTTTAAGGACAAAGAAATCTGCAGTGTATTAATGCTCGTAAATAGCGTGGAGGCAAATGGAGATCAAGTCTGAAGGGCATATGAAGGATTCACCTGACACTAAACAGAAATAAAAGCTTTCTGGCAGTGAAACTGCAGATGCATTTTCTCAGCATGGGCCTGGCAGTGCTGGCTGTAAGTCCATGGTTAGCAGCCAGAGGACCAGTGCAAACTTACTAAGGTGAGTATCTGATTTTGCTCAGATAGAAGCTGATGAAACTACTCCACCTAAAGCTTTTCCAAGACCTCACCCAGTGCTTTCCTTCTGGATTTTATGTCTGGGACAGTTCCTCAGCTGTAGTTCCCAAGCTGCTGTACTTGACCAGAATCTGCAGGAGGCTCATGCTGAAAACAGGAGCATTGTTCTGCATGCTCTGTGCCACGTCAACATCAAGAGAGAAAAAGTGTGGCGGCAGCGAAGCTGCTGTCTTACGGCACGTCACCTGCAGTGCTGGCTGTGACTACGACGAATGCTGAACTTTTATCATAAAGCAAGGAAAGCTTCGCCCATCTGTCTCTGGTGATTAATGGATTTGCTTTTGAAGTTGCTGGTGAAGGAGCATTTCCAAAGCAAACGGCAAAAACCAAACAATAAATAATATATTGTTCTTAGCACGTTTGTTTTAAAGATCATTAGTAGATTGACTCCCCTCCAAAAAACATCGTTGTATGTCTTTGCTACATAAAAATGGCTTCCAGGTAAATGTGAACACCTTGTATTCAGTGATGTCCCAACAGAAATGTAATTTGAAGGGCCATTTGTATCTCATTGTCAAGGTAGCATGATTTTGGTAACAGTTAGGCATAGTTTGGAGTTTTGTCCTCTCTTTGGAAGCAGATGAGTAATGTGCAAACAGCATGGAGGTGTTGGTCAGATCTTTGCAAACTGATCGGGTACCAGATCCGTGATCCTATGTAGCCTCCTGAGTATAGAGCCAAGCTTCTGAAAAAAGGAATGCTGAGGGTAATTTCTGAGTTATCTGCAATCATGCATGCTTGTCTGCTCAATGAATAGTATTTAGGATTGCATAGCAAGGGAGCGATGCAGGGAAGTGACGGCGGCCTTGTGAATAACTGGTCCAGCACGCGTTGCTCGGGTGGGACGCGGCAGGCTGCAGGATCAGATGCTGAGCTGCCCGTTGCAGGGACACGGCAAGGCACAGCTGCCACAGCCACACTGCGTGCAGAGTCTGGCAGCTGCGGTCATTTTACGTCTCTGATTAAATTCTTTCAAGATGAAGCAATATCGGGTTGGAGAACACACAGAGAGCCCAGCGTCTTAGCAGTGAATGGGGCTGTGTTGATGGATCTTCAGATCTTTGAATTCCTGTGGAGTAGGGTCTCGGGCTGGAATACACGTACCGTAACTGCTACTCGTAGTTTCTCTTCAGGTCTCCAGATGTACACCAGGCCTTCCTTCACAGAGGGCTGACACTGTGCTAAGGACAGCAGTTCAGTAATTCGGTAAAATAAGGTACGAGAACATTCTTGTAGTAAATGTAGGACATGTGAAAAAGTGCTGTAGTTGAGAAGTGATTAAATAATAAAAAGCCATCTGTACCTAGAGGCAAAAGATGGAGAACTAATGTATGTGCACTGACTGCGTGTGCATGTATGCATATGCCTATCTGCTTTTAGGATCTGACCAATGAAATACCCACAAGGGTGAGCCTGACAGCAGTAAATCTGCTCTGCCATACCTGGCTGTTAGACGCGCGGTCACTGCACTAACATTCATGGTCTGTACAGGCACGGATTTTAGGTGAGTGTGTTGCCTTATCTCCTGGACTGGCACAGTGCAGCTCTCCTGTCTATTCTAGTTTTCATCATCCATTTATCAGCATGGCATCAGGAAAGACTAAAAGCACCAGGGGATGTGCTTTTGGCTGCCTGCAGAACAGAGAGGAGTGGTGCAGCGCTCTGCAGCAGTGACAGGCGAGCCCAGCAATGAGAGGCGGGTAGGGCTGGGTGAGTAAAACACTCTGGCTACCCCAGCTGCTTGAAGAAAGCAAGAATGCTGCCAGTGAGATACCTCCCGCATAGCTGGTGAGAGCTGAGCCAGGCACGGTAGTAGAGCAGGGATAAAGCCACGCTGAAGTCGGGAGGTTAGGAGAACAACCAACCAGGCTGTCAGCTGGTATGGGATTGGCATCTTCCTGCTGGCTTCTCTGAGACCACATTGACTTACACTAGCTGGGGATCTGAGCCATAGTGGCCATCATGGGAAACTTGAGCATTAGGCTTTTTTCAGCCTTCATCTTTGCTATTGGAACCAATGTTTTGGGGATATTTAATGCAGAGAAACCATGGGATAACTAGTAATGGCTTTTGGTTGAAATGCAGTTGTTCTAGATATTTTGCTGCATCATCTTAATGGAAAGGATTTCTCATTTATAGAAACTGTGTGCCAATACTGGCAATATCTTTTTTTTTTTTTCAATTTACAATTTTATCAAGGATGAGCTTGGCCGTGGATGCACTTAAGAACCTAGTCATGAGCCTATAATTTAAAAGAAGTCTTTCCACAAAAAATGCGTATGCAGAATTTCTCTTCTTATGTCTTTGAATGTTTTCTTATGTCTTTAGCAACTAACTAGTGATGTTTCTGTATTTATTTTGTTTATTCAGCCAAATCTGCAATGTGCCTTGAATTTTTCCTTCTATTTGTTGCTTGGATACTGCATGAAAGCACTCCCTGAAGTATAAATAATGTGTAGCAGAGCATACTGCAAAGCGAAATTCAATACAGGATTAAAAAATGTTTACTAATTTCTGTTAACCTTGGAGCTTTTCTAATGGGGAAAGATTAGTGATGAAATCATCCCCTCGGATCAGAGCTTTGATTCTTATCTTGAGGTAATATCCTGGAGAGATAGAAACCCAGATTGCCCTGGGAGGCGAATTGCCTTGATGGGAAGAGGCAAAAAGAATAGGAACAGGAGTGAGAACCAGACAAGTACAGAAGATGATGAAAATTCATTTCCAAGTGCCACTTTTTAGTACCTGACATTCTTCCTAGCAGTTCTGATCTCTTCTAGTGAGCAAAGCAACCGCTATTTTTTTTTTTCAATCACTTTGTGTTGTGTGACGGTTTTTCATGTTGTTTTTCTTTCTTTAAAAGTTATTAAGCCTTTAAGGTGGATGTGTGTCAGGCATGGACAGTGTTTGTACATCTAAGTGTGCATGTGTAATATTTACTATATGCTCTTTATATATATATATAAGAATGAAATACATGGTTTGCTGTGGAATAATATCTTCAAGTTTCAGACAATTAGTACTCGTCAGATGATCATTATGCTTTTTTGCAGACAGGCTATCCCCAGAAGGTGAAATTTTGTGGGTGAGGTTCGCAGGAAGAAGGTTTTAGGCTAAAGAGATGTTTCATTTACCTTGGCTTTAAAAGTGAGGCTTTCAGTTCATGGTTCTACATCTAGGATTAAAAAACAAAACACAACTTCCAGCAATTTTTGTTTTCTTACATTTTCCTTCTGCTTTCTGTCTGGTTTATTTTGAATGAGCTACAGGGTCAATGCAAGCCTGTACCAAGGCTGTTCTGGAGCTTTGTTGCTTGGGTGTAAGCAGAGCTAAAGTTCTTTAGGAGGCCCAGTTAAGTTCAGAGGTTTCTAGTTTAGGGGCTTGAGTTCCTCCGTGTATGGAACTGGTGGAACAGACAGGTGCTTTTTCCCTGAACTCACAGTGTGTGTGTGGCTGGTCACCATTAGGATATATTTGCAAATATTAACACAGCCTATATGTTTTCTGCTGTATGTATGGGAAGCAGGGGAAATAGTGGAAATAGAGACCCTAAAGATATGTTCAGCTTACTGTTTTTACCCTATTTTCATTTGGTTCAGTGGAAATAGAAGATTAATCACTCAGGCATGAAAATTCATAATGCAGCAACACTGCTTCTTCATCCTGTGTTCACAGTCAAACTCTGGAAAAAAACAAAACAAAACAGTGCAAGTGGAAGAGCACAAAAAGGACTGGGGAGTCTCTCTTTTTCCATCCTACATATAAATGTAGGTGCTATTCAGACAGAGGAGGAAAGGGGTGAGAGGAGTCAATCAAAATAATACCAGCTTCTAAAAAAGCATGTTAAAACCTGTACAATTTATTCTGGAAGAAAAACAAGAAGTGTTTTCTTGACAAAATTTCAGAGAAAGCGAGTATTTTAAGTGCATACCTGTGTACCATATTTGATTTTCATAGACTTTTTAAAAGGTTTTTAAATCTAAGTCAAGTAGCAAGCCAAGAGCATTTCACGGGCCACAGAGAAAACCTGTGAGTGTAATTTTTTGGGTTCTTCAGGGACGGCTTCCCTGCTTTTAGTTCAGAGCATGGGAAAGCCATACAGTTCAGAAGAACCTGTTTGGACTGCAATATGTACCAACAGAAACCGTGTTTTTTTTCCACATGTGAAGTGCTCGTGTATCCCTTCCCTGCAGGCTTTCCTGGCAGACGTTCCACTGTTGCAGTGTGCAAAGCCGTGCTCTTGCAAAAGTCATGTCAACTTTCCTGTTAATCCAGGAGTTGTGTAAACTGTTCACGCTGAAACCCGAAACCAGGTGGAACTGACCCGGTTTGAGCAGTAAATTGATATTCTGGCCTGATTTGCCCAAGGATCCCCAAAGGTTTCGTTACAGCGTGTGGGTTCCTCCCGAGCAGCCCAGGAGCAGGGCAGTGCCTGGACCCCGCAGAACACTGGGAGGCCAGCCAGATGAAGGCGTGTGAGCAGGCCCTTCTGTGATAAATCCTTGTCCCTTGCTTTTTAATCTGTCCCTTTCCCTTCCCTCTCGATTCCATTGGGTCTCCCAAGCCCACGTGAGTCAAGGAGAATACATCTGGAAGGCACTTGGAGCAGCAAATGCCTTCGTAGTTGCCACTGACCTAAAATCCCCTTCAAACAGAAGTTAATTCTGTTCTGAAATGGAACTGTTGCTTCCGAGAAGCTCTTGTTGTGTCTGGGGCTTTCTCACCTGCTGCAGCAGTTACTACACGTGGCAGGATGGTGAGTTTGGGAGAGGAACCCTTCTGTTGCCACCAGTACCCACAGTGGGGAGGTGTGATGAAGCTGGCGTGGTGACAGGCTCCTCTCTGCTCCCGCATCTTGTATGCGGACTGGAAGGAGAGCAGCTAGCTCTGCAGGGCTAAGGTTGTGCAAATTGTCAAATCCGATAAAAATAACTGTTTCTAGAACAACCCACAGCAAGAACATCTTGCCTTAGTGAGACTATCGCATATGCAAGGAGAGATTCTCCTGTTACTGAGCAGACCGAGGCATTGGCAGAGAAGTGGAGAAGGGCAGACGTGATGGAGTTTCCAGTTCCTAACTGTGGCGCTGAGGGGCTGTGTATGAACTTCACCCCCTGTCAGGAGAAGAACAAATGTTTGTGATTTTTGGTGGCATTTTAGATTAATAAATCATCCTTTTTATCTCACATTTTTTTCTAGTTAGTCACCAAGTAGAGAATTTACAAGAGCAAATAAGAGTAAAAAGGAAAGACAGAGGTGATGATTAACCAGATTTGTAATTATTGTAAGCTCTGGAGTGCATGCTGCTTCTCATTAGAAAGATAATTGTCTTTCGTGGAGTTGTAAAATCACATCTTTGTTTCAGAGCACAGCAGTGCAAAGCCTGCATTTATTTTATGGTACCCAGGGAACATTTTGTGAAATTCCGCATTGGTTTTTCACATATGAATAGATGACTGGTTTTGTGGGTGGGCCTGTTTGGGACGTTGTGTCCACCACACATGCTGCCTTCCCTGTCGACCCAGTAAAGGCAGCCAGCTTTGGCTGACTTGACTGGAAGACAGTGTGGTCTGACGGGTGGATGAGGCTGTCAGGCCACTTGTAGCTATTCCTATTCTAGCGAGGCTGTGGGAGTACAGCAAAGCTGCGAACCTAATGCTTGTTTTCTGAAAAAGTTATCAACTGGATCTTTAGCCTGGAACTTCTTAGAATTTTGTCTGTAGGTTTTTTTGGGGGGGATACACTAAGATTTTAGTTCTGGCATTTTTTTTGACTAAGAAAAGCGATGGTTTTATTCAGTCTTAGGAACACTAATAGTTAGGGATTTGGATGGCAATTTTGCTAGCTTTAACATCGCTTTTTTTCCCTTGAATTGTGTGGTCAGAGCCCATTCACCTCAGCAGCACTTTTCAGAAGCAGTGCCAAGACAGATCCTGGGACAGATCCTTTCTGTTCTGGGGTAAGCACCTGCCTCCAGATGTTGCTTCTGTATTCATATTGTTCCTGTAATCAACCTCTTGTTCTCCTTGAGGCTTTGCAAAGCTCTAATCATGTCAACTAAGTCATGCTTTGCATTACTGCATGTATTTATGGTTAAGTGGATAATCACTTGTGTTTTTATTTAATAACTCTTAACAAGTACACAAACAATGCAAGCCGTCATTACCAGTCAAGCAGGGAGAGGTACAATTCAAAGAATACAAGCAAAAAGTATCTCACAGCAATGGGAGGAAAGTGGGAACAACATTTAAGAAAAAAAATCCCACCTCCCTCCCTGGTTACCAGAAGTTAACACATGATTTGTTCCTTAGTGTTCTCCACCACTGTAGTCAGCGATGAATCACACCATGGACAATTTCAAGCTGGGCTGATTTGATAAGTTACACTTGGATCAGTGCTCAAACGTTATCTTATTTATGGCCTCTAAAGCTTTAATTCCCCTCCGTAACATATAATCTAATTAGTATTGTCGAGAGTGCAGTCAATTAGAGAGAGACAGAGAAAATGAGTGAAAACTAGCTATAAAAAGGGCTTTGTGCATGTGAAAACCTTGGGATCAATTTGATGCATTGCTGTGTAACAGCCGGTAAGCAGGTCCCAGGGTCACTGGTTCAGAGTTAACAGCAAGTGAATGTATTAGGGCTGATGTTACCCAAATAAAAATGGGAACTGGCAGTATGCCCGTTTTTAAGAAGTTGCTACATACAGTGTGAAGTTTCACAAATCCAGGCAGATCCCCATTTTGTGTTGCTCTTTTTACTGAATTGCCACCAACCTGTTAAGTGGAGCCTTCAAAATGTACGCAGGAGACGCAGGAGACGCAGCAAAGCATAAGTGATGCTCTGGCAGATGAGTTGGAAGCACCCAGTGATCAGGGCCATCCCAAGGAGCTGATACCATCATTAACAAAGCTGTCACATCTGTTGCCTGGGGACCTGTTGTTCAGCCCAAATGCCAACCTGGATGGCCGCTAAAATGAGGTCAGAGTTTCACAGCCAGTGCTGCTGAGTTCTCCATAATGTCTTTGTGTTGCGTGTCCCTGTGCGTGAAAGCTTGCGCAAAATCTGCTCAGTTCAAACACATTCCTCCCCTGTCCTCTGGTTTTCCTCCTGCTTGCTGTGTAGCCTGCACTGCTCTGTACCCGCTGCAGCTCCTTCTCTTTTTCAGGTGACATGGAGTGTTACAGGGCAGGCCAGAACTGGAGGGACAGGACAAAAAAACTGCTCAAAACCCATCTTTTGTTAAGCTTACGATTCCCAAGAAATGCTAACCAGATTCAGTTGTCCCATAGGGGATGATCCAAAGTGTACATTCATGTAGGTGTTATTAATGTTTTATGACAGGGTGGGGAATGCCAGCCAGTGTTTTATATGGGTCAAAGCCAAATGATTATTTTTATTTTTTAATGTTTTGTTTTTGTAATATTTTACTTTTCAATATTTTTAATAACAGCCACGTGCATTAGTGCGTCGCCTGCCAAAGGTGTTGGGAAAACTTACAGCTGGGGAAAAGTTCCTGGCTCCTGATTTATGCCCTTAAAGACGATAAAAAATACTCCAGCTCTCCTGTCACTCACTTGGACCTGAGGGCTGCCTTGTGAACTCACATAGCAACACCTGTTTGCTCAAGGTGGGACAGTAATGAGCCGATACGCCTGCAGGTAGGGCCTGGCTGCCTGCCTGCTCTCGAGGGGAAGGGTTTTGTTTAATTATAACATAGCTCCGGCATTGCAGGCAAAAGCTGCTGTTGGTAGAAAGCTGCAGGAAAAAATCCTGCAGCAGAAATAAGCCTGTACTTGTGTGCTGGGCAAAGCGTGCTCCTGGAGCTTTGAGGAGCTTGCACTTGGATGTTAACGGCTCAGTTTACTGAGCACTGCTCTTGTGAATTGTGGAGCCCTCTGTATTTTTGTCTTCCCCTTCCCCCCAGTCTGGAAATCGGGTGGCCGCTGCTGCTCTGCTTGGGTCTCAGCGCCAGAGGGACAGCTGGCTGTACAGAGATTACCAGGGGAAGGTTTAGCAGGAACGTGGGGCTCACCACGCCAGCATCAGCGCATTGTTGTCTTGAGAGCAGCATCCTGCCTGCAGCAGCAGCAGCAAGTACAGGTGCTTCCTCAAGTCCCCTTCTCGCCTTCCAAGCACTTATTTTAGGGCCCGAGCCTGCAGCACCTCGCTGCGTTGTCCAGCGGTGTTCCAGCCGTACAGTCGCTTTTCTTCCCCGACGCTGTAAAAAAAATCTACTCTGGGCAGCTGAACAGGCTTCAGTGGCACAGGCGTGGGTAGTGCTAGAAAGACTGAAGGCCAGCTTTCAAAAAGACCAAAGCATTTTAGGCTCAGCTTGAAGTCTCCTGTAGCACCACAAGTCTTGTGTAAACACAGCTCTATTGATATAAAGGGGTTCACCGCAATATGCTAGCAAAAGCCCTTCTGTATCAATACAATAAGGAATTCTGGGCTAGGGATAGGTTGTTGTTTTAAGCAAACCAGTATAGTTAAAAGCTATAAATATTTTAAATGTATTTATGACCTAGGGAGCGGTGTGCCAGGCATTTCCAACAGCCCGTGTGTTTTTGGAAACCCCAGCTCTAGTTGGGAAGTGTTGACTTCCATCACTTCTCCTGAATTTAGCACTGCTCGTGGCTGGATTTGTTGCCCATTTGTTCCCCGGGGTGCTGGTGATGGCTGGTTGGATTTCCAGCTTGAGCCTCGCTGGAGCCGGGGCTGCAACGAGCTTCTCCCACAGAAATTGTCCTCAAATTACTATATGACTCAAAACTTGTGAAAATACAGCATCAAAACAAAGGCAACATTTTGAAACGTTTAATGAGGGGATGGAGTGGGAGGAGAAGAGAACATTGATTCAAGTGGAAAGGAATTTGGAAATGCAAGAAATTAAAAAAAAAAAAAGAGAAAACGTTTGTATGAATGTTATCAGCAGTTTGAAAAGCAGGCAGGCAGACGATTCAGATTGGGGATATATATGCAGAATTGACCTTTTAATTTTGCTTAGAATGAGTGAGGGTAGGAGCTCCTACACCTGGGGGATGGCTGACATGTCGTGGACCTGATGGCATCTTCAGGAGCCCACCTCAGCCCGCAGGGACTGGTCCTGCACTTGGCTGGGCCCCCATGTACCCAGCTCCCGGCATCCCGCTGGCTGGGTGGCCGCATCCCCGGGCTGTGCCAGAATCCTCAGCACCAGCAAGCTACTCAAAACAGAGCACCAGGAGCGGGCTGCTTAAAGAGTCTTTTGGCCAGGGCTTCGCTCCTTCCCGGCGTGATGGCGAGCACGGCACGCTTTTTTGAGCCCTCCCCTCGCCTGCTGCTAAATACTGGATGAGCATTCCTGTGTACGAGTTGCTTTGTCAAGTGAACAGTCTCGAAAATGAGCGACGAGAAGCGCCCTCCTTTTCATGCGATAGTAATCTGAGACTTTTCCGTTACATGAGGCTCTCGACAAAAGCTTGTAATTCCACCAGCTTTGTTCAGGGAGATACCACTGGCCCCCTGGCCGTGGAGGTGCCCCGGGGTCGGCGGCCGGGCCCTGCAGCCAGCTCTCCCGGTGGGTCGGGTGCTGCTGAGCGGAAGGAGCTGCTTCGGTGTTTCGCCCGCCGTCTGGCTCTTCCCCTGCTCCACCGCCCCTTCGCCCTTGGTACAGCCTTCGTTTCCTCCACAGTGCCGTGTGGTAATCAAGTGACATCAGCCTCCACCCGGGCGGCTGCTGATTATGTTACAAACCAGCAGAAGGGTCTGAGGTGTGCGCGGCTCCTGCAAGTGCCGGCAAGGACGGCAGCGCGTGGCTCCCTGCTGCTTTTACCAGGCGGAATCGCAAGCTGGCTTTTATTTGATTGAGTTTTGCCAGTGCTGGGCGAGCGTTTGAAACCTGATTTAGGCACGTGAGCGTTGCCCGGAGTGGAGTGGGGAAAAAACAAGACACCAAAAAACCCTCCTGGTGCTTTAAGTTTGAACCCGTTACAGGCAGCTTACCGCCAACCCACACGGCTGGATTTTGAACCGAAGCTGTTATTTGCTTAGGGCTCAGCGAGAGCGTTTTCTCTAGGGACTGAAGCCAAACTTCTGAGGAAGCTGGGATTTACCTGGATGTATGGTAGAGAAACCTGTGGTTTCTTTATGCTGCAGTTCATCGTATCCCTGTGTTACCTGTAAATGGAATTACAAAAATCAACCAGTATGCCTGGGCCCTTGTCCCCAGGATATGCAGCCCAGGTGCCGTATAACTATAATCAGTTAGAAGGAAGATTCAAGCAGTTGCAAGGTAAGCCCGTGCTGTTTTTTTGTAAGTGTTGCTATGATATGATCCCCGTAAACATGTTAGCCTGGGCTTGTTCTCATTGAATCAAGGCTTTAACGATAACAGAGGCCAAAAGCAGTGCTATGGCACCAAGCTTTGCGTGCTTTCAGAAGGTACCGTGCAACTTTTATCCCTGTGAAGGTGTCCTCAGTCTTACAGTGTTATGGTGCGTGTTCAGCGCTGAGCCACTCAGCCGTACGGGTGAGGACTAACCTGACCAAGTCACTTTAAACAGTAAAGGGGAGAGTGAGGAAGTGGTCTTTCTGTTTATTTTTGCCTTAAATAAAATACAGTTGTAACTGTGGAAACTAATCGTAAAATTGTAGCTTTGTTTGGGTGCACTTTGCAGTACAGCACCTCTTTCTAACTGCCTGCCTGCACCCTGTAAAGACGGGTAGCTTGATTTCTTCAAATCAGGAGCACTTACATCGTTTCCAAATAAGCTGCTTTGCTTGAACTCGTGTTGATAGTAGATCACTCAAAAAGCATTCACACAATTCAGCGTTCCTAATTTTCTTTATCATATACTAATCTACTTCTAGACAGAGAGAATGTCCTGCAGTGCCTCCCCATTACCTTCTCTATCAGGTGGGAAGAGAAACCAGGGGTTTCTACTGGGGAGCGGTGGCGTGCTGGATAGAGGGTAGGCCTCTGAGCTGTGCTGAGAGCCCGGGCTCTTAGTGGTGACCTGGAGGAGGATTGGGCCCGGCGTCTCCCTGCCTCAGGTGCTGCTGCTTCCCTGTGCAAGGCAGGTCTCAGGGATGAATGAACTCTGGCACTGCAGTTTCAAAATCAGAAAGAATTCTTAGCCAAAGCCAAACCTTCTCCTTCTCTACATCCATATGGCTCTGTAAATAAGCCCGGAGTACAGTGAAGTTTATCCCTTCTGTGCAAGTTTCTTATTTTACTGTGGTCTATGCCACAAGCATGGTCCTGTGGTTCCCTTCCAAGAGGGAGGAAGAGCCTTGGTTAGTGCAAGGAATGTTCCTATTTGTTGGTTTAAGGAGGGAGGCAGAAAAATCTTTCATTCATACTACTTTGTTTATCTCGTAAACTGGCTCGCAGTAATGGCTGCGTACTGGATGTAATAAGATAAAATGACAGCAACTTAAACACTGGTAACTTAGGCATTCCTCAGGCAAGGCATGGAAAATCCAGGCTCCGAACTTGCACACGAGGGAATACGTTAGAGGCTTTATCTTGGTCATCTGTCAGATCTTAGGCTGCAGTGCTCGCTTTAAAAAGAGCGCGGTAAGTCTGTGGCACAGGGGAAGAAGTGCTGGCACATGCCTCTTTCTTTGCTGGTTAAGTTAGCAGTCTAAAGAAGGCAGATTTTATCATTTGCAGGGTCACTGCTTCAGGAATCCATTATCTGTGTGTTTACATCACATTGAAAGAGGAAAGGAGACCGCAGTGTTGAAAGCACAGAAAGTGAGTTTTCGCTTCAGTGGAATGTGGTGTTGACTTGGGGGGAGGAAGGGGGATTGCAATACTCCCCTTAAATTTACTGCAATTTCCTGTAACGAAAGAGATAAAATGCAGGGAGTTCTTCTGAAAAGAGGGACTTTGCAGTAGACCATCCATAGCTGTTTATTCATGCTGCAGAGAGGACAGACAGGCTTGAAAAGTAGTGCTGACAATGATCTCAGCCAGGGTGGAGCTTCAGTACAGGAAATGTTTTAAATTATGCACTAGATACTCCCTGAAATGCTAAATAACTATACAAAATATTGTGTGCTGTAAAGGGAGTGGCTTAACTGCAGACACAGAGGTGTCTTTCCTTGGATTAATAGCTCTTTGTTTGGAGAGTATCTAACAGCCATTATTTGGTAGTTGCAGAAATTTCAAGTGACTTCTGTTTCCTGCTAGGGGCTCTGGTAACATCACAGGGCCTTCTGTGGCACTGCAGGCTGCTCCATGCATCCCAGGCTTAGACCCAGCTAGGATGAGCTGAATACATGTAGGACTTTTAAATTACAATTCTGTCACCAGTTGGAAGGTGTACAAGTGAATAAGACCAGAGACATTTTAAAACATTTTTCAGTCTCTGGTAAAAAGTACCTTTAAAGCTTTACTTCCTTCTTATCGTTGTGCTTTTCGCCTTTATAACAGGGTTTCACCCCTCTTGCCCCTGGCAGCATGGCTTGGCACCATACAGGGTACCTTAGACTCCACCTGTGTTCTTCCCACACTGAATTTGCCCCTCATTTCTCACAGTTCCTGAGAGTATTCATGTGAATCCATGGCTTTGCACTAGCCTGTAGCAAGGTGTGGTTCAGGCCTAGCGGAGGTTGGAAACTTTCCTCGAGAAAAGCTCTTTAAGAGCACATTTCGACAAAAAGTACAGAGAGCGAGTGCTCAGGCCCTGTACTGAGCAGAAGTGTGAATCAGAAATGAGATGAGGATACCTCTCCGATCTCATCTTTCCTAAGGTAGCGGATATGGTTGGTTTGGCACTGTAAGTCTCATTTGAGAAGAAAAAAAGAACCAGGAGACAACCTAACTCTGCCCTAAAATGCTAGCGACAAAGCGAATTCGGATGCAGATTTGTGTGACCACTTAGGCACTCTTACATTCCACCTCTGTTAAGTGCCTTGAAGGTGGTGATTTTTATGGAAACTGTTGTTAAACTTGGCGGTGGTGGCTGGCGGAGCCTTTCAGGCAGATTTTGCAGCCCTGTGCCACGGGGGCATGAAGCCCGCGCAAGCTGTGGGACTGCACCTGGGCAGGGTTGCCTTGCTGGGACCCCCACCATTCTCCTCGCGGGGTCCAAGTGAAGCAGGAGGTGGCAGAAGATGTTGCTAGGAGTGCATCAAGGCTGTTGCAGTGTCAAAAGAAATCCTGAAGTCCGTGTGTGGTAACAGAGAAGCAGAGGCTGATGGCAACGGTGTAAACGGTGCTACAGGGAGGCGTGTGTTGAAGCTGCCGTGACTAGAAGGGGAAATCCAGATCATCAGCAGGACTCCTCAGCATACTCAGTCCTGGTGCTCAGGAGGATGTCAGTGCAGGTGTGGAGAGAAAAAATGCTTTCACAAGTTCTGTTTTCTTTTGTAAGCTTTGTTAGTTCTTATTATGGTTTGTTCGCCCAGTCCTGGAATGATAAGCGAGAGATTGTATCAGTGGTTGCTATCATCTTAAACCTAGGTGTGGAGCTTCAGTTCTCACGGCTGGTTGTTCAGCAAAAAGGGATCGTGTTGTAAGGCTAGAGTAACCCTCTGCAAGTAAAGACAGGACCCCAAAACTTGTTTGTGGAAAACGTGTTGCCATGTAGCTTATGCAGGGTATGTCCATGGAGGAAATACATCCTGTTCAGCTGAGGACTTGCGTGACAAGCAAAACAGATAGGTTGTAACTGCAAACCAAGACATCACCGTGGCTGCGTTAACATTCCAGGATCCTGGGGGGTCCTGGAGGGGTTTCAGGGTTGGCAGGAAGACGCAAGTCAGGAATTTGCAAGTAGATCCCCGCAGCTGTATCACCTTCCACAGCAAAGGTGAAGGCGCCTGAGTGGCAGTGCCAGGGGAAGCCGTCAGGGCGAGAGCAGCTGTCATTGCTGTTCGCAGGCTCCTTCCCACCTGGCTAACAGGACGGCGTGGTGTTTGTTAGCACTGCTGGCAGTTAGTAGCTTGGTGGCTTGTTCAGTTCCTGCAATGTAGTTGGGAAGCTGGGCCTCAGCTCTAAGGCTGGGCCAGAGGTGCGAGACTTCAGAGGTAATCACAAATCTGAACTCCCAGGGGAAGGGAGCAGGCCAGACCTGTGCTCCTGTGCTCCTGATAAATCGCCTGGGGAAAGCCAGCTTCCAGAGGAGCTGGGTGCTGTACCCTGCTGTGTGGTACATTCTGATTTTGTTTAGTTTGTCTAATGTTGAATTTTAGGCGGAAATGTAATTTGTTTCCTGCAAGAAAGTCTCGTCCCCAGATCCCTGCCTGTGCCCAAGGACCAAAGGGAGCTGCTGCTGGGAACTGACAAGTGTGTCTGAGTTGCTCAAGGACTGGCCTAGGTTAGGGTAGTGAGATCTCCTGCTACACCCAGGATCCTCTGAAGTTATGTGGGTGCCCTTTGAAAAGTTTCACCAGCTGCGCTCCTTGTTGCAAGATTTACGTGCTAAAGGTTTTCACAGTTGCTTGCTAGCAATGACCTGCATAGCTACAGGCAGCGATTGCTGAAGGACATCCTACTTTGTCTACCAAATTGGTCACTGGCACTTCTTGTCATGGCAATTCCCGTTAAAGGTGAAACGGGGGAAGGTTTAATTTAATTTCAGATGAAATGGGTCTGGTTTGTGTTTGTTCCCCTCCCCCTCCTCTCAGACCCACAAATATGTCCATATTCTTCTGGCAAATCTTGCTTGGTTTTCTGCTGTTGGCAACCCTTCCAAAATCTTCATGTCACAGCATACTTCAGTCTTCTGTTTTCAGTGAACACATGGGCACGAGCTAAATGGTTGGAAGCCCTATCAGAGTTGCAAAGACTTAAGTAACTGCAAATGCAGCGTGCATGTCTGTGATAGTTGGGTCCTTATTCTTTCTGATGTAAAGTCTTTCCGCAAATATATTTGAACGTTAGACTCAGTTTTATGGCATTTTAGCTATCTGCAACAAAGATGGTAGCTGAATATTGGTGAAAGTCATCTTTGTCTAGAAATGTTTCAAATGGACAGTTGTTACGAAAAGGTTATAAAAAGTGATCTTTCCAACTAACTGAGTGTGTAATTTCAGGATTTAACTTGGAGGAAATGATTGGGTAAGTGTTGTAGCTAACATATCCAAGTTCTTTTTCAAAAGGAACGTTTTTACCAAATTACTTGCTAGGCCTTGTACTTGATTCTTGTCTCTTCAAAAAATGAACCAGTCAAATCTAAACTTTCCACATCCTCCTACCTTTCTTTACCAGTCTGGGGGAAGCTGTGGCACAAAACTGATGCAGAATCAGCGAGAGGGCTGTCAGGGCTGCCTCATCATTGCTGCCCTCTCCAGAAATAAGAGCCTACCATTACACTGTTGAAACTGTGGAGTGACAGAGACACTCTCTTATTTATGCCTGGACCTAAATGTTGCAGCAAGGGATGAGGAATCAGTTTCATGCCCTTCCTTTGGGGAGGGACTGATCAGATCAGCATGGTTGGAAGTAAAAGCCATGTTTCAGTGATCATGCTTGATGTCTATTAATTTTGTTGCACATAAGCTATCTAATTGTGCCACCACACAAATTTTTGTCTAGGTGATATATAGCAAGCCCACAGAAGAAGATTTTGTTGTAGATTCTGGCTTAGTTTGTCTATGAAGGATAAACTTCGAAAACACCCAGGAAATTAAAACATTTAAACCCTTCGCTCCCATTCTCTGCCAATTGTGATATTAAAAACTAAATAAAAGTGAGACTTTTAGGAAAACTTAACAGAAAGTTCTTGCCAAAGTTTTTCTTTCAGAACAAATGGTAAGCAGTAAACATACTAGTTTGTTAATACTAACATGTTAGTGTATTTTCCCTGTTTTGCAGGGCTGTTGAGGACAGAATGGCAACTCCATCTTTTCTGTTAGATAAACTGCTACTGTGGCTCAAGACTAACTAAGTGAGGGCTAAGATGTTTCTTACTGTTAAAGAAATAAAATAGATCTTGATAATCTCCTAGGTACTGAAGTTAACAGTTTTATCCTAAACTCCTTTCTCTTCCTAAAAGCTCTGAATCCTTTTTCATGTCTTCAGATTTCTGAGAAGTGTCCTTCTGGTTGTGAGTTTTGGAACTTTAGAACTTGGGGAGATGCAGAAGGCAAATTAAAACAGCACAGAGTAGAGTGTTCCTGCTAATATGGTCACTGTTGATCCAGTTGAAAAAGTAAACGTTTGAATTGGATTTGACTCCTCACTGAAATAACTGTGAAAATTCACAACTCTGAACTGTTGCCTCCATTTTTATTTATTTTTTTGTATTCTGTTCTCTTTACTTTCTATTTAGATCGTTTGTAGTATTTGTTTCTAACTATGTGGATAAACAACTTAATTTTAAAACAAACAGAAAACTCTGGCTCTGGAATATTTAAAAAAAAAAAAAAGGCAATTGCTGTGTACCTCTGTGGCTCTGAAATTGTGAAGTAAACAGTACTTGTAAGCAGATATGTTCACACGTGATGGTAAGGTGATCTTTGAATACCCCCAGGGCAATTTGTTGCCAGTTAGAACAGTGAAATGATTTGTGAGATGTACTTAACTGGTGTAAAGCCCCGTAGCTCTGGGAATCTGGAAACACAGCGATTTGTGCTAGCGCTGGAGCTGGCCTTTTGTGTTTCTGCGCTGGATGCGTCTAATGAGCTAAATGCCCCAGACAGTCCCAGTGTACCGCAGGCATGTTGTAACCACGTAGGAGTGCAGGGTCCTGTTCCAAATATTTCTTCTGTCCAAGAGCCCCACTCAAATCGATTGTAGGTTTTTGCCACTAACATCTGTGGAAAGTGAGGCAGTAAATAAGACTATAGATGGAGATGGAAGTGGTGATTAAAAGCAAGAACAATTATAGGATTTCATTCTTGATTTTTTCTGAAATCTGTTTTGTGAGATTGTTCTTTCTCCTTTTCTTTCCGTCTTTCTGTTTTCTCCTGGGTGCATCCTTTGATTATTAAAGTGGGTGAAATGCTACCTAAGCCAAGGAGCCAAGCTGAAGAAAATCAAATAGCAGATTTGCAGCATGATTCACAAAATCCATGTTTCCTATTGCCTGTACTAATCTACTCTGCTGTGGTGCCACAGCGCAGGGCGTGGGGATCAGGAAGGTGCATGTACCTGCCGCTTATGCGCATGTCCTGAATTTCATGGCAGTAGTCGCATTAACTTCTTCACAGTGGTGAGCCAGTTCATTCAAAGAGTGTTTGATTGCTAACAGCTCTGAAGACCTTTTTGTTCCTGTTTCAGTTGCATCAGGAAGTATTAAGTATCAGCTATTCAGTAGCAGGGTATGACAATGACGTTTTTCCTTATGTGAAAATGAATTATCTCTATTGAGTAAACAGGACTGGGAAAACTGTTAAGCCTATTATTGGGAATTAGTCTCTTAACTTTAAAAGCTGTGGCAAAAGACAGAAAATCAAGTAAATAAGATTTTGTGCTCTTCCCACAAGAAAGCCGGAGTGGAATTTGATGTGGAAATGAGCACCAGGGCTGGCAGGTACCAACCCATTGCCTACCTGAGGAGACAGGTCAGCCACTAGCTGGGCTGCTGGGGCTGCTGCTGGCTGCTGGCCCTTTCGGAGGGTCACTGGCAGAGAGCATGGTCTGTGGTCCCAGCAGGCCTGCACTCCCTGCCTGGCTCTGGGCAGGAGGGTTTTGCTCCTGGTGTGCCTTCCAGCGCGTTTCAGTCATGCAGGGACCAGACTGGAGCTGGCATTCGCACCTGAGGCAGTCCTGGCCCTGCTGTCCTCCACGACAGCCTGAAGGCAATTAAGGAGGGCATGTAAGGACAGTCTAAAATCGCCGGCTGCTCTTAAAAATGCACACAGCAGAATCCTTCCATCCCTTTCAGAGGAAGGAACACAAGCAGGACGGTGACCACTCATGCTTGTGACTTTGATGTGGAGCCTGAGGTCACGGTGGCCGGGAGAGCCCACGTTAACACAAAGGCCTTGTACACTTGCTGCTGGAACGAGGGTATCCCGGGCTGAGAGCCGCCTTTGTTAGAAGAGAACTACTGTAGCCAAACTAATATTAACCGCTCTCCCTAGCTGGGCTGAATGCCCCACTGTTTCCCTTAGAAAGAAGCTTAAAGAAAAAGGCCCTTCAGTTTTCAAGGGGAGCGGCGCAGTCAGACTGGCACGCATGCAGAAATTGTGGCAGAGTCCAGAGGCCGTGTTCATGGCTTCTCAGAGGCCTTGTGAAAGGTCTGGCATTAGCGAGCGGCCTTTTCCCCAAGATGACTGGAAATGTAGATAATGCCGTGTTCAGTCAAGTCGGGTTTGTTCATAAAAAACAAGAGCTGGAACTCCTGGCAGCACAGGCCCAGCTATGCTGGCAGGACAAGCTTGCACTTGACAGGGTCAGTGTTGTGTGTGACCTGTGCTTTGGTAGAATATCCAGTTCTGCACGGCTTTCAGTAAAACTCTGCTGAGCTCGGGGGGAAGGTCACAAATATGATTTCTCATTTACAAATTTTGTGTATTCTCTGCCTTAGCAAGCAGAAGTATCATCCCAGATGGCATTGTGCAGGAATCGGTTTGTAGTTCCTTGCAGAGACTGCAAGCGTCTCTGCCTTGGGTGTTGTCACAGTGGCAAGGCGAATGTTCACAAGGCTCGGTGTGGGCTTGGGCAGCTGGGTTTTGTTTGTTTCGGATTTTCTTGTCTGTCTGGTTTAGTTTTATCAGAACTGAGTTTTCGGGTAGAATAGCTAGAGAAACATGCAAAAGAGTGAATAAGGTGTGGTGCCAAGGTACAGAGATTATCTGTGTTACCACAGGACTCTAATCGTAAGCCAGGGGTGGCCGTACGTCTGTGAAGATTGAACGAAACAGAGCCTTGTTGCAAAGAGACTGAGTCTTTCTGAACAAAATAAATGCTGTCTGCCCAGATTTTTCTTGATAAAAACTCTCTGGTGTAGGAAAGATACCTACATTTAACTCAAGGGCTTGGCAAACTCTCCAGGAAGCCAGTCAATCTGCAGAGCCCCCTTCTCTGATGATCTAAGCCAAGGGAGACCCATCAAGGGTAGTGAACCCACACAATGGCTCAGTCCTCTCTCAGGAGATCTTCTCTCTCAGATTCAGGCCTGCTTCCTTGTTCTTCTCAAATAACTGCTCCTCTTGGGGTTCAGCTTCTCCACGCTGGCCCCATACGCTGGTTTCAGTCCTTCCTTTCCCCTTACCAAAAAAAAAAAAAGCCAAGTGTTTGTTTTGCCCAGGCACTGCTTCCAGTTTTTTGAATATGATTTGGTTCCAGGAAAAACAGGAGAGTGTTAACATGGCTGTCTCATCTGCAGTCAACTGACTACAGTTTGCTTTGGGTAATTATTAATTCTGCATCTCGTGTAATATCTTTCCTTGGTTATCTCCAGGGAAACTAGACTTACTCTGGTAGTGCAACTGCCTTTTTTTCAGGGTGTGTTCCTCTTTTCAGCTTTTCCAGGTTGTCTGGCAATATAATGAAAAAGATTGCTCTGAAATTGCGGATGTGACTGTAATTTGATTGCATGAGTCATAGTCGTTACGGAATGACGATTCAGTACAGCTCTGAATAAATAGGGAGGTGTCTGGAAACGTCAGACATCAGTTTGGTTCTGAACTTGTGACCTCTACAATATTCTTGAGCACTGGGGAATTAGATAATTTGGGCTAACCCTACCTTTAAGTGCTCAGTGTTGCAAGTAGCTTAAATAAAGGAAATTCCTTGGGGCAGCGGTGTCAGCACCCCAAGTGGGGCTGTGGGTAGCATTTCTCCTCTCGCACTGCACTGAGGGGCTGGGGCCGCAGAGGAGACCTTGCGGTATGTGGTGGGTCTTTGGTTAAGTGACCAAAGTCTGGTTGATTGAGGCTCTGATTTGGAGCCCAGAGGAGGAAAGAGTGTCAGGAACTGTTTTACCCGTGATGGTGGGGATCACATTTGTTTTCTCAGAGGTGATTTGCACCCCTTCCTTTGTTGTCTCTGCAGGCTTCACTTGTCCTGTAGGGCGTGAGTTGCATTTCGTGCTCCTGGCCACACCTAATGACCAGAGAGGTTTCACATCCAGCACAAGGGAGTTGTTTTAGACAAGTGACAGTGCCTGTAGACAATTCCTCGATTGTGCCCTAGGTGACATCCTGGCCACTGCCCCTTCTGCAGGTGCCCAGGTAGCCTCCAGGAGCAGCTGCTGTGTGGGTTGTGCCTGGACGTGGTTTTTGTGGCTGTCCCCTCAGTCCTTATGGAGGCCGTTCACCATGGGAAACGTGGAAGCTGTGGCACGTGTTTTTCCACAAATCCATTGCTACTCACACACTACTGAATCTTCTCTCTCTCTGCCTCCTCCCCCCCAAAAAAATTAATAAGTAAATAGTGATAACTAATAGGAGATAGCATAAAATCCCCATGATAAAAATCTGTTTTACTAGAACAGTTGCTCCTAATGGGCAGTTGCACTGATCCTTGCCAGCACATGGAAGCTGACGATGCTCTTTGCCACTTGAGAAAAATGTTTATTCACCCTCTGTGCCTGGGGCCAGCCGTGTTACCACTGGTCCCTCATTGCACACATTTCGTTCTAGTAAAAGCAGCCTTGAGTTGTCCTGGAGAACAGGCAGGGCTTAACGACACCTGACATGTGAAGTCTTTGACCGTGCATGTGCATGCTGGTGGGGTGCGCTCCACAGGGAAAGAGAAGAGAGACCAGCACCTGCCACTTGTCGCAACACAAAATAAAGCAGCATCTGAGAGGGAATTTTTACTCCCAGTGTTTTGCCTGACGGCCTGAAACGACTGCACAGCACAGTGCAACCTCGGCAGTACCTGGTCAGCAGGCTGGGTACAGGGCTCTCCTCTACCTCGCCTCCAGTCTGCATGAGCATGGCTGACTCCAGCCATTTCCTAGCAGAGTTTTCAAGCGTATGCTTGTGAGCTGCCTAGTGCCAGAACACCTTTTGACATCAGGTGCAAGCCAGCTCTCCCTTCTGGTTTAGCTCCTGTTGCCAAGTTGCAATATATTTCCCAGGCACCAGCTGCAGGTCACTGGGCTTCAGGTTCAGATGTGTTCATGGAGCTTGTTCTGGTGCATTTGAGTTAGGCTCAAATATACTCGTATATTTGGAGACCTGTAGACACTGCGCTGTCACATCTCACGTTTCAGGAACACGCAAAGAAAGTGCACACGGTCTGCGTAAGATGGCGTAAACGCGTTTTCATGTTCTGGAGTTCTTGCCTCCTGCTGGATTTCAAGACATTTCCAGCCTTTGTATTAGTTAAATTATTTCACAACTGCCCGTGTACATGTCTGTGCAATTTGGCTAAGAAGGCGTATAATATTATTTTGGGGGTATAAGCACACAGTGAGTTCAAAGAGCCTGTTCGCATGCAGAAGGCAAACATGCCATAGTTCTGTGCTTAACTGGCCCCTGAATTATATAAAGGCATTAATGTCACAGTAATAGACACTTGGAGCATTTATCAGGCACTCAGCTTTCAGGAGTTCTTGAGCTCTGTTTCTCTTATTGATCGCTGTATTTCATAGAATATAAAAATACACAGAACAAACAAGCAGTGCTTGCCCCCAAATAAGTAAACCAAGGCACCAAAAAACCCCAAACACTTAAGTTCCATCTTTTTGGGGGGGAAAGCTGGAGTGCAGACCTCCCCACAGCATGACTAAGGTGGCATCAACGAAATGTCTTTGGTTGGGGTGTTGGGTGGTTCTTCCACTGCTGTCACACACCGAACTGGTGATGTTTGGCAGTTACATTCTCTCATTGAGTTAAAAATTAAAGTAAGCAAAGGTAAATTAATGGGAGTTCTCATAGATAACTTCAAGAGAAGCCACACCTTTGTAGCGTGGAGAGCTTTTCAGTTTGTGCAGTCAGTGCGTTCCTGATCCAGTACGACTCACAAGTCCACTTCAAGACAAGAAAAACAAGTGATGTTTCTGAACAAAGATACATATTTAAGATGTTCAAAGTATAATTTTATTCAACTAATTCCTTCAAATTTGTGCCACCTTTTAAATCTCAGAGAGATCATCTAGAGTTTCAAACAAAGGGAGTTTTTGCATTTTTCTGCTACTGCTTTGGAAGTTGTTCTATGGGCAAGTTCCTCTGTACTAGCAAAGTATTTGTTTTTTCCCCACTCTTGCATAACTCCAAAGGCTGAAATGATTTTGCTTAAACATGCCCCATTGTTCCACAAAAGCAGATCAGTAAATGACCTTTGGATTGGAATCAAGGAAAATTTTGAGGTGAGGAATTAGAATTTGTGTGCAAATCGTTTGCACCTCAGAAGTCACAAGAAAGTCGGTATGGCATGAAAAGACATTTTTTTTTTGCAGTTACTACATGAATTTCATAAGGAAGACCATTAATGTATGGAGTGACTCATTGCAGTCTGTGTATGTTAAAGTTTACATTGTGTTTGCATGTTCTGGAGCTTTTCTGCAGGAATTTACAGGGGAAGGCCCAAGTTGTGCTGTTCTCAGACAACTTCAGCTGGAGCTCTGCATGATGGATTTGCAGATTAGAGCCAGAGAAGATTAGGGGTTTTTCCTCTAATGCTTATTATTAGCAGGTTGTTTCAAATCTCATTAAATTTCATTCATTTTAAAAACTCCCTTCTTAGAAATAACTGCATGTGATAAATAACATGGGTTCCTTCAGTTATACAAGTAATTGTCATTGTAATCTGCTGGGTTTTTATTGGTGATAGTCCTTCTGTTTTTGTCCTGGGGGGTGTCTTTGGGGTTTCAGCTTAGATCCCAAGCACGCAGAGCCATGGCCTGGCTTACCTGTGGTGCTGCTGCTTTCCTTCGGCAGCCTGCTGGCACAGTGTCGTGTGTCTGCTTCTACACTACAGCCTGCAATTACCAATAATAAATTGTTCTGTGACCATGGAAACTGGGTGAACTAAGCACATTGTTCAGTAAGGCTATAAAATCGGCCTGTTAAAGGGGAACTGTTATTAATACCTGATCAACACAGTGGTTGTTTAAATACATGTTTTTCCATTTAAAATATTTCTTTGATAATGAAAATTATAATTTAACAGCAACTAATTATAATGATAACATCTCTTAGTACCCATATTTAATATTTTGAAAGGATTAAATGCATTCATCATAGATTTATTTTCTATTCATGCTTTTCTGTCATTGAAGTGAAATTAGATTTAAACATGAAAGCAACAAAGGTTTGGCATTTCTTTCATCTACTCTTCTTTCTGATTGCAATGAGTTTTTAAAGAAGCATAGTGAAGACATCCCACAGCTTTGACTTTTCACTCCATGTAACATCTCAACTTGTGCCTCAGATGAAGGAAAAGACCCTACACCTCTCTGGAACCCCTCAGTGGGATTCCACGGGAATGCTGGCAGTTCATTTACTGGCCTGTTTGTTTGAGGTTGCCAAACTTCTTAGAATCACGGGATTCCTTGGGTTGGAAAGGACATTAGGAGTGCGTTTGGTCTGACAATCCTGCTGAACGCAGGGGCAGGTTCAGGGATGCTGAGGGTCTTGTCCTGCTGAGATCTGAATGTCCCGAAGGATGGCCTACAGCCTCTGTGGGCCCACTGTGGTGTCTGGACACCCTCCTGGTGGGCACATTCAGCCTCGCACCAGCAGCAGGTCTTGGGCTGAGGTGTCTGCCATGCCCAGGTTGGCTCCATAAGGGAGGGTTCTCAGTGTCCATTTCCCTGTCTTCACGGGGAACATGGAGTCCTGATGCCCATCCCTTACTGACTCATCTCTGCTCCACAATTATAACTTCATATTTCCAAATACCTAATACCTAAGGAGGATCCCAGTCTGGCCACGCAGTTGGGCTGCAGAAACAGCAGGTTGCTCCTCGTCTTGTGTGAGTTGTTGTGTTAGCTGCAGCGGAGGAGGAGGAGGAGTAGAAGAAAAAGAGTACAGCAGAAGGGAAATCATGTGAAAACAAAAAGCCAAACACCTCCTTCCTACCCATGTTTTTCTTCCTCTAGATGAGTGGGAATCCACTGTAAGATCTGTCATTCCACTGGGTTTGCAGAACAGGGAAAGAAATAGGATGGACCTTAGGGAGTCAAGTTCCCAGCATGTTCTATGCCAAGCCTTCTCCTCGCCCGTGCACCACTGCTAATCAGCTAGTGGACTGGGCACAAACAAAACTAATAGCACTGCCCCACTTCCATAAAAAGCCTTGTGTTTCCCTGCATTATGCTCCTCATGTTTTTTAAAGGAAATTGTAAAGACTCTACAAGATTGTGTGTGCTTGAAATAGGGCTGTGACCTCAGGCTCTTCATTGTGGGGTGGGAATCCCAGTGTCCGGGGACAGGCCGATGCTTTTTCCATAGTCCTGCCAAGGAAGTGAATTGTCTGATATGCAAAGGGAAGAAATGGCAGCAGGTGTTGTAAAACACTAACATTGAATCAGCCTTAAGGTGTTGCTTATTTTAAATAGGAGCAACACTGAGGTATTTTCTTGCTGTTTGTTAAAGGACCTCCATTTGAACTACATGTTGGGCGCTCCATAGGCCACAAAGTTAATTTCTTTATTCCACTTCTGCTATTTTGCTGTAAAAGCATTTTTAACCTGTTGATCCAAATACAGTTTGGAGATCAGGTATTGGGCCTCTGGGCTATTTCTCTCGTAACGCACACGGAGAAGGGGAGCGGGGCTGTTTCAGCTGGGGCGGTGGTGGCTGAAGCTTCAGGGCTGGGTGTGGGTGTTCCCAAGGGCAGCGCGCAGAAACATGGAACCGTTCTCCTCATCCACGAGAAAGGGTGCTGTTCTATAGCTGCTTTGTGTTTCATCCAGGAAAACCAGCAGGCAGTTGGTATCCCAAAGTACCAGGAAAAAAAAGGCGAAGGTTAATGTTTAGGAAATGGGGTGAATGACACAGTGTTTTCCAGAGCAGGGAGCTGTCGTGGTGCAGGAGATATTTACTCAATTTTGCGTTCCAGTTGTCCTGAAGTTAAACATCTAGTTCACTGGTTTGTACTAAGGTAGAGAGAGCTGAACTGATTCTCTCTGAATCTGCTTAAATACATCAATTTTGTCTTCTGAATTTAAAAAAAAAAAAAAGTAATCTGAGTTCTTCTACCAGGTTAAACTGTTAAACCCAGATGACTTTCATGTTTCTCTTATATGCTGTGGGAGACTTTACAGCAACTTTTTGCAGATGAACGTAATCATTCTCCTACACGGATCCAAAGTTGGCTTTCAGAGGGTTTATTTTTGTACTGCTGACACCAAAATGCCATAGACCCTGTGTAAAAATAAAGACAATGAAGGGACCTGCCCTTCCAGGCCCTGTAATGCTTGGCTGGCTACCGGACATTGTTCTGTGCATCACTATATTGTTCGAGGGAGGTTTAGTGACATCAAAGAGAAAGCAGCAGAATTGTTTTTTCCACATGCTGCATTATGCAGCTTTCCCTTTTTTCTTTTCAGAGCGTTTTCAGCAGTGAAAGTAGTCACATGCTGCAATGTTTAATAGAGAAGGGTAGATATTTAATAGGATTTAGAAGCTGGCTGGTGCTTCCTAGTAAGAGAGAGCAGGTTGTTATGCACAGCCCGGACTTGTGAACAGTATGTTGTCTGTGCAGTGGGGTCTGGAAAGCAGCAAGGGTTTTGCTACTAATGCAAATCACCAGCCGAACACAACATGAACAAAATCACCTTGTTGCTTTGTCATCTTTCACGTTTACATTCAAGTTCTTGCCTAAGTCATGTTCCAGCATGTAAAACCTTTGGCATAATCTCACCATTTTTAATGGGGAAGTCGCACCAAAGATTGCTTTTACCATAAATAACCATAGCAAATTCAGATTGCTTTGTTCAAAATCATCAGCTGCAGTCACTTCTCCATGTTAAACTGCCCGAAGTAAAAGTGAAGGAGATACTTCTAAAGCTCACCTGGTGGTTTCGAGGTGCTGGAGCCACATGTGCCACCTGCTTGCGCAAGATGCGGATTTGGCTTCCTGCGGGTTTTGCTCTGGGTTGTTGCTTGCCTCGGTGTGTGTGTGTTGTTAATTCAGCCCCTTTCTTTCCATTTTTATCTACTCCTGTCTTCAGTCCTGTCCTGCTATCTACAGCTGGAGAAAAGCAGCATCCACTTTTGGTTTTATTGTCTTACTGCTGAAGGTGAAATAGTCGTGGGATGATTGAACATCAAGAGAGACTTGCTTCATTTCCTTCCCTCTAAGGACACCTAATATTCCTCCTCAATGGGTGATCCCTTCTCCTTCTGTCATTTTCTTTCCTGTTGATCTATTCCAACATATTTTAATGTAGACTCTGTGCGTGTAACAGGTGCCTGTGTGCAGTGCTCATTGTGTTGTTCTCCCTGGGCTTCTTATCGCCACGTGTACTGACACAGCACGTCCAGCAGCTGTGTGGAAATGCCATCACCTGGTGATCGTTTATCCAAGCAGATGTTTCTCCCCTCAGCTGTGCCGGTACAGATACGCAGAGGTGCTTTTTTCCCCTTGGGGTTATATTTAGTATCGCATCAGTTTGCTGCCCCAAGCCGCCCCACTGAGCTGTCAGGTGCTCACAAAGGGCAGCCGGGGCCTTGCTCCCTGCCTGGGTCGCGGGGCTCTGGTAGAGCCCAACCTTGCTCTGAGCACCTGTCTCTGCCTTCTGACACCGTGCTCCAGGACCAGCAGCCACCAGCATCGTTCCTTTCCCAAAGTGCTGCACAGTGGAGATGTTCTGTACAAGCCTTGCCCAAGCCTACCTGAAACAAGGGAGGTTAGGCCCAAACAAAAACGGCTTTGCATTCACCAGCAGCCTTCAGTCAGTTTGGCAAATGGCGATCCCAGTGCACACATCCATGTTGCTTCACGATGAATTCTTATTTGATCACAGCACTTTGGTCCCGGTAGCTGACTTGCCATTCTCTCAGGCACCTTTCTCAGTTGAAAAAGCTTTGAGCGTGGCTGGAATTTGTGACACTGAATATTACTGGCTGCTTAACTCCATATCCTGGCAACTTTGAGAAAACATGCAGTGCTATCCTGCTCCCTGAAAACCTACAGTAATGGCTACATCGTCCTGTGAAAGCAAGCTCTGTTTCTCCCTTTGCATGGTTAGCCTGGGCTAGGATCAGAGGAATTAAGGGAAGCTGTGGATATTGGATGTCATCAGCAGAAGCAGTGTGCCTGGAGCAACTCTCCTCTGCTTTCTGAGTCAGTGTGTTTAGCAGTGCTTCACATAGGGTGCATGCTGGCTACGTTTGTTGCTGTAGTGAAAAAATAAGAATTTTAAGGCAGAAAAACACTTCCAGCGGGGAAAGTAAAAAGGAGTTAAACCTGCAGGAGACAGAGCATTTGAAGTTAAGGATTAAAATTCATCCTTAATTTGCCTTGCTTGACGTATGACAGGGATTCACAAATGTTGATACTGCACAGAGCGTGCTGCCCGCCGGCTGGGCTTGGCAGGAAGGATTTGCTGCACTCTCTCCAGGCAGCTGCACATGCACCAAGCACCCAGCAGCCATCCTAGATACTTGCTGTTGCTTTCAGCTTTCCTCTTATGCTTTAATTATTATGTGTTTTCTTTTTTTTTTCTTTTTTTTTTTTCAGTAGCATTTCAGCTCCTTTCAGAGCGTTCCCTTTGCTGATAATCTGGCTGGGTGTGGAGGCCTTTTCAACCTGGGTGCTGGCAGTAGCTTTTGCACACTGAAAGTCATTGTACCTGTGCCGGGCTGGCAGCAGTGAGTGCCAGACATGCTTGCCATTCAGTTCTAAGCAGATTCAAGGTCAGTTTGTTGAAAATGTGGTTTGACCGGTATGGAAGGCAGCAGATTGTCTTGGAGCTGTTTTTAGAAAACAGGCAGCCGCACAGGTAACCTTTGCCACAAGAGCAATTGGCGGTGGTGTTGTGTGAAGGAACGTGGACTGATAATGCTTTCTGGTGTGCAGGAGCAGCCCGCGTCTCTCACAGCCAGCTCTCGGAGCCATGCGTTTTGCAGGGCGGTTATTAAGAGATGTGCTTCATTATCCTGGCCCAGCCCCGTCATTCCCTCAGCGCGTGGAACAGGAGATGGAGTGCATGGTCCTCTCCTGCTATCTTGAACCAGGGATTCAGCGACTCAGACAGGCATGGCTCTGGTCTTTCAGAAAGCTGACAACATTTTGATCAGTTTTCTTCGTCATCAAATTAGCAGAGGCAGAAATGACTCTCCTCAGACGGTGAGGGGGCTAGATGGCTGCTTGAGATCCCCTCCAGCCCTCCTTTCTGCTAGTTGCAGTGAAAAGCTATTTCTGTGAGTTTCAGTGAAATAAGCTGCAGCTTATTTACTAACTCCTAAACAAAGTCAGTCCTTGATTTATCACAATCACAGAGCTGGAGCTTGCAAGCTTCCATGTGCTACTAGTATTGTCATGGGGGCTTCCGCATAAAGGAAATTTCCTTCCTAGTGTTGCTTCAAGATAAGTTGGATTCTCTATTATCAATACTGCTGTGAGAGCGGCTTCCGTTTTCCTGCTGTGCCTGTTTTGCATGTTGTGCATTTCTCTTTACCCTTGGGAAACAAATGTTTTCACAAGCTGGAGGACGCTTGGAGCTCCACCCATATCCTCTGGTTTAGTTAGTCTTAAAAACCTAAAAATGTGTTTTTGAAGGTATGAAGGACGTTGGTCAAAGCGATCACATGAGATGCGTAAACAGGGCTTCAGAGCCCAGCGCTGGTGTTACAGCTCTGGTACCATCCCTCATGGATGCACCTGGCCCCGTGTAGGTTTTTGTGTGGCACCGCACATTAAAATAGCTGTAGTTGTGTTCTGAGCTTAGCTGATCTGGCAGAGCTGTAAGTATCAGCTTTCTGTGGGTCTGTTTCTGGCTGTGAAACACAACCAAGATTCATGGGTTTTAGTTCTATGTGTGTTTTAACCTGAAACCCCGGAGCAGAAAAATAGTTTCAGTTTGAAAGCGTTGGTGAAAGCATTGCAAAAACCTGCAGTCGTTGTGAAACACTATGTAGAAATTATCAGGCGAGGTTTTAACATGACCAGCCCCTGTCAAACAGCTTCCAAGATGTGCTGGTTGTTCCCACGTTACGGGAGCAGTGCAGCCTCGAGCGGGGCAGCAGGAACGGCTCTGCCCCCTCCGTGCTGGTGGCGTCCCCAACAGCGGCGGTGGGGAACTGGAGAGCTGAGCTCCAGGCGCGTTACAGTGTGGCCTTCTTGGGTGGCCGGCCCGTCGGGAGGCTGACAGCTGTTGTGTCTCTCCGGTGGTGTTTTTTGGAGATAAGTTGCTGGCTGTCCCCCAAAGCTGGCAGAGAGCGGGCAGCTGCAGGCCAGCATGGGGACCCAGCTCTCGGAGGCTGCAGGGGGCACCTGGGGTTCTCCAGCCCTGCTGAGAGCTCTTGGCCCTTCCTGCTGGGAATTGGGGGACAGGTGAGAGAGAACAAAAAGCCACTGAGGGCTGCAGCAGTGAAGTTGCTTGGATACGTGAAGAGCCACCAGCAGGCTCAGCGTGTGGAGATGGCACTGAAGACATTGCAGCTGCCGTCTCCTAGGGACTTTGACACTGCTTTTATCGGGCGGCAAGCGGGGAGGAGGATGGCGCCACAGAGGATGGGTGGGGATCAGGTGCGAGGAGTGAAGATGAGAGCAAGGGTGGGGAGCTGAGGAGCCCGAAAAAACAACCGAACTCTTGAACCTCTCACTGTAAACAGGAACTAGAAGACCGCAGAAAGCGGTGCAGAGGAAACGGGAAGGTAAGAGGGGAGAGGCAGCAACTGTACATGAACAAGTCTAAAGAAAGCATGCCTGGTGGCACCAAACATTGGCTACTGAAGCACAGGGGGCCTCCAGCCTGACAGGCTGTTCCCACCCTACCCTCCCTGATAATTCAATGTGCATAACAATGCTGAACAGACGAAAAGGAGTCGCTCTCCTGAACTTTCTCACGCTTCTGTCCCTGAGCCCCTGCCGCCTGAAGAACACACTTCCACGTCCTCCTTTAGGCCACAGATCATGCTGGGGTGGGGAAGCTTCTCTGGGGGACCACCCCAGGGTTGGTGCCATCGGCTCCCCCCTGCTGCAAGTGCTGCCTGCGGCTGCCAGAGCTCTGGGCTTTCTGAGGCTTCCTTTCAGCAGCAGAAGATCCTAAGCTGGCATCAATTAGTACTGTAGCACCAAAGTTTTCACAGCCTGACACGGCACGTCATGGTTTTCCCATGTCCTGTTTTTTCTGTTCAAAATCAGGCTCTGACCCTTCATCTTTTTACTAAGGCCACATGGGTGTTCTTTTCCCACCCATTACTTTTATCCCGATCCCAAATTTGGAGGGTTGTTGAGAACCATAGCTTTTGACCAAAGATTTTTTTTTTAATGGATGGCTTCATGGTGATATCTGATAGCTTACTTGTTTATATAAGATTATCTGTGTCCGACTTTATCTGTAGGATCCTGTCCATCCGTTTTTCTCTTCAGGATGAACGTAACCCAGGGATCCATGAATGTTATGATTTTGTATAGAGACTGCAGCGATGAAATAAACTTGCTGAGCTGTTCGGGGACTTGCTCAAACCAGTGAAGCTGCTGAAGGGAGCTCTGGTAATTTCCGCTGGAATTTTCTTTCAAAAAGCACCAGCCATCACAAGGATTCAGTCAGATCCAAAATGGCTTGGGCTGGACAGTGAGCTGCAGCTCTGGCCCAGTGCTTGTGCTCCTCCTACAGCCTCGCAGTCCGCTGCTGCATCAGTGGTGAGGACAAACGAGAGAAGCAAAGTGTTGGTTCACAGGGCGCACTGCTGACTGATCACAAAACCCACCTTTAACGTCTTTCCAACACCCTTATTGTTTTTTAATAGATTTCGTACCTTCTAGGTGGGCAAAAGCTGTTACATGTGGGATGGTTTCAGTGTGTTAGCTCCAGGGCATTTCCTACCGCATGGTCGAGTGGCAGGAGTAAGTTCAGAAATACTTGGGAGGAACTGAAATCTTGGAGTGGGGTTTGTGTAACCAGGCAAAGTGCTGATCTGCTCTCCCGCTCCCTTTCAGGTTTCTCCTCCTTACTGCTGTTCTACTATAGTGTTTCTTCTCTTGTTGCATTTTTTCCTTTTTCTTGTTTCCTAACTTTCTGTCCTCTTCAACCTCAGCTTCTTTGTCACTCCTTGCCACCAGGATCAGGCTTCTGCTGCTGGCCCTGTGGTCCCACGAGTGGGAGGCTGCAGCTGGCTAGGAAGGGGCTGGGGTCGTCCCCCCACCGCTGCCAGGGAGCGGGCATGGCCCTCCTTGGTATGGAGGGGAGGCACTGAAGCCCCGGGAAGTCTTCATATGAACTTTGGGTTCCTCTGCACCACCAATAACCTTCTGCGTGTGTAGAGCACGGTACTCAGAGTTCTCAGAGCTGGACATGTTACATTTTGGTTAGGATTTACCAGTCTTTATGTCCTGTTTCCAAAGGTGCCAACAACTTTAAAGAGACCTCTGGGAGGTTTAGATGCTCAGCTGCTGGGAAAAGCAGACAGCTTCCATTTGTATGTCTAATTACGGACTTAGGAGTCCAAGTTTGAGCACCTGTGTTGTGATAAATTTGGTCCGTAGTAGTTCCCAGCTCAGTGAACTGACTTTCTGCAAACAAGGAAGGGCTTCATCCAAAACCCTTGGCAAAAGAATTTAACCACAGAGATGTATAATATTTCTGTCTGAGAGTTCTCAGCTTGGCAGATAGCTGTTTGGGAGTTTCTGAATTAATGTGGGCTGCAGTGAGCCTGTGCATTAAGAGAGCTCTCATAGCCAGCGTTTTCGTGTATAAACAGTTGTGAAAGACTCTGGGAAGGGAAAGTGGAAAGAGACTGTTTTTCTATGGTTAAAATAAATGCAAGTCTACCTCAAACATGCAGTTACAGAAAAGTTCATCTTGATGTTGTGTAAATACAGTTACAGATGCTGAATCTGCAAATAAATGGAGGTGAGGGGGAATAAATGTGAAGTTTTGGTCTCTGCTCTCTTTTATACATACCCTAATCCAAAGTGACTGCTGCTATTTCGGGGGATCTGTTCTGGATTTGTTTGTGTATTCGAGAGCAGAAGTTGGCCTGTTCTTCCAGTGGTGGAAGATAACTCTTGAGCAACTTACTGGACAATTTGATCAGTCCAAAGTGGCTTTTACATTGCAGCTTTACAACTGACCTCTTTGCACCTTGAGAAAGCTGCTTACATGGGCAGCATGTAAGTCTGAAATCTATACTCCAGATTTATTCCACAGATAGTTACTCAGTAAAATTCCCAGTCATTATAGGAAATGCTGTGAGATAGGGAGAAAGGTGGATTTCGGGTGAAAACTCCCGTTTTCTGCATTGACTGCTAAGAAAAGAAGCCAGCTTCTTTCACCTATTAGATTAGATGTGTTTGAACATCACGTTTTGTTAAGGCGCATGAACTGTCATTTATTTTGGGTAACATTGTGGTGTTTTCTTAACAGATGAACGTGAGGCAGTTCAGAAGAAGACTTTCACAAAGTGGGTTAATTCCCACTTGGCACGCGTGTCATGCAGAATTACGGATTTGTACACTGACCTTCGTGATGGAAGGATGCTCATCAAACTTCTGGAAGTTCTTTCAGGAGAGCGACTTGTAAGTGTTTGCTTATTAGTTTTCACTGTGTGCTTTTTGTTTGTTTTAGTGAATGCTTGGCCCAGCTGATGTACAGCAAAAATGAGAACTGAGGGTTCAACATTGCAAATGTCTTATGAATTAAATGGAAAAAAAAAAGTCTGTTGCTTCAGGAACAGCTGGATCCATACATCATTAAAATATTTCTGTTGGTTTCAGTAGGAATCAGAGGAAGTTGTCTTTGAATGTTTCTTGCTGGTGAGATGCTGAGTGCTTCCAGCAGCATTCTGCCTGCTCCTGGATCTGACGGAAGCGGAGCACTGAATGATCCCCATTATGTGCTGCCTTCCCTAGAGCATGCTGCGGGGTGTGGAGGACAGGTTGGAGAAAGCCAGGCCCACACTGGGGAGCTCTGCAGCGGCTTTTGTTGTGCTGTTGGTCACATCCCCACTGCCCAGGAATGCTCCTGGGACTATTTGAGTTCCATACAAATAGATAAGGCTTGGATTTTTTTTGGTTAGAGGAATACCTAAAATGAATTTTAATAAATGGACCAAATTCTTTCTCTAGGTGTGATACCAGCACAAGCTGGTGAATAAGAAAAGTTTTGTAGTAAAAAAAAAATGCTGCTGCATGACAGGAAAACTGTGTGTGAGGAGATGTCTGGGTATCAGCCTTTCATTCTGCTCCTTAAATGATGGCTGTGCTCTTAACTACCCAATTTAGAGCAATCTTTTCAAAGAAATACGGGTCTTTAGCTAAGACCTAAGGCTACATGAGGTTGGGACTGTGTAATCGCTTGTCATCAAGCAGTCCTATTAATGGAAGCTTCATGGGCTAAGACTCTGGGTAATGAATTGAACATATGGCCTGCAGTGTAACATCTGTACAGTGAGGCAAGAGAGGGAGATTTCCAAATGCATCTCTGAGGGTAAAAAGAAACTCTGACGTGCAGGAAAGTACCCTGTCCTGGTGTGTGGATGGAGGTAAACAATCTCAGTGTTTGTCAACTACGTTTTGCCTGAAATAAGTTTCTCTGTGCCAAGTAATTTACTTCAGTGAGGTATTATGTTTGACATGCTCACTGCAGGTAGCACTGAGGTCAGATTTTATTCGTACAGAAGTAACTGAGATCCACATGCCCCATTATTTGAGGATTCGGGCAGCAACTCTGGCACCTTTATTTAAACCTTCGTATCTGCCTGCCAAGATTTGGCTTTCAGTGTCAAATAGCAGTGGTAAAGCTCAGACCAGACATGTGATTCTTGCTGCATGATTCATTTACATTTTTCATTCCAGGTTTAAAAAATGCAAACAGAGCTTACGCAGCTGTTTGGGTGGGGAGGGGGCAGGAGGCTGCTGGATCTGAACTTGCATCATCGGTTGCATATTGTGTTGGCAGCTGTCTGCACTACCGTAGATTCTTATTGTAGCTTTGTTATCTCAGGCTGGAGGACAGCAGTCTCTGAACAGTACATTCCACCACACCTTCCTCTGCAAACAAGAATACAGATAATGCAATGGAATAAACCTTGAGACAATTACACACACCAAAAAAATTCCAGTAGGATCAGCATGTAGCATCCACTTGCTGACGTTCTCCAGCCTTTTGGAAT
Organism: Anser brachyrhynchus; assembly: GCF_964034855.1. Classification (NCBI taxonomy): domain Eukaryota; kingdom Metazoa; phylum Chordata; class Aves; order Anseriformes; family Anatidae; genus Anser; species Anser brachyrhynchus. The sequence continues at coordinate 10,037,556 of NC_137696.1, read as the reverse complement.
TTGTTGTAGCTGTTACTGGGTAGCTTCTGACATCACCATGCCACCCAAGCAGAAATGTAAAGGCAGTGTCTTATGCAGAAAACTTAAAATCGAGACAAACATCAAATGGTAAGAAAGCAATAAACAAACTCTGAAACTTGCCTAGATAATTATTTTAATACAGTGTGTTTACTGATGCAGTAGAACAGGATTTTTTTTTCCTGCATTTGAATCCAAGACTCTGGAGCTGGAGCCTGTGGAGCAGTCTGGTATTTAGAATACTAATGAGGGAAGCAGGACCACTCTTTGCCCCCTGTAAGGCCTCCAGCCACATTCGATCAAACTGTATCTTTTGAAAGCTGTTGTGATTTTTGGTGATGAAAACACAGACTTCTTGAAGGTATACTGGAGAACCTCAAAATGAGAGTGTGCAATAAAGACATGTACATCTTCCCCTCTTTGCTCAATTTGATCCTTAATCCTAGTGTTTAGTCCTTACTACATAAGGTCCTCTGTACAGACCAGACCAGTATTTGGAAATAAAACAACAGCATCAATGGTCTCACTGAGCAAAGTGGAAAAGAATCCAGCCAGTATGAAAAGATGGTTGTAATTTTGTTTGCACACGCTGTTAATCAGTTTCTTCCAAACAGAAAAATAAAGCTGAGAATTGTTTTCAGCATTAAATTGAGCATTTAGCTCAGTTTCTTCCATCACTAGATAAAGGATTAGTAAATTCCTTTCAATTCCTGAATGCCCAAAGGTCAAACTGTTTAAGCAGATTCTCTGTAGTGAATTTGGTCATGTTTCCCATTGGAAAAGGGAAGGATTTTGATCTAAAACAAATAATAGAAGGTTCTGAGTTCAGGTAAATATCATATGCAGGGCCTTCAACATGTCTTCTTTCCCTCTGGTCAGTTTTCTGGGTCTGTGTTAGCCCAGTAAAGAAGAAAGTTGTGCCTCACGTATTTCTCATGCTGAGGCTGTGCAGGAGAGCGTGGCAAGCGCAGCCACACCTTGTACAAACAGGACTCGGACAGCTCTTCTCATGATGCAGAACAGTCAGTAAAGACTGCACGACCTGCCTGTGCTGCCCTACCGAAAGGTTTAACCTTCTGTCTCCTGCCGGTGCTCTGCATTTTTTCTCGGCCAGGTGACACTGGTCTGTGCAGGAATTTGCAGTGCCTTTTCAGGCTATTAATAAGTCGTAGTCTGAAAAGCTCCAGACTGCACTAGCAGTAAGCTGCTGAGGTCCCCATGCAGCAGAGGGTGCCCCTAGTCCTGGAGCACGAGAGGAACAGCAGCCTGCTCCTGCCATAGGGCAGAGAGTGGCACAGGTGCTGGGAGGCCTGCCCCTTTGCCAGGCATTACAGGTCCTGGGGCTGGATTCGCTTGCTCAGATTTACTGTGTGTACTCTGCTGCCTCACATAAAGTCCTTGTTTGTGGGGAGAGAAGGTCTTGCTGATCACTTGCAGGTTACATTTCCACGTTCCCGTGGAATATGCCATCATACGGGTTGTGGTTAGGAACCAGTGGGCCCAGGATCTGACTAAAACATCTCTGGTGAATGGCATTAGCTCTGTCACCTTGGTGCTGGAGCTTCTGAGAGCAGAAGCAGTGTTTTAATCCCCTTTTCTGCTAAATAACTTGAGGCATTGGAGCGTATTCTGGTTACAGCTTAGGTAAAGGAGAAGGGCCTCCGCCTGCCCCACAGCCAGCACTGTTCCCTTGGACCCCTCTTCCCAGCTGTGCTGTACAGGACTCACTGAAACGTGATTTGGTGGAGCCAGCAGGAGGATGGATGCAGCACTGTCCTTCTGGAGAGCCTTCTCTGAGCAACATTTGCACCCAAAGCAGGGTTTTTTCCTGGAAATGCTCGCCTTTGCTGGGAGCTGTGGACTGACTTTATCTGCTCTGTTTGCCAGCATCCAGTGTAGAACTGTGCTGGCTGAGAACTGAAGTGAGACTAAGGACCTCAGGAATTTACATGTCCTGAAGGGCATCTTCCTAGCGAGCGTTTCATCTCGGCGACACACTGCTAGTCAGGCTGCTGTTTGTGGGGAACATATGGCTCTTGCTGAAACTCTTCCCCTCAAATGCAGACTCAGGCAAGGATTTTGCATGCACTATTTCCATGGCCAGTTGATTACATTTTCTGTAGAAAACAAAGAGATCGTGTCAATTAGTAGTTTGGCTAGGTACCTTCGGTGACATCTCAGTGGGCACAGAACAAGCTCTTCAGCTGTAACCCTTATCCGCAGAACAAAGTTGCTTTAATTCTCTTCAGTTTTACAGCTGACCTCTACATGCTGCTGATGTGCTCCTGGCTTTTTTCATTTGCGCCAGGCCTTGTAAAACTGTGTTATGTTGGTGTGGCAGTTCCCCCTACTTCTCCCCTATGGAGGCATTGTTTGGAATAAATCTTGTCTGTTATTTTCATACTACTTATCCTACTCTGACTGACCAAAAAATGAAGGAAATTTCTTTCTCAGGGTGTTTTATTAACTATCTGCAGTTCAAATCTGAGCTGTCCTTCCGGAGTGTGTGCGCCAGTATTTGCAGATACTCTCTGGAGCATTCGTTACCAATTCCTTCTATTGCGTGCATCTGCCAGTTATCAGTCAGTTTCATTTCTTTATCTTTAGGATCTTCTTTTTAAGTGTGGAAGAACTTGTAAGAGAGTAAAGAGCATCTTGGGAAAATGTAATAGGTGTGGCATGAACTTAACGAAATGATTTATCTTCCAGATAGTGAGTGAATAGACTAGGTGGAAAAAATGAAGGAAGTAAGCAAGGAAAACATTCGGAAAGGCCAATGGAATTGGCCGCCCAGCAAGTGCAGCATAGGTCTGGGGTGTTAGTGATCCTGCCATGGGTCTGACATGCTAACACTAACCTTGGGTGAATGCCCTGTCAGATGCAAAGAGGCCCCTGAATCTGAAAAACAAATGCATACAGGATTGCTGCCTGGCAGTTGGCAATGTGGGTGACTCACCTGCCTCGATTGAAATCAAGCACTTGTTTTCTTCCATTTACAGTAATATTTGTTTTTCTTCCCCTTTTACCTTCTAGCCCAAACCAACTAAGGGAAGGATGCGCATCCATTGCCTGGAGAACGTTGATAAAGCCCTCCAGTTCCTGAAAGAGCAACGAGTGCACCTGGAAAACATGGGATCTCATGATATTGTGGATGGGAATCACAGGCTGACACTTGGCCTTATTTGGACTATTATCCTGAGATTCCAGGTGAGGATACTTGCATACCTATACACACATTTGAGATTTCCATACTTGTTTGTAATCTATTTTATTGTGCTTTTTAAGAGTGGACTGATCAAAGGTACTTGGTATCTGGCAGGGTCACGTGTTTTTATTTTTATTTATTTCCTAATAAATACGAAACTCCAGTCACAGACATAGACAGTCTTGCAGACCTAGGAAATGCTACACTCATCTGTTGATCACCTCTGCACTGATTGTCATTATTCTGGCTGACATTGTGCTTAAATGGATTAAGGGTGCCCACAGGAATTCTTTTAGTGTCTCACTTGAAGGCAGTGATTTCTTGTTTTCCAGCAGGTTGCACGTTGGTCTTTGCCCTCAGTTAGAAAAGGCTGGAAAGTCCTTTTGCAAAAAAACTACAATAAAAAACACCTTCTAATTTGGGGGATGCTTACTGTTTTCGAAATATGAAATTATCTGCCTAACTTTCAGCAATAGCAATGTTGCTTCACTGAAACTATGATATTTTTTTTTTAAAAAAAGTAGTGAACCGTCTCTATAAAATCACAGAATCATAGAACGGCTTGGGTTGGAAGGACATTTAAGATCACCTAGTTCCAACCCTCGTGCCAGGGATGCCACCCACTAGGTCCGGGTGCCTCATCCAACCTGGCCTTGAATACCTCCAGGGATGGGGCATCTACAGCTTCTCTGGGCAAAATAAGATATTTGTCCATATGAAAGAAAAAATGTTTGCCTTTGTTTTTAGTATTTTCGTTTTTTTTTCCTTTTTTTTTCTTTAAAAAAAAAAGGTATCAGCCTAGAATCTGGAATATGTATTTGCGATGCTGCTAAGGGTAAACAATGTTTCCTCCAAGCTTGAGGTTGGAAAATGTGTTTGCTCCTGTGAAACTCCTGGTTAGCTTTTGCCTGTTGATGCCCCTGAAAAGACTGCTACCTGCTGTACCCCTCGACCCCAGTGAGCTGGATGTGCTCAGCATCCTGAAAGAGGTGCCATGAAAAAGGGTGAAACCATAATCCTGTATAGAACAGGGTTTGCCTTCACAATTGGGAATGTTTTCTGCTGAAGTTTAAATTGTTTTGCCTACAGACTAAAGAAAAGAGAAATCCTCTTGTAAAATAAGGGCAGATGAAGCTTTCTTCTGGGATGAATGCTCCTAAATGAGGAAAAGCTTTTACCTACTTCCACCTTGCCCTTCATCATAGATTTCCTTTGTTACTTATGTTTTTGATAGAATTTTTTCATCTTTTCAAAAAAAGGCAAAAAATGGTGTTTACTCAGAGGAATGCATAAAGCTTCTTTGTTAATTTCAGATCCAAGATATCAGTGTTGAAACTGAGGACAACAAGGAGAAGAAGTCTGCTAAAGATGCATTGCTTTTGTGGTGCCAGATGAAGACAGCTGGGTAAGCGTGGATTACGTGATTATCTCTAAAGCTCTACAGTATTTTGAATTTTCATTGGAATCATTTTAAATGGGCAAGTACATATATCTCCTTAAGTGGATTCAACCAAGAGAAGTGAACTGTTGTTTACAAATCAGAAAATTCTGAGTTTATTATATTAATTCTGTGCAATAAACATACCAACCAGATCATCCATGAACATATATAGCATATGCTGCCTCCTGTCCACTCCTACTTTGAAGAAATAACTATGCTAGGGTGTTTGCCACCAGTTTTCCCTCTTTCCATATAAAATGACATAGAGGTATGCAGGTGTTTAAAACAATTTCAGCTTTGCCCTGGTCTGCAGTACCTTTAGAGGATGCAGTCATTGAGTCCCTTCTTGTAAAGAATGATAACACCACTAGCTTCTATGGTGAATTGTTACTGTCAGAGTGAAAGTGAAGTTAACGTGTCCTGGGTCTCCAGCTCTTCATGTGTATTCTGGGAAAAATATAGAAGGAACAGAGCTGTTCCATGGAATTACAGTCAAACTTTCCCTTTTGATTGCCATGTGAACAGGTCGTGGGCGAGCTGAAGATTTGTTGTATTCTGTCTGCATCTTTGTGTATTGATTGACTAGGACTTTCTGAGCATAAAAACTGCTCTTAATTCTGATATCTCCTCAGACTTTTTTTAACTTACTTTTAGAGCTCAAACATGAAATTACTTTTTGTTTAATGACATAAGATACAGATGTGCATTTTAAGTGTCAAAAGTGCTGAAACGTATTCTGGACTTCCTACAGTATTTTTGCCCTCCAGGCATAATGGGTTTTCTGTTCATGTTTAGTGTAATGTAGTGGGATCCACCCAGCATGTTGGATAAGATAGCAGCAAAGGCGAAGGTTGGTCTCTTGTCTTGGTTGAATCTTTTACTGTGAACTAGAAGGGGAACCGGAATTTGTGGCATAGAAATACTTTGAGAGCTGCAAGGAAAACAAAACTGATGGTAAGGTGGCTACTGTTTCATGCTCCCTGATTAGGCACATGGATTTCTAGTGTGAATTTGAATATCCATGTATCATTCTAATTCTTCCTTTTGACAGGGATTTTCATAAATGGAAATATTTCCAAAACATTTCTCTAACAGTAACCTTTTTGCATAATTAAATATCCATTGTTGCACGTTTACCCCATGAAACATGGATGTCCCGCTGATGAGTTGGGGCACTTCAGCATTATTCTAGCAATACATTTTATCTTCTGCTTCCAAGAACTCTTAGAAAAGCGGTTTGTAAGCACCCTGAAATTTGTGGAGACTTAAAAAATACCAAACTCACCAGACAAATTTGGAATCCGTGTACCCATGGGGCATGAAGGTGGCTATCACATGTGCTTTGTTTAAAAGTCAGATGGTGAATAGGGTCAGTCCTTGAAGATGCCCTGGCACAGCAGACAGTTTCAACAAAAACTTAATGCATCACTGCTCCTGTGGCACCTGCATCCTCAGAAAAGGTTTCACTCCTCTCTTTTTCTCCAACTGTTCCTGCTCATTTCTTGAACTGGATATTTTGAGTACCTGAAAATGATTATTTGCCAGCAGCTGAATTGGGATCAGGCTTTAAACTTCTAGGGATCTGAAACCTCATAGGCTCCAGGTTAGGCATCAAGCTATTAAAAAAGTCACATCAAGTGATTACTTCAGAGGGCATTTAGAGTCTTCCTTTAGGAATGCATAGCAGTTCTGCTGGGTTTACAAGAATAAGATGCACTTACCTCTAGTGTCTGTCTGATTAGAAACCAGCTGTGATGATAGCTTGTCCGTTATGGGATGGTAACGTCCCACCCTCAGGTTTACAACAAATACGTCACTCCTGCAACCAGCCCTTAGTGATAGAGCATACAGAGCTGCAGCAGAGATGCTGTATTGATCGTGCTTTCTTTGCTTTTTGTTCTGGCAGTTACCCCAATGTCAACATTCACAACTTTACAACAAGCTGGAGGGACGGGATGGCTTTCAATGCACTAATACATAAGCACAGGTATGTGTGGGGAAACGTCCTTATGGATTTTGAAAGCTTGGACTGGTGCAGTGTGTGCTGTGTTTTGAAGTTACACTGCAGCTTGATTTTGAAATCTGTGGAGGGGAGGAAGTGGAAGAATTGCTGAGAGTTTTACAGCAACTTGCCTTTCACTCTTGTGGTCACTGTGAGCTCATCTGGGCAACAGCTTCTCACGTCGCAAGTCATGTTTGGTTTCAAGAGAATAAATTATACACACGATCATTTCATTCTGTGAGTGACCAGGTTGGAAGAGAAGCTTTTAAACCTTACTGAGTAGCTCACGCTGAGCTCTAGTCACCCAAAATTGAGGGGTCGGCGGTTGGGGCACAGCGATGGCCTGGAGGAGGAAGAAATCCCTGGGCAGGGATGGCAAAGTCTGGAGCTGGACTTCGACATGGCTGGCGATGCCACCCATTGGCAAGCTTGAGTGAAGTGAGACAGCTTGCACACATCCATCATCATGAGGAGAGACTGTGTGACCACAGCTTTGACTGTTCATTTTCCAGGTCACCTTTATCTATGGTAAACCCATCCTTGTTTTTTGCCATGGGCTAGGTTCTGCTGCTCTGCCCTGTGCTCGGCATTACTTTGTTCCTTTAATACTCCACTGAAACGTACAGAGGCACTGGGCAAGCAAAACCTTGGCATCCTGAGAGGCCAGGGTTTCTGAGGATTGCACATTTTATTTCATTTGTTCATTTGAGGGTGGCTGCACTGTGCTTTGGGAAATCTAAAGAATTTTTCATCCTGTCTAGGCCTGATCTGATTGATTTTGACAAGCTGAAGAAATCAAATGCACACTACAATCTGCAAAATGCTTTTAACCTTGCAGAGCAACACCTTGGTCTTACTAAGCTCCTGGACCCTGAGGGTAAGTATTCCTGCAGTTTTAATGCTTTGCAGCTCTTTGTGGGCTCTTTTTTTCCACCCCTCCTTTTCCAAGGACACTCTTTTGTGATAGCTTTTTGTCTTAAAGAGCAGCTGGATGCTGCTGACTCACTTAGTGATAACAGCTAGGGAGGGAAGGAGAGAATGCAAGATGTCTCCTGCAGAGGACAGAGCTGTGGAAGCACAACAGCTTTAATTCTGAATTTATGCCCCATCTGACAAGACCACTGGACAGGCCATGTGTACATAAAATCATTCCAGTTAAAGGTGCCCTTCTGGTCTGCTCTGAGAAACACTTTGCTTCTTAGTTTGAGCCAGAAGACGACAAATGCGGACTTCACCCAATAGTTAGCAATTTCTTTCACAGACTCTTGGGTGAGTTTTAGCCTGTTCTTTTATGAGATTGTGCACTTGTGTATTGGAAGGAGTGCTTACAATGCTAGGACAAGAAAATTTCTTGTCACAGGACAAATAAATAGAGGCCATGTGTTTGGGCAAGTTTCTTCTTGATTATTTTCCATAGCCTCAGAATTGCTGCAGGAGAGGAAATAAATTGTTTTCCATCTGTGTATCTCAGAAGATTTGCTCAGACAGACTTGCAGTTACCTTCGAATCTCTCTCTCCAAATACTGATACAGCACTGAAGTTTTCTGCCAAGTCACACAGGCACAAGGGAAGTTAGCCACGCAGTCTGTGACAAAATCTGGCCCAAAGACCCCTCACCTATATCGCATGCTTTGACCATGGTCTGCACTGAGATGGATAAAGGAGAGCCTTCTTAGTGATAGAGTTCAATACTGCACAACACCAAGAAATTCAGAACCAGTCCAAAGCTGCTGAATTTATTTCTGATTAGGACATAAATTGTAGGAGCTGAACTGCCACTGAACCCATCTCTCAGACTCTTGAGCCCATTCATGTTGGATTATTGGCTTTGTTGTTTTAACTCATGCACCCGCAGTGTGCTAAGACAACTCTTGTTTGGTTTGCAGATATCAGTGTTGATCATCCTGATGAAAAGTCAATCATCACCTATGTGGTGACATATTACCACTACTTCTCCAAGATGAAAGCATTAGCTGTTGAAGGAAAACGTATTGGAAAGGTTTGCAAGTTCAAATTATCAGTTGTTATAAAGTAGTTTAAATCTTTCTGATTCTTATTTTTCCTTCTTGGGTGTTAATCCTTCGAAAGTCCCCTGTATGGTAGTTTTTAGTTTTGCTTTTGAAACATGTTTTGAATGTTAAATATTCCCATATGACCATGAGGAGTAGTTAATTTCCAGCTGTCTCTTATTAGAAAACATTTGGCTGGTGTTTTATTTTTGTTTGTTAATTGTGCATCATTGCTGCTTTTCCTTTCCCATTAGCTGCTCCTCACCCTCTGGGTCCTCTGTCTCTTCTGAAGCCCAGAAAAGTTCCTCATTTAAAAAATGTGCAGTCATTCTCTGCCCTTTGGCAAAGCTGCCCCCATCCTTACAGCTAGCAGACTGGATGTGAATCCTTTTGTAAGCCTTTGCTCTGCCCCTCTGTTGCCTTGGGATCATGGGAATTCAGTGCTGAGAAATGCAAAGCCCTTGTTCCTCGGGGAGCACAGCCCCCGTGGTGCTCAGGAGTGAGTGATCTGATTCATAAGCCAGCAGAGCTTCCTTTATGCAGCTTGTTGGATTGAGATGACTCTGAAGAGCACTGCCCTTGAATTCATCTTTATTTTGTGCTGCTTGTTGCAGGTGCTTGACAATGCCATTGAAACAGAGAAAATGATTGAAAAATACGAATCGCTGGCTTCTGACCTTCTTGAGTGGATTGAACAAACCATTATCATCCTCAACAATCGCAAATTTGCCAACTCGCTAGTTGGTGTGCAGCAGCAGCTACAGGCGTTCAACACTTACCGCACAGTAGAGAAACCACCCAAGTAATTTTAATCTTAGCTTAAAAAAACAGTGGTCTTGTTTTGTTTAGTCAGTCATTGATTTTTATTTATTTTTTAAACAAACATCCAAGTAATTTTAGTCTTGGCTTGAGAATTTATTTTTCTGAACAGAATCAGGTATCACATTTCTAATTGGCACTGACCATTATTACTTAGAACCTATTTGCTTTATGCTATTCGATATGCACATAGTAATAACAATAGCAATAATAATTGAAAACGTGTGTTGGCTGTAGGATCTTATAGTACTGGAAGCTATCATTTCACTGAGGTGCCTGCCTTGTAATACAAGTGGTAATAGTATATACCATGCTAGTGCAGTAATATCATAGGCCATGTTTGCTAGCGGCGTACAATACCAAGACACAGCTATTAAAAGGCTCTTACTGCTTTTCCTAAATCAAGAGGAAGTGTGTCTGGCTTTGTAAAACATAGCTCTGCTTGCTACAACTGATACAACCAAAGCCATGCAACTTATTTCTGGAAGTTTCTTTTAGCGTTATGTTATCCGATCTATTTATTATTTTTGTCTAATATAAGTCCTAATGGATAATAATTGCAATTGAAAACATTACAAAGTATCCAGACGTTTTCTAAAATTGCAGTCTATTCCCTAGTGCCTTTGCAGTTTGTTTATTTCCCAGGCATACAACTCAGGGAAAACAGTGGGAAGAGTTTATTGACTGCAGTGAGCAGTTTAAATAAAACTTCCATTTCTTGGGTTGATAAACTAGGACAACAAATGCAATAGAATTAAAAAAAAATGCAGTCTTCTGTCCCCCCAAGGGGCTTAAATCTAAACAGATAGACAACTGACTTCTGTGAAGTTGTTTTTTTTTCTTTTTTTTTTCTTTCTGTCTGACCCATCTGGTTGGAAAGGCTATTTCTACTGCTTCCAGTGTTCACACAAGATGCAGGTGTTTATCTGAGTGTTCCATTCATAATGTCAGTATTGTAAGGAAGTGCTTTGTAATAACCTAGTAGTAACAAAAGCTTTATTGTAACTATTCTTTTGGAAATTTATTTAGGTTTACAGAAAAAGGAAACCTAGAAGTGCTACTTTTTACCATCCAAAGCAAAATGAGAGCCAACAATCAGAAAGTATACATGCCAAGGGAGGGCAAACTCATCTCTGACATTAACAAGGTAAACTGAGCCAGCAGCTGCTGTGCGACTCAGGATTTTGTTTTTTCCTTTCAGTCTCAGCATACTGGGAAGAAACGCATCTGCTGTCTCTAGCCTTGATGTGGGGGACCGTAAGGCATGGGAGAGGTTGGGTGATATTTTCCCTTCTCTTGGACTCGCTAATCTGAACCGAGTCCCTGGGTGGCCTCAGCATCTGTAAGCTGTTCTGCACGGGGAAACACCCTCAGTAGTTCTGAGCAGTCAGTTATGGATCCGATAGCCCTTGCTCATCCAGGGTTGTAGCTATTGTTAATCAGCAGAAAATAGCAACAATATAGAGATATTGCAGCCCTGCCTACTTAGTTTTGAGGAGATTTGTCCCAGCATAGCTCCCTGCAAGCAGGAGGTCAAGGGAGTCTCAGCAGAGCCATGCGCAGCAGCAGACACCCTGTGTTGTTCAGGGCTGTGGTGCCCTTGCAACACCTCTGCCTTCCCTGGCTCCCAGCGGGGAGCAGAGCTGGCCCTCATCTGCCTCGCAGCCCCTTGGCCCACAGCATGGGAGAATAAAGGAAGCGCTGTGACCAGTCCTCTAGGTTCCCTCTTGGGGCTTATGCAGCTATTTTTTATGCTGGTGCAGCTGGCAGAACAGCAGCAGAGCTGACAAGCTCTTTCAAGGATAACAAACAATTTAAAACTGTGAGCTCTCCTCATTTGTGTTTGATCGTGCCTGCCATTCCCAGGGCAGCTGTTGTGGGCGTCTGTGGCCTTGGTCTGCGTCCTAGAGAGCAGTAAACTGCGCAGCTCTCCTGTTTGCGTTAAGCTCCTGTGCCTGCAAATGCCTAAAATACTTTGGGTTTCAGGCAATTTCACATCTGTTAGGATTTAGAAGAATCTAGGGTAGTTTGTGTTTAATTGTGGGTATTTTTGTTGTTTGTAAGGAGATCTGAAAGGTGATTAGCTGGCTTTCAACATGCTTCTAAGGCTCTGTTTTTGTAGTATTAATGCCATGCATGTGAATAACTTCTTGCTTTGGGGAAAAAAAAGGACTTGCATGCAGCGAAAGTCACTGAATTCTGTACTTGTTTTCCTTTCCAAAGTGGATGTAATAAAGAACAATTGTAAATTGATTTTAGGGGTGAGATGGCATGAATCTCTAATTCTCATTTCCTAAAGGAGAAAGATAGAATCCCTTCCTTGGGAATAGCACTCAGAAGATTTTGAAACAATTGCTTTCTTACACATTGAAGCCAAAGTGGTTTGCTTAAGCTTTGTAGGAGGCAAATAACAAGTGAACTCAAGAAAATGCATACAAGATAAACAAGACTTAAACCTCTCGCTCAGAAAATGAATTTATAAATTGAAACCAATTTTTAAGTCATGCCCTTACATTAGCAGACAAGATGTAAGGCCAGCCTATATAGACCAGATTCACTGGCATTTAAATAAATTTGCCAGTTCTGAGAAACTTGGCTAAAGTGACTTCAGTTCTGATTGCATGTGAAGCACACATGATTTATCATAACCCTATATGAATGTGTAGTTAGAAGATGCATTTTCTTTTTCTTCACATCTTCAGGCCTGGGAAAGACTGGAAAAAGCTGAACATGAAAGAGAACTGGCACTGCGAAATGAGCTCATCAGACAAGAGAAACTGGAACAACTTGCACGCAGATTTGATCGCAAGGCAGCTATGAGAGAAACTTGGCTAAGTGAAAATCAACGTCTAGTTTCTCAGGTGCTGCTTTCAGAAATTGTCTGTGTGACTAAAATGATTCCTTTGAGTAATTAAAGGATACAGTTCTTGTAAAGAGAACATTTCCTCTCCTGTGCCACTTATGTTACTGAATCTATGCATATTTATATTTATTGTATGTGTATAAAGGTATATTTAGTGTATATGTGTATATATTACTGTTCTATTTTTAATCACAGAATCACAGAATCGTCTAGGTTGGAAGAGACCTCCAAGATCATCTAGTCCAACCTCTGCCCTAACACTAACAAGTCCTACACTAAACCATATCACTAAGGGCTACATCTAAATGTCTTTTAAAGACCTCCAGGGATGGCGACTCAACCACCTCCCTGGGCAGCCCATTCCAATGCCTAACAACCCTTTCGGTAAAGAAGTTCTTCCTAACATCCAACGTAAACCTCCCCTGGCGCAACTTTAGCCCATTCCCCCTCGTCCTGTCACCAGGCACGTGGGAGAATAGACCAACCCCCACCTCGCTACAGCCTCCTTTAAGGTACCTGTAGAGAGCGATGAGGTCTCCCCTGAGCCTTCTCTTCTCCAGGCTGAACAACCCCAGCTCCCTCAGCCGCTCCTCGTAAGCCTTGTTCTCCAGACCCCTCACCAGCTTCGTTGCCCTTCTCTGGACTCTCTCGAGCACCTCAATGTCCTTCTTGTAGCGAGGGGCCCAAAACTGAACACAGTACTCAAGGTGTGGCCTCACCAGAGCCGAGTACAGGGGGACAATCACCTCCCTAGACCTGCCGGCCACACTGCTTCTTATGCAAGCCAGGATGCTGTTGGCCTTCTTGGCCACCTGAGCACACTGCTGGCTCATATTCAGCTGACTATCAACCAGTACTCCCAGGTCCTTCTCTGCCAGGCAGCTTTCCAACCACTCATCTCCCAGCCTGTAGCTCTGCTTGGGGTTGTTACGCCCCAGATGCAGGACCCGGCACTTGGCCTAAATGTATTCACACACACCCACTCTTGGAATCTATTCTTCAGTATTCAAGAGATATTCATGTGGAAATAACTACCCACAGTCAAGATTTTCTTTACCTGAATATTTAGGTCAATTCAACGGAATAAGCCCAGGAATAAACATATTATTATTTAAGGTGGCTTTTGAAAAACAAACAAGCAAAAAACCCAAACCCTAGGCTAATCCTGATGGCCACCATGGTTGTTTCACCAAATCTAGTAAATGATGTCTGATTTTATCAGAATTATCTCTGATTTTATCAGAGGAGTTTTCAGAGCATTTTGAGATTGTGAAATCATAGAATCACAGAGTACACCAAGTTGGAAAGGACCCACAAGGATCATCGAGTCCAACTCCTGAAATTGCTAACGAGAGTGTTCTGCACAATCAGAAATCACTTTAGAGTTTGAGCAGTAGGGCTTTTCTCCTCGGCAGCCATTGCTGAAGAAGTTTTTCTGTCTTTACAGGATAATTTTGGCTTTGACCTTCCGGCAGTGGAGGCTGCAACGAAGAAGCATGAGGCCATTGAAACAGACATTGCAGCATACGAAGAACGAGTCCAAGCTGTGGTTGCAGTTGCAAAGGAGCTTGAGACTGAAAATTATCATGATATAAAACGCATCACTGCAAGAAAGGACAATGTTATACGCCTGTGGGAATACCTCCTGGAGCTGCTCAGGGCACGGAGACAACGGCTGGAGATGAATCTTGGCCTGCAAAAGATTTTCCAGGAGATGCTGTACATTATGGACTGGATGGATGAGATGAAGGTAGGTGTTACCCATTCAAGAATATAGAAAAAATATTCTAGAGATGTGTAAATGTCCTTTTTTTTTTTTTTTTTAAGATTCGTTTTGCCTATCTGGTTTAGTTGGCAAATTCAGAAGACCCACATTCATGGGCAGTGAACAAATTTCTTATACCTTATGATGATATTTTAAAATAAAAATTAAAAACAATTAAGGAAAAGAACCAAGCTTGCTTCTATAAAATGACACGCTTCTATAAAAAGACACTTTTCATCTTCATGCCTCTCTCATAAAGGCAAGAAGCTTTGGTTAGAGTGCTTGGGTGAGGATGCAGATTTCAGTGAAAGGGAATTACATGATCTCTCTCCATCACCACTGACATGAGCCACCTTTTCACCACTGTGCTTTAAAAGCATGGAATTTGTCTGTTCTGCTGGGACCAAGGAAGGGGAAGCATTGTAACTTTGTTCTTGTCCATGAGCCAGCAGAACTTGGAAGCTGTTGGAGGAAAGAAAGATGCGTGTAGCTCGCTGGCAGCTCACAGGACCTGGACTGAGTGCCTTTCAGTGGTTCTGCTGAGCTGACTTGGCTTTTCATCATTAAAGAGCATGGTCAATTTCTTCATGGTTCTTCATCAGGGATTTGAAAAATGTTGGTTCAAATTCACATCAGTCATACCTCTCTAAAGTTGAAATAACTCTTCTTATGTCCCTAGTGTTTCTGTGGACTTTAGTCGGTGTAACAAAGGAGAACAGTGTAAGGCATGAAGGAGTCATTAAGAAACAAATAGCTTATGGCCTTGAGCCCATTTTATTCGTCTTTTACATTTTTATCAGGTGCTTCTGCTGTCTCAAGACTATGGCAAACATTTGTTAGGAGTCGAAGACCTGTTGCAGAAACACGCTCTTGTGGAAGCTGACATTGCCATTCAGGCTGAGAGAGTGAGAGGGGTCAATGCATCTGCACAGAAGTTTGCCACCGATGGAGAAGGTAACTAGCAGCCAACACATCCTCTTTAGTTTTAGTTATATATGGGGTTATCTGTAAGCCTCATTAGTTCTGCAAGGCACATTAGGTTAAGTTCAGCACCAGAATAAGAGAATCCAGCTTCATTTTTTCCTTCTTCCCTCACTGTGTCAATGATTAATTTGTCAAGGTAGCCTGTTCAGAAGTTCGGTGCGGCTTGTGTTTTGTCTGCTGTGTCACACTCCTAACCAGCAGCTGCTGTAACTTTGTAGCAGTCACCATTAATTCCTGGTTTTGTGTTTCTAATGAAACATAAGCAAATAATTATATTAAGTCTGATATTGTCCCAATCTATGCTAATTAAAAGCGATTCCACTAAACTAGTGTAATTAACTAGGGTAAATAATGTTCATTTTGTGTTGTGATATAAATCTGGGGTAGTGAATTTTCTTTCACTGAAAACAGTTGTGGGTGTCTTACCCTTTTTATTTATTTAGTTTTTTGTCTTCATTCACAGAACAGCATTTTCTGTTTTGTGTCACGGGATGGTGAAGTCTGAATTGTTCACATTGTTTCAGGAGACTAACTATGGATTCTCTTCCATAAACTTTGCAGACAGAACAAGCAGGAATTAAGAACTCTAGGTACACCCCAGCTGTTGCGATGAAAATGAATGAGTCCGTGTTGTAATGCACATTCTCTTTCTGAACAGGTTACAAGCCATGTGACCCGCAGGTTATCAGGGACCGTGTTGCTCACATGGAGTTCTGTTACCAAGAGCTGTGCCAGCTTGCAGCCGAGCGCCGGGCCCGCTTGGAGGAGTCCCGGCGCCTCTGGAAATTCTTCTGGGAAATGGCTGAAGAAGAGGGTTGGATCAGGGAGAAGGAACAGATCCTTTCCTCTGATGACTATGGGAAGGACCTAACCAGCGTTGTCCGTCTCTTGAGTAAACATAAGGCATTTGAAGATGAAATGAGTGGTCGTAGTGGCCACTTTCAGCAAGCGATAAAAGAAGGTGAAGACATGATTGCGGAAGAGCATTTTGGGTCTGAGAAGATCAGAGAAAGAATTAAGGATATCCGGGAGCAGTGGGCTAACTTGGAACAGTTATCTGCCATTAGGAAGAAACGTCTGGAGGAAGCCTCTCTCCTTCACCAGTTCCAGGCTGATGCTGATGACATTGACGCATGGATGTTGGACATCCTCAAAATTGTCTCCAGCAACGATGTTGGTCATGATGAATATTCTACACAGTCCTTGGTCAAGAAACACAAGGATGTTGCTGAAGAGATTGCAAGCTACCGGCCAACCATTGACTCGCTTCATGAGCAGGCGAAGGCTCTACCGCAGGAACACGCCGGGTCTCCAGATGTGCAAGGCAGGTTGTCCGGAATAGAAGAAAGATACAAGGAGGTTGCTGAGCTGACTCGGCTGCGTAAACAGGCCTTGCAGGATACCCTTGCTCTTTATAAGATGTTCAGCGAGGCAGATGCTTGTGAACTTTGGATAGATGAAAAGGAGAAGTGGCTGAATAATATGCAGATTCCAGAGAAGCTGGAGGACCTGGAAGTGATCCAGCACAGGTGGGAATGGATTTACCACGAAGTTTTGGGAATTCTGGCTGGAAGTTTTTGTGCACCAGCCACCTTTGTTAACTTGCCTATGACTCTGATTCTCTAATGCCTTTGTGATCTTTTTTTTCTCCCCCAGATTTGAAAGCTTAGAACCTGAAATGAACAATCAGGCTTCCCGTGTTGCAGTAGTGAACCAAATTGCTAGGCAGCTAATGCACAGTGGCCATCCAAGTGAGAAGGAGATCAAAGCGCAGCAAGATAAACTCAACACAAGGTACGTGAAGGCCTCATGCTCATGAAAAATGTGACACTGGATGAAAAAAGTATAGTGGTGTCACTTGTGTTTCTTGTATGTGTTTTTAAATATATTCTGATACTGTTACCTCAAGTATCTTCAAAGTAGACCCTCAACTACCCTCAACTTTCCTTCAAAAGGAAAGAGAGCTGTGTCTTTGAAATGTTCAATTAACAGATAAAGTTTTGTTACTGACTTCAACCAGGTCCTAAGTGTATCAGTACCATGACTTGAGAGCTGGAAACTTGCTATAGTGACTATTATTAATTTAAAATAAACAAACAAACAAAAAGAAACCAATGTAATACTTCATGTAAACTCACTCTCTTTTTGGTTTCAAAGTCCACTGAGAGAGTGTATTTAGTGTGAAAATTAGATGTAACTAGCAATTTTTCACTTGAGAAAAAATTATACTTGCAAGGACTCAGTACTGCTGATACTTGACATATTCTTATATATGCCATAGCTTGGTTAATGGTTGTTTTGCTAAAACTATTGATGATATGGAAAGGGCTGAAAAAAGCATGAATACGTTAAGTTATTTCATGGCTTAACAAGCTAATGTGAGTAACTGCTCGCTCAGCAGCGTTGCCATACGCTTTTCCCTTATTGTAGACAAGTCTCGATTTCTCTGCTTTTCTCTCATCACAAATTTCAGATGGAGCCAGTTCAGAGAACTGGTAGACAGAAAGAAGGATGCTTTGCTCTCGGCCCTGAGTATCCAGAATTACCACCTTGAATGTAATGAAACCAAGTCCTGGATCAGGGAAAAGACAAAAGTGATTGAATCCACGCAAGATCTGGGTAATGATCTCGCTGGAGTGATGGCCCTGCAGAGGAAGCTGACGGGCATGGAACGTGACCTGGTAGCCATTGAGGCTAAGCTCAGTGACCTGCAAAAAGAGGCAGAAAAGTTGGAATCAGAGCATCCTGACCAGGCACAGGCTATCCTTTCACGGCTTGCAGAAATCAACGATGTATGGGAAGAAATGAAGACCACTCTGAAGAACCGGGAAGAGTCTCTTGGAGAGGCAAGCAAACTGCAACAGTTCCTGAGAGATCTAGATGACTTCCAGTCATGGCTATCCAGAACTCAGACTGCAATTGCCTCTGAAGACATGCCAAACACACTGACAGAGGCTGAGAAGCTGCTCACTCAACATGAGAATATTAAGAATGAAATCAACAATTATGAGGAAGACTATCAGAAAATGAGGGACATGGGTGAGATGGTGACACAAGGGCAAACTGACGCTCAGTACATGTTCCTACGCCAGCGCCTACAAGCTTTGGACACTGGATGGAATGAGCTCCACAAAATGTGGGAGAACAGGCAAAATCTCCTCTCCCAGTCTCATGCCTACCAGCTATTTCTCAGAGATACCAAACAAGCAGAAGCATTTCTTAATAACCAGGTAAGTGGGCAAGATTTACTTGTCTTCATTTCCACAAGCTGACACTTGTGGAAGAGAGAGAGCTGAAAACGGATAAACTACCTTTTTATTTTTTAAAAGTAACTCAAATTAATTTGCTTTTTGAATTTTACTTCTTAGTCTTCTTGAGACATTTATTTTCGTATGAATTCAGGTGAATCTGTTTACAGCATGCAACATAGCCTGAGTGTAATACTTTTCTCTCTCTGATTTGTGTTTTAATCACAGGAGTATGTTTTGGCACACACAGAAATGCCCACTACCTTGGAAGGAGCAGAAGCTGCTATTAAAAAACAGGAGGATTTCATGACTACAATGGATGCCAATGAAGAAAAGATCAATGCAGTCGTAGAGACTGGCAGAAGGCTAGTTAGTGATGGGAACATTAACTCTGATAAAATCCAGGAGAAAGTGGACTCTATTGATGACAGGTAAGGTCAGAATGATGACAGAATGTAGCTGTTCACGTTTTAATTCTGTTATTTGAGAGATGACCTTTTATCAGAATCCAAAGGCAAAGCAACATGTTAGAAAACATCTGTTGCAGAATGTTTTCTTTGTCCTGGGGAAAAATAGGAACTGTAATGTTTCAAAAATATGCTGGGCTAATCTTAATTAAACATTACCTCTTCCATTTTCTTGAGACTCACTAGGTAATGAGCTCACTACCCAGAATTTGGCTATATGAGTGTTGCTTATAATTCTCGGAGTATTAATAGAGTTCATATTGTGTTGGGAGCTGTAGCAGTAGCTATACCTGGTTCCACAAGCCTTAAGTTTTTTTGCTATTCAATGATAATAATATATTCCTGTCCTTCCCCTGAGGAAGGAATGTGGCTCTTCAAGAGTGTAATTGGCATTGTATCTACCCCACCCACTCAGCTTTGATCACATTTTGCAAGTTGTCTGGCCCATCTGAAATGAGATTAGAAAGCATTGGTACAAATGTGTCTTTCATCTCAGAACAAGTCTTTTGCTTTGTCTCTTTAGCTGTGGCATGACTGCTATAGACTTTTAAGAGTTTTTTTTTCTTTGAAAACCAAATGTTCGTTTTTGATGGCTATGATTTATAGTTCTTTCTGCTTATGGTTTGAATAATAGTGGAGACTGTCAAGGCTCTTGTGATTCATGAGTGTCAGAACGCAGAAGTAAGCTCATACAGAACTTCATGTCAGATGTTACTGACCACCCTTCTGACAGACTTTCATCCTCCCGCAGCCAGTAAGCTTTAAGTTGGCTAGATGCCTTTATCTCTGAGGTCTGAAGCAGTGCAAAAAATGTTGTGCCTTTCCTGTTTTGGTAAACATTTTGCACTGTCTATGCACCTGCTTTAGCTGTGGCTCATGGATTTAAAAAAGGGCAGATATTCCTATGCCCAGAGCTTGCAGAGGACCTCTGAGCCCTCTGACAGTCTACTGCCAAGAGTACCTCATATTTTCATTCTCTCTCTAACCAGCTTGACTCTCTTTAGATCACAAAGAGAATCTGCAAAGACTAGAAAGAGGAGATTATATGAAAGCGATCTAGGATCTGAATTTCTTCACTTAATTGGGTTTCCAGACCCAGCAAACTAGAACCTGAGTACAGGCACACACAGGTCCCATTGTGTGAAGATAACTGTTTCTTTTTATGGAAGATGTTACTCATAGATAAAGGATTTACGTTTGCCTTTTGTCCGATACTGGAACATAATGAGCACATCCAGTCAGCATCTTCATTCTTCCTCCATTTCTATAAAGCACTGAATTTGGGGCAGGGAGGGCCGGGATGTCAAATGGGTGCTGTAGTGGCATAGCACATTGTGCATCAGTGCCAAAAATCCTATGCACTGTGGACATTTTGGTTGTCCCGGCTGTCAGTGCCCTTCACTGGGGAGTACCCATCACAAAGAGGTGCCTCTCACTCAAGGAGCATCCAGTGAGAAGGATGAAAAAAGGAGAGTGTTTGGAAATGCTGCCATCTCTAGTGTGACGAGTTCTGCCCTCATGTGGCCCACCTGTAGGAGCATTTTGTGGCCTGAAGGACATCAGGTTTAATCCAGTGCATAAATGCAGTCTGGTAGCTTTTTGATGCTGCTTACAGGGTCAGTTCTAAATGTATTTCTAGTCAGCATAAATTGTGCTGACTCCCCTTACTTACCAAAGGTGAAAGCTAGAAAATTATTTTCCTTTATTTACCCTCTCTGACTTCATATGTTCTCTACTTCAAGTTTTCACATCCACTTATGAAAGCTGGACTTGATCCTGCCCTTCTGATTAGGTGTCTTCTTTCTGTAACTTTGGAATTTTAAAAAACAGTAGCAAGGAGCCAGCCTCTTTGTGCAGCCCTGTCTGAGGTGGTTGGAGTGGAGACAGCTTCAGCCTTCCATCCTGCGTGTGCCCTGCAGGAGGGCCGCTGCTGCCCGTGGCTGAGGTGATCTGGTTGCTGTTTCCCCAGCACAGCTCCTTCTCTGTTTCCCTGTGGCATTAGCTGGCCACCTGGGCCATCCTGGCTGCAAGACGTGCTGGAGTTCCTGCTCAGAATGGCACGCAAGTCCTAGAGGCTGTAGTTTTTCTAACCCCACTTTTTTTCCCAGGACATTTCCTCAATTCCAGAAGTATTTATGCAGAGCACTGCAAAAACCATCCGGTGCACTGCTATCCAGGAAATCTGTGTGATTGCTCTCTGAGTCTGTAAGGCTGATAAGCCTCAAGAACAAAGCCTTAGGGCTGGGTTTAGTGGGAGTGGTAGCAAAGGAAGCCTCTTTGGTTTTACAAAAAAAATGCTCTCCCAACCAGACTCCACCTGGATGTATAACAAAAGACCAAAACAAACAAGTTCAAACATGTGCAGTGGCTCCGTACTTCCTATATGGAGCTCTTTGTAGTTTTTCATATGGTTAATGGTGCTTTTTACAGAAATGCTTGCAAGCTAATGCAGAGGAGAACCCTCTGTCCATTGGTGCAGCAGACAGCCCCTGCCCTGAAATGGTTACATCTGAACAGACGCTGTAGGCATCAGGCTCAGGAAGGAGAGGAGAATGCAGAAGCTGAGGGAGCAGTGCGACAGGACGCACAGCTTCAGCACGATCTTCTAATGCAGTTCAAGGGAAAGATAAATGGGGAAAAGGACCTGGAGAAAGAGTGATGGAGGGAGAAGATGGGTTTGAATAAAGCTATCACAAGGAAAGAAGGGGAAATGGAGCAAGCTATCAGCACACCTGTGGTAGTTATACTGCTGCGTGACCTCTGAGCCCCTGTGGGTCCCAGCTTTACCTGTTGCAGCTGCTCCCTCAGGTAGGACACTCTTCTATAGCTGCCCACGTCTGCAGCTTTCCCTGTTGCCAAGAGGCCCTGGTGGGGTCTCAGTGAAGAAGAACCTTCCCTTTCCGTTTCTGAGTTCAGAGGGTTGCTGAGAGCAGGGCTCCTGGCTGGTCTCCCCTCTGCAGCTGTCCTTAATTTGGTGACTTCTGCTTCTGTTTCTGCCATCCAGAAGGGAAGTGTTTTCTTCTCCATTTTCTCTTGGAGGAGCATAAGGGGACTGCCCTGGTCCAGTTGCTTACATCATGGCCTCTCTGATTCTAAAACTGAGATTTAGCTTCAAGATAGTGGCAGGTCTGACTCAAGTTATTACCTGGTTCTATTTTTCATCAACTTTTGCACTTGTGCAACTTTCTAACTCAACAGAGAACTGAAATATTTTTTTTTCTTCTTGCCTGTTCAGAAAGGAGAATGCCTGCTGTTTGCTGTAACAACTAGAGAGTTAGACCTTCCTTGCATATATCTCAGCATTCTTAGCAGGCAGTAGCGTTCAAGCTATGTGTAAGATTTATTACTTCTACACGGTTTTGAAACCCACAGGCTTACAGTTAAACCACAAGAGATGTTGTCAGTTTTCAGTGGTGTTAGCATTCTCAAGGACCTCTGCAGAGACAGCCTGGGAACCTTGTGGCAAATTTTGGTGTTCTGCTCTTGGGTTAATTTGAATCAGGCACATCTTCATGCTGAATATACCTCATTTGACTATTTTAGATTCTTCATAACGTTGCCACAGAATATGTCCCCATGGGATATGGGGATGTCCCCATGTTTTAACTGACTGTGGTACCTTTCCTATATTGTTTTACCATGTAGGTCTAGCTTAATTTAGACACTGGAATTTGAGGTTGCCTCTTCAGCATATAGAGGGAAGTCCCTATTTAATGTAGACCTAGACATAGCTATAATGTAAGTAATACATGCAATTTCTTGCATGAACAAGCAGGTGAATTCAAGCAGTCATTCTAAATAATTGGAGTCTGAAGAGCAAACCCTTCTGTGCTAGTGTGGGATTTTCTTCCACAAACTATTTCAGCAAACCAGTAAGAGCACTCACTGATAACCTGAAGTGTGGCAGAGTCAGTTTCTGGCCCTTCCTTGCTATGCACCTCTCAGAAGAGTAGGATTTTAATAGGGATAACTGCAATCAGCAGTGGAGCAATCTTTGTTCAAAAACTGTGCATCAGGCTTGGTGCTTTTCTCCACCCTCCAGGGCTGCCCAGTGCTCTTGGCCCTCAGTGCAGCTGCAGTCCGGTCTGTCCGCCAGTCTGTCCGCTGGTCCATCCACCTCCCTGCCCCACCAGCTGGCTCAGCTCAGCCTCTGCACATGGGGCCAGGGAAATGGGGCAGCCAGGCCCTTTACACCATGTGATTTTAGCATCTGGATAAAAAGTGGTACTTGAAAGGGTTCTGTTCTGCAGTCTGTCTGCCTGTTGATTCTCTTTAGAGCCTTTCAGACTTACTGGTAGTAGAGGAGTAGTAGGGGGTAATAAAAGCTTTGTAATGGGAAGGGTAGTTATGTGCTGGAATAAGAAAATTCTAAAATCTGTCATTGGAGCTCTTAAAGAACACTTTGGGGAAACATGGACAAGGAATTTATAATGTTTGGATATAGCCAGTCTGGGTAGGAAGAACAGACTAAATGACTTCTTAAGGCCATTTATTCCCATTCAAAAATAACACCAATTCTGTGGTGAAAGTACAGGAATTCCTGCCTGTTCCAGCAGGGATATATTCCATCCTCAGTATGTTACAACCACGTCCTCAAGTGTCCAGTTTAAGCCTTGTTACAGTTCAGCCCTGTTCTTTAGAGATTTCTCATCTTGCAGTCTCACTCCAGGTCATTTTGGACAACCAAACAACCTTTTAGTGTTAAATAACTCTGAGCACCAACGATCATATTTGTTATGCTGAAGAAAAAAAAACACAGCTGTATCATCATCTGTGTGATGTTCCTGCGTATTTTCCCTTCAGAGTTCTTAAAGTCGGTATTTCCAACACTGCGTGGAGATAATTTGCTAGATTTTTAAACTCCAGGTTTCTCAACATAAGAACTTGTCTGTTCATTCTTAACTGTATTCAAATCAATGTCATGAAAATTTTCCTTTTAATTGCACAACTTGTGTCCTCTCCAGAATACATGAGTCTAGAATGTAATCTACTCTTAAATCTATTAAATCATTGTGACACTAAATCATCATGATAGAATCACCCAAACAATTCCTTGCTTCAATTTAGCAACCTGAGTAATGCACTGTATTTGCCAAGACATATATATGTGAGCCACAAAAGAGTGGAATCAAACCCACCACTGTTAGCTACATTACAGAGGCTTTTCCTAAGGCACAATTTGTGTGTCCTCTGCTTTGCACTCTCTCAGGTAACACCTGCCAAAACATCAAAATTACCTGGGCTTGGACTCCAGCCTCTTCCTTTGACGGTTATGTGTGTCTTCCCTGCCATCTGATCTGTAACTCAGTTGTTTTTTACCTACAGCTTTATAGTTGCTGCCTGCGTGGTTATTCAGAGAAAGCTGTTGAGACAACAAAGGAGTAATGTGTAGCCGTTTAAAAGGTCCTCTCCCATTCCTCTGCCTTACAGACCTTTTGCTTTTATTTAACACCCAGGAAACACAGGTATTCTTTGTGTTTCTGAAGTCACTAAACTCTTCCAGAGAGCTTGCTCTGGTAATTTTTAGATCAGGAAAAGTGGTACGTTAAGCCAGTTGTCGTCAACATGTAATTTATAGCTTTCGAGAATATCGTGAGTGTCTGGAGACTTCCACTAACAGGGATTTATTCAGCTATTGGAATTATGTGCTGAGATCATCTTATAAATTGCCACCCTATAAAATAATCTCCAACTCTCTATCCTTATTTATCTTAGTCTATTACATAGTCCAGCAATAAGACCATGCACAACAAAATATGAACAAATCTTACACAGTGAGCAATAAACAGAAATCATCTTCTTTACTCTGCCTTCTCTGTCTAAATCGCCTCATAAATAACGGAAGTACAGAATGACAGGGATTACTATTCCAAATTAAATGTCAGTCAAAAACATGTTCGGCGATACCTCAGGAATAGGCTCATCAGGCACCATGTCCATCTGAAGAACCCACCAAGACCTGTGGGGCTGCCAGCACAACTCATGCTTCAAGGGGCAAACAATTAGGAATTAAAAATAGGGCTTTTTGACTAACCTTTGGTTTTCCTCTGTGCTAAGGTTACTGTTAAATGCTCTGAGAAATACATTCCAAGGCAAATAGAGCTTCTGTTTGCTGAAGTACACAAGTGTGTCACATGACACATAAATACAGCGTTTGGAAGGTTATATAAACGACTACAACTTTGTTGGCTAGCAGGAGGTGCTGAGCCATAGGGAAGGTATATTATGGAGACCATTACAGCAAGTGCACAGTTTGCAAGGGCTACGTAACCTGAGATCTAATTGTTGCAGTTTTGAAGATGATTTTCTTATGTTTTTTGGCAAACAGACTGAAATTCCCTGCAGTCTTCCAATTAGTGCTCCAAATTCTGTACGTAATACTTGTGAAACCATGCTGACTTCAAAATTTTCCCTGTGTATTTGACTGGTCACAAAAACAAATGCGTGCTGAACCTAAGTAAGCGCACTAAATAACACATGCACATCTGAGCTTCAAACATGCTCTTCATTTGAAAAGCAGTAAAAGACACACCACATACTTACTCAAAACATGTATCCCAGAGGGGCAACAGAAATGAAAAAAATGGTTTTGCATGAAATGCCTATTTCATTTTTTTTCTCTGCTGTTATTTTTTTGACTAGACACAGGAAGAACCGTGAAGCAGCCAGTGAACTTCTGATGAGACTGAAAGATAACAGGGATCTTCAAAAGTTTCTACAGGATTGTCAAGAGGTAAATTACATCCTTTCACTTTTATCACTAAAAGCTGCATCCTATAGACAAGCATCCTTCCCCCCCGTGTATTATAAGGGCTGGGATACTTGATATTTTGCAGTCAAGTCATCCAGTGGTATTTAGTGTTGAGTAAACAATTCAAAAAAACCACCAAAACAACCAAACAAAAACCAACAAAACAATAAGCAAACACCCAGAACCCTGCAAAAATTAATCCGTTTGTTGGTTGAACTGAATTTTTCTTTTCATCCTCTAAACAAAAGACAGGAAAGATTGCCAAAAGCAGTGAAGACTTTCTGCTGTGGTATAAATTGATCATGCTGAATCTGGTGGAATTAGCACTGAACTCTTACAGTAAGAATTTTGTCTGAGGCTGCATACGTGTTTGTGGCCTGGTACAGGAGAGTTGTTTAAGTGGTTTCTCCAAAGTATTAGTCAGAAGAATAGCAGCTTAGGAACAAGAGGGGAGCAGGATTAAATGTGATAAATTTTAACATATTATTTTCCTGATAGTTTGCATGTGCTTAAAATTGTAAAGTACTCTGACATTTAAAAAGAAAGAAATCCTTCCCAGATTTTCTAATGGCTTATTTGGACTCTTGACACTGAAGGCAATATTTTAAATAAAGTTAAGAAAATTCTTCTTCCTAGCATGAGGAATTAAGTGAGTAATTTTCAGGTTATTTCATGAAGTACTAACAGATACTAAAGATGGCACAGGCCTTGCCTGTGATGTGCATTAAATGCTAGCTATCCATGCCTAAAGGCTGCAAAGAAAGGTGACTGTGAGAAAAGTGCTTTTAATTTCAAGAGTTGTTGCTGCATTAGCTGTACATTTTAGCCAGCTACAGGAAACTGGAAGTTGCTGCAGTGCGTCTAAATGGACCTGCACCACAGTTGGGATTTCATACAAGAAAGAAGCAAAACGATGCTCATAAACTGGGCAATTGTTGTTTACTGCTTGGTTGCCTAGATGCAGTCTGTCTTCCTGCATTGCGTAAGCTAGCCATGAACTTGGCTTAAATGCTCCTTCCTTGGTAGTAAAAACATGACAGATGAGCAAAAATTCTGCTGGCATTAGCAGCAGCTTCTTCCTTCCTCTGTAACATTTCTAATACAAAAATCCCTCCGGCTCTTGGAGCTCTTCTAGCTTGTGTGTCAGTGTGGTTGTGTTCTTCCCTAGGATCTGTTTTTTTCCCCAATGTCACTGAAAGAAAAAGGAAAACATAAAAGCTCTAGTGTCTGGCCGCCTGAATGCCTTTTCTCTCAATTGTTTCTCTCCAGCCACTAAAGCACGGATGTCTCCTCTGAGCAGTTCAAAGACAGAACAAAGACAGAACAATTTCAAAATGTTACAAATTTTTCCAATCCTTTTTGAGCGGACATTAGCCTTGATGATAATTGAATGGTTGTTTTCTGAGAGAAAAGCCATAATGAGACTTAGAATTGGTGCTGGAGGGGTTACAAAGTGCCCACTGATAACCTACGTTGGGCCAGAGAGAGTGTGTCGCTTCAAATGGGGCTGCCAGCTCGGTGGAGCTGCTCCCTCCCAGCATTTACAGGAGCACCACTGCCCTGAGGAGGTGGAAGGGAGCCAAGGGAATACCTCGCCCTTTGTTCTTCCACGTCCTTTGGCCAGGCGGCCGGGAGTTGTTAGCAGGCAGATCTGAACCAGTCTCTGTTTCAGCAGGCAGTGATCTTCAGCATTCCTGCCCGCTGCATTAGGGAGGTTCTGTAATGTGGGGAGAGGAAAGTGTTTTCTGCAGTGTGTTCCTTCCCCAGGGCAGCCACCTCCAGTCCCTCTGAGCCAAAGCCTTGCTGTAAATGTGGCCTCCTGCCCCTCTCTCCTTCCTCCTCTGACTCACAAGCAAGGCAGTGAGCAGGGTCAGTGGCACTCGAGGAGGTGGCAGGATAATGCTCATAACAACAGCTCAGCACTGATAAATCTTTCCTCTGGGTCACAGGCGAAGGGAGCTATGGCAGATTGTTGTGTTAGTCAGTCGGATACACTGGCACAAGTTAATCCCGAGGTGTTGCTTTTTTTGTCTCTCTCTTACATTCATAAATATGAATGTGTTAAATTGGCAGAGTGAATGAAACAGAGTGACAAAAGGAAATTCAGAGAAGAGGGGGAATTAGATAAATTTTGCCGTTTAGTCTTCTGGGACATCCTGCTCTTCTACAGCTCACCTTGGAGGTGATTAAAGCTGATCTTCCTGTAAGAGCTTCGAAGCCCCAGCACTGTCTGGGCTAATTTCCCTGGGGACACCAGAGGAAACACATTTGGGTAGGCTGCATGTCAGAAGCTTTCTGTCTGCTCAGCGAGTGTGCCAGCAGGTCTTGTCATGGACCACAGACGTCTGTGAACCTCCGGCAGAGAGAGAGGCTGCGTCAGCCCAGGCATTTGCAGTGTCTGGGAAGCACACCAGCAGTCGGTGCTCTTCTGCCTTCTCTTATTCCTCTGGCACACTTACGAGAGTTGTGTCTCTACATTTCTCTTAGCTAGGCCTGCTTTTCATTGCAGGTTTTCTGGGAGCTGATGGCAGAAACAAAATTTTGTGGTATGGGTGCAGGAGATGGGATGAAACCTAGAAGTCTAGCTCTGCTGGCATTAACAACTGACTCATGGTTTCCTGGACAAACAAATACCAAAAATGCCAGTGTGAGGCACTGTTTTAGCAAATTATTGTATTATCTTTTTTAATCTATTTCTGCCCTGAAGATACCAACTTCCAGTGACTATAGTGATTTCAAAAACCAGATTTTAATAGTCACCCCTAAAATGCTTCATTTGCACTTCTGTCTTATCAGAAGGAATATAACAACATTCTGAAGCTCAGGAATGAGCCAGCCACTGGCTGTGTACTACCGACTGTGTCTCAGTGACCCCATCTGTTGGTACAGATGATGCTACCTTTCTTTGGGAACCACTTTTAAATCCTTGGAAGACTTAATGCTGTGGCTGGGTAAAAGCTAACAATAAAAGACAAGCACTGCAGTTTTCAGAGTGAAGCAGCTATACTTTTCCCTAGAAAGGCAGGAATAAACACACTTATCTCACGTTGTATAGTAATCCTTGATATAGCCTTTGATTGTTAAGTAGCGCAGCAGCCTGTAGAACTGTCGCCTTAGATGCCTACAGAGGTCTCCATTAATGGGAGCATTTTTCTGTTCAGACTTGATAGCAAAATCAGATGAATTTCTTTGACTTGTTTTTAAATTGCTTTGATTTTCCCTTTTTGTGGAACTTCACAATATCTTTAAGGTACAATTTAAAAATGGCTTGTGAATTCTGAATGAATTTGTTGTCCTGCATCCCGAATATGCAGTGGTGAATTGGCAAGTCTGGCCTGTGCTCTGTTACTCCTTTTGTCAGAGTGCTTCCTCGGCAAGACAGTGTGTATCACCCAAGTGGCATTCTAGGAAAAAAGCTTAGATTTGTTTTGACATTTTCCTCTTTGGCAGGCAACTTTAAATATGCAGTAAACCAATCTTTTTGCAAGTTCTGTAAACATTACTGATAGTGGGTTTTTTTCATCCACACCTAGGGAACAGATAAAGCAGTCAGACTAAGCCTAGGAGGAAATCTGGTACTGGCTGCTATGATCGTTTTCACATTCCATTTGCCCTTGGCAAATAAACTATTTTTAAAGTATTGATTTTTCTCCAGTGTTGATCTGGGAATTGTTCTCAGTGTCTTTGTATTTGAATAAAATCAGAACACAATCAGTCTTGGATTTTAGGTAATGAGAAAAGGGGTATCTTGAGTACCAAAAACCTTGCTGGAGACTGGACAAATAAATGAATTCAAGTGTTTATGTAATCTCTATAGAGAAAAGACTGTAGGGAAAAGGTACAGATATGGTGAGAATTAATGGTCCCAAACCATCTTTATTCTTAAGGCTTTTAATACAGAACTACACTCAGTGTTTCCCTGGAAGATTTACCTTAGGGCTCTGCTTAATTCTGGAGAGTGACTTGTGCATGCCACTCCATTAGTGTGTACTTGTGTCCTGAGGAAACCCGCAAGGCTCCACAGGGGTGTGGTGATGACATTCAAGTCCCGTCCTGAGTAGCAAGTGCATTGCGTAATGTTGCAAGGGAAAAACAGCGCGAAAGTACATCGTGACCAAAAAGCAGGACACATGTCCGTTTCTCTTCCTGTTGAGCTGCATGAGACCCGTTTGATTTTGCTCATGATGGAGTTGATTCCTTTCTGTTTGGGTTGGAGGTTATTTATATGATGGAGATGTTATTTAACTGTTAAAGGGGTGGATCCTTGACTGAATCCCGAATAAAAGCAGTCTCTGAATCTCATGCAGCTCTTCTGTAGTGGGCATCTCTGTATGCTCGGTCCAGAGGCACTTGGATACTTTGCATTATTCCCTACTGCAAATGTCCTGAACACCTGTGTATCTTCCTTTCCAGCTCTCACTCTGGATCAATGAAAAGATGCTTACAGCCCAGGATATGTCCTATGATGAGGCAAGGAACCTGCACAGCAAATGGCTGAAGCATCAGGCATTTATGGCAGAACTTGCATCCAACAAAGAATGGCTGGAGAAGATTGAAAAGGTAACTAAAGAATGTCCCAAAACCACCCTTGTCTTTGTCAAAGATGGTTATGCACAAAGAGAAGATCTGTTCCTCTGCAGGAACTGGTCCTTGAATTGTGCATTCAGCTAAGTCAAAAGGAGATTTCGTTACTGTAGAGTAACTATCTCATTGTGTCTCCATCTAACCCTTCATTTCACATCAATCTTAAGTATTTTTACACAAGACACATTCACAGAACACTTAATGGCTAAGTTGCCAGCTTCATTTTCTTTGTCTAATCATTCTTACGTGTTAGGAAGAAGGCTTAACCTATTTTTCATACCAAAAGGCTGAAAAGGGCAAATGTTGTGATTTGAGGTAATAAAGGAAAAGTACTTCCCGGGAAATAACTGAATGTAGGTGAGTTCAGACACCTGTGCTTCCGTGCTGGTTTTCATTCTTTCAGGACTATAATCAGGCAGCTTTTTCACATACCAACTTAATGCATGAAGTAAAGTACAGCCAGTTTTGTGATTAATTAATAGATTCACAGCTCTTGTCACCAAGTTACTGTGAAGGCCTTTATAAGCTGTGATCTGTACTTTTCCCCCCATTTCTTGTGTGCAACTTTGGAAAACTAAGGAGGAAAATTAAACTGTCTTTAGCTCTGACAGTGGGGTTTCTGTTCAATGTAAGTTAGCTTAATTGCTCGTTTCCTTCCCTACTTTGGCATTCTGTATCCCATTAGAGGCTTTTCTGTGATCTGCAAATAGCAATACCCTTTAATGGTGTAATTAGAAGTCTGCTCTTAGTACTGGATGTGCTTTTTTAGTGATGCTAGTACATCCTCATTCTTTGCCTCTGAAAAATCAGATTGCAGCAAAGAAGTACCAAAGTTGTGTCATGAGTCAGAGCTGGCAATCACTATTAATGTTATGGGGGTCAGTGCTATTGAATGTTCTGGGTTGTGAGTAGTGTTCACATCCAAGATTTATCTATTGTCGGCACCACGTAAGTGTAGAGGTAGAAGTATAATTAGAGGTGAAGAAAATATTTCCAAAGCTAATACAGTCTTTGTAGAGACAAAAAGATATTTCAAGTCCAGGTGCTCTGCTGCTGCTAGGTACAGGTGTCCTGCTTCCCAAGGAAGTTCTCTGATACTAGCACGAACCCGTGGTAATTGCTGTAACCCATCAACACACCTTTCTCAAGTCACACAGATAAGTTTTGGTGCCATAAGCTCCAGCATTATGCTGGGTCTTCACCACTGCCCTGGTGAGATGTCACACGATGTGGGGCAGCCCGTTCTGCTCCAGTCCCAGCAGCGTCCCCAAGAGCCCCCGCAAAGGAACATGAGTAGGGGGGAGGAGGAAGGAGGCGTTGACTGACTTTCCCAATTGCCAAGAAACTCTCGTCCTGGCAACAGAGGGATGTGGGAGCTGTTGTTCTGGAAAGAGTCATTGGATAATTGGAGATGGTGGTTGATGTTGCCAGCAGATGAGGAATCCTGAGTGCTTGCTAATTGGAATAATTTCACTAGCGGTCTGTGAGTGTTCCTGAGGAGGTGCCATTTTGGTTGTTCTTTGCTTTGCAGGAGGGAATGCAGCTCATTGCAGAGAAACCAGAGACTGAAGCTGTAGTGAAAGAAAAGCTGACAGGTCTCCATCAAATGTGGGAAGAGCTCGAATCCACTACCCAGACCAAGGCTCAGCGTCTCTTTGATGCAAACAAGGCGGAGCTTTTTACCCAGAGCTGTGCTGATTTGGATAAGTGGCTGAATGGTTTGGAGAGTCAAATTCAGTCGGACGACTATGGAAAGGATCTCACCAGTGTCAACATCCTGTTGAAGAAGCAGCAGGTAAATGGAGCACAGGTTGCAGAGTGGGCAGAGAGCAGATATCTGCACTCAAAGGAACAGATGGGAGATCCTTTCAGTTTAGAAAAGTTTTTATTTGCTTTTCTTTCTTCTTGTTGTTCCATCTATCTTTAAGAAACAGCAAAAACTCATCCAGAAACAAATTGGCCATAAATTTCTTGATGCAGTTGCTCCCCTGTACTTTCTTCTCTCCCATGTTAACGTCTCTGTTCTGTCTCCTGGGGTAGTCCCCCAGTCACCAGTCCCTCCTCTCTGAAGCTGGCTGCCTGCCCTTGATTCAAACTTGTCCATTACTGGTCGGTCCCTGGTTTGCTGCTGTAAAGACAGTAAGGGAGCAGTAAGGACAGGAGGGAGCAGTGAAGCTCTCATGCAATTAGCTGTGCTCCGAAATTTTTCAGAGTAACTTGTGAACGCCCGATAGAAGCAACTTAACTCTGCTCTATCAGCCAAATTCACCATTTGCGCAAGCAGGCGTAACGGGGTTATCAGTGGGTGGCTGCAGCTGTGAAGGAATGGATCTGTGTTTAAACCTTGTTCTTTGCAACATGAGTGTTACAATAATTATTAACGTGGTAAATCCTTACTGATCAGCATCTGTTCTTCCTTCTTACATAGCTATTGACATACCCAAGTCACATAAACTGCTTTTACGCTACTTCTCAAGTTCTTTTGCCATGTTTGTGTTTAGATGCTAGAGAATCAAATGGATGTTCGTAAGAAGGAGATAGAGGAACTGCAAAGCCAGGCGCGGGCTTTAAGTCAGGAAGGAAAGAGCACAGATGAAGTAGATGGAAAACGCCTTACTGTAGAAAAGAAATTTTTGGAGTTGCTGGAACCTTTGAATGAAAGAAAGGCAAACCTGCTGGCCTCCAAAGAAATCCACCAGTTTAACCGGGATGTGGAAGATGAAATTGTGAGTACAAAAGAAATCCCATTCCCTAGATACTAGGAAAATCTCACACCTATCACAGAGCTTGGAAGAGGCCTTTCAATCATGTCTCAGTAGCATCGTAGAGTAAAGCTGCTTTTTGCATGTCATGCACACCAGTCTCTGTCTGCAGTCCTAGCTGTATCTGGGGTTGCTCCAAATCAGATGTGCTCTTTTTCTCTTGCTTTCAGTTGTGGGTTGGAGAGAGAATGCCTATAGCAACATCTACTGATCATGGACACAACCTCCAGACTGTGCAGCTACTGATAAAGAAAAATCAGGTAAGCGGGTGCTGTCAGAGCTCCCTCCCTGTTATTTCTCTTTAGCACTGACTAATTCAGGAAAGAAAGGCCTGGGGCAAAATTATGGGTGCATCAGTCAGGATGTGCTATGGGGAGGTGGGGTGACCGTAGCTGGGGGGCAGCGTGTTCCAGGATGCTCATGGAGGGCAGAGCCCCAGTTTATCCACATGAGCTGGTGGCTTGTGTTTTGCTGCCCCTCTAGAGGTGAGATCCCTAAGCAGCATTTTTCTTTGTTGGGTGCAGCGTCTCATAAGTCTGCTTTTCTCCTGTTAGACCCTTCAGAAAGAAATCCAAGGACATCAGCCTCGTATTGATGATATTTTTGAGAGGAGTCAAAATATTATCACAGACAGTAGCCCTAATGCTGAAGCCATTCAGCAGAGACTTGCAGACTTGAAGCAGCTGTGGAACCTCCTAATTGAGGAGACAGAGAAACGCCACAAGCGCCTAGAGGAGTCTCACAGAGCGCAGCAATATTACTTTGATGCTGCCGAGGCCGAAGCCTGGATGAGTGAGCAGGAGCTCTACATGATGTCAGAAGAGAAAGCCAAGGTGAGCAGCTCCACAGCAACACTAGCTTGATTTTAGTTGTTTAGCTAGAGGGGGGTAGGTGACATAATCTAATACGTTGCTAATGTAATGGTAACATAAACAAATCTAATTCCCTTCTAAAAGCTCAAGTGATCATCTCTTCTATCTGTTATGACATCTTGGGTAGTGTGGAGGATAGATCTTGGTGTACTGAAGCTGCCTCAGACTGTGGATGGCAACTGTGTGTTCTCCTTTGCTGCAAGGCCAGATGTGCTAATGCAGTCCTGTAAGGGCAAAAATTCCAGCAGTGCGGAATTGCTGGGAACAGCATGGTGCGCCTGTCTGTGAAGTAGGCCTGATGGTCACTCAGTGGAAGCCACTAGTTGTCAGCTGCAGGCCTGTCTTTACTCCCAGCACAGTGAAACCTGAACAGCATCAGACCATACCAAACTAGCTGAACATTTATTTTTCAATAGCTTGGCAAGTAGGTGTAAGGATGCTGTATCTTATGTGTTACTTACAAAAACACAGCATCTTCATTAACCTGATAAAATCAAACTCAGCTTTGTATCAGCATAACACTTTCATGGGTGTTCAGTCGTCAGTTAGCAAGGATTTGTTTTCTTTTTTATATCTAAGCAATGCAAATGAAAAGGACTATTAACATCAGCAGCTCATCATGAAAAATGTTAATGAAAAGGCTTATTGACAGTACCATGTAACACTGAGAGTTGTTTTCTTTCTTAATCATAACAACACATAAAAAGTTTTGATTGGAATTTCTCCAGGCACTTTGGTGGAGAATCCTTTGGCATGAGCTAGTTAAGATTTCTTGTCTTTATCCAGTCAGTAGCCGAAAAGCCTAACAAGCAGTGTGCCTAAAACTGTTCATTTTTCTGAGCCCTGTGCAGTCAGCAGTGTGTAAACATACAAAGAGCTTCCTAGAAGAGGAAATTCAACATGCTTAGTGCGCAGCTGATGTAATCTTGTTCTGTATCTCAGAGGGGTTGTTGTATTCACGCTTTTTTACTCACCATTTTGCTTTCTGTGGGTACCATTTACTGTGAACTCAACTGTTAATTTACAGTCATCAGGAGCTGGGAGCAGCTCTTTATAAATCTTCCTGGTTACTGCTCTTTGCTAATGCACCAAAATGAACTTGCTATGTGGGGTCTTGCCCTGGAGTGGGAAGAGTGGATTTTCATTTTCTGTCACCATTACAGGATGAACAGAGTGCAGTATCCATGCTGAAGAAGCACCAGATTTTGGAACAGGCTGTAGAAGACTATGCTGAGACTGTGCACCAGCTTTCAAAGACCAGCAGAACTTTGGTAGCAGATAATCACCCTGAAAGGTATTAACTGCTGTTTTTAATTGTATCGCGAGTTCTTTTAGTAGTTCAGTCACTTCACTAGCTCATTCTGACACACAAAGACTACAGTAAAGAGAAAATAACTCAGTTTGTACAGGGGAAGCTGAGTTCAGTTTCATTAGAGATGCATGTTGGACCACATTGATTTGGCCAGAGACAGGATTTTAGGAGAACCGGGATTCTGGGTGCAGTTTTCTGCCCTGAACAAGGGTCAGTATGTGCAGCTCCTGACTTCTGGATAGCACTGCGCACCTTCAATAAATGCCCCTTGTACCCTTTATACAGGCTAGCAGTGTCAGATCTGCTAGCACTGCTGAACTGTACAGAGGTATAGCAATCCTGAGAGACAAAGATCCTTATTTGTTCTTTCAGACAACTTTATGTCCAGACCATAGGGTGACAGTTATTTATCCTTCTGTCTTAGGGCAGGGCTCCCTGAGATCTACTTCTGTGAGATTTCTGTAGAAATTCAGAATTGAATCTCAGATTCAGAGTATGAGATTCAGACTTGAATCTCATACTTTAAACATAGGCATAGTAGCATCTTGATTTTGGTTAATTTATCTCAACTTTCTCAAACAGGCTTCCCTGTGAGAGAATTCAAGAAGTGTAAGAGCTGTTTCATTATAAGAGCTGCAACTAAGCAAACAGAATTCTCCATTGGATTTGACTGTGGGGCTGACTTGATGATGAGGCTGATTTGTGTAACTGCTCTACCTTTGCAGAGAGGAAGATAGAACAATCTTAGGCAAGATACTCTTTGCCCCTGTTGGAAGATTGTTATTTAACTCAAAAGCACTCTCTTGTGGTCATCATAATTTCTGATGAGAGTGGATTTCCTGGCTGAGCTCACTGCAATAACATAATTGACTTCATATGGCAGAGGGAAGGCAATTTGACAGGGCTGTATGGCTCAGACAAAATATATGGAAAGATAACGGCAAGCAGAAAAATTAATCGCTTTTGGAAATGCTGAGCTTTAGAGTGAAAGAAACCCATCAGTGCTTCTGAACTTTGAAGCAGAATTTAAATAAAAATGAAATGCTCCTTGCCTCAGCAGCTCAAATCCTTCCTGTCATTATGGGAGAAGGCTCTGGTATGATCTGTGGTCAAACAAAAGGAAGTCATGGTTCCCAGCTTCACTCTCTAAAGTCAGCGGAGGTATACGTACATGGCAGAAGAGATTTCCAGCTAGTGCAGCCAGCTATCCCAGCAGAAGGCTGGTTAAGGGAGTCTGAGCCAAATTCCTGCATACAGCAGGCACACATCCTGGCGATTAAATATCCCAAGCGTGATTTTTATTCTTTGTATTTTTTTTCAGTCTACTCTTATTTGTAAAAGATAGGGAGGACTTGATGCTCTTTGGTTTTTTTCAGTGAGCGTATCAGCATGCGCCAGTCCAAAGTGGATAAGCTGTATGCAGGCCTGAAGGATCTAGCTGAAGAGAGAAGAGGCAAACTGGATGAGAGACACAGGCTCTTCCAGCTTAACCGAGAGGTGGATGACCTGGAGCAGTGGATTGCTGAAAGGGAGGTGGTGGCAGGATCCCATGAGCTGGGACAGGATTATGAGCATGTAACGGTAAGTTCTTTGGATGTGGCTGCAGGTTGATCTTTCTCTGGAGGCTGCACACAAGTAGATGGTTCATATAAATGGGTGGTTGGTTTGACTGGTTTGCTCAGATCGCTTTGCAAATACAGCCTTGCATGAATCCGTTTCTCTGTGTTTCAGATGCTGCAGGAGCGATTCCGGGAATTTGCCCGAGACACTGGAAACATTGGACAGGAGCGTGTTGATACCGTTAACCACATGGCAGACGAACTCATCAACTCTGGACATTCGGATGCTGCAACAATTGCAGAGTGGAAGGATGGTCTCAATGAGGCCTGGGCTGATCTCCTGGAGCTCATTGACACGAGAACACAAATTCTAGCAGCCTCTTATGAACTGCACAAATTTTACCATGATGCCAAGGAAATCTTAGGACGCATTCAAGACAAACACAAGAAACTGCCAGAAGAGCTTGGTAGAGACCAAAACACAGTGGAAACACTACAGAGAATGCACACTACATTTGAACATGATATCCAGGCGCTTGGTACCCAGGTGTGTAGCAAGTGAACACAACACGATCTGTGGCTGAAGAGTGCTTCCACTGCTCTTGCCCCCGCTGTGGCTGGGAGACAGAGTGCTGGCAGCTGCTTGCCAAGTGTATTCCTATGGGAATAAGTTCCTATGGATCATTTTCTTATCTGTTTTTCTGCTTCTCTGTTCTTGCATTAGGTTAATTAGTTTCCCTAAAACAGAAATCAATAGATTTCTTAATACACGGATAATTGCCTGTTGAACTTTATTCCATCTCCTGCCCTTGGCTGGAGAAGAATTCATAAATGCAGAGAAATTCTGTATTGATTTGAAGTAAAGCAAAAAGTTGCAATGTCTCCTACTAGTCTTAGGAATAGAGTATGGATAGGGAGGCATGAGGGTAACACACTAGCTCCACAGAGAAGCTTTTTCTGATTGCCCCAAGCAGCAGCACCGTTAGTAGGACACTGCATGGCAGATATGGTAGGAAAATAGTTTACATTCAAAGAAAAATAATCATTTGACTTAAGATAGTGTCTCTTTAGGCAACTTCTGAAAGACAATGAACAGATACTAAGTCTGTCAAGAATTTTTAATATACCACAGGTAAGATGAAATGCAGGTTTCAGGTTTTTCTGTTCTTAATGTTTTTCTTGAGTAGCATTTATATTAATTGTGCTGAAAGCCACCTTAGGTTTGCTTGCTCTTTATGCCAGCAGAAGGAAATATAAAGGGATGTGTAAGCTTGTTAAAAAAAATCTTTAGAAATCTCCTCTGTTAGGCACTTTTTGCTTTCTGAGAGGCAAAGCAGGTCTGTAGATCTACCGAGAGGCTTTCTGACTCGGTTATGAGTTTAGGCTTTCTGATTTGAATATCGCTTTTTATAATGCATCCTAATAGCAGTCAGAGGGGATTTGTCCAGGCTAAGGTTTTTAAAAGCAGCCAAACCTGATCTAATTCTTTATCTTCTGAAGCCAAGGTATGTTAAATAGAAGAAGGCAGCTGTTCATACAGCACACATGGGATTCTAAATTTAAAAAAAACAAAACCAAACAAAAACAAAAAAAAAACAATGTTCAACTGCCAAAATGAGAATTCTGGAGAGAAACAAGTTGCTTAAGGAATGGAGGAATTAAGACTGGCTGCATTTATCTCAGTAGGTCAGAAAAGAAAGCTTTTATGACTGAACTGTCTGCCAGATCTTGATTATGTTGCAATTTACATAGTTGTTTACACTAGAATAAAGAGGGTGTAGCAACCATTTGATTTTTTCAAGAGCTTTGCTTGAAGAAGCTGTAGATTTTATACATTAAATGGGAGACATTCACAAAACACCAATCCCAGTCTCTCAAAAAGGTAATTAGAATCAAGACCTAAATGAGGGAATAGGTAATGATAGCACTAAGCTATGTCCAAAGTACTTCAGAGATAGTTCTGGGGTGAAACTGCTAGAGTACCACCATAGATCATCGTGGCAGTGGCAAGATCTGTGTACCTGTAGCTAGAACACTGATTAATTTCATAATCAAACCTTTCTAAAATGAGAAAATGATTAGAAAAGACCCAATACAGTGTTTCTTGGCTCGGAAAATATGTGAAACAGACAAGAAATAGCATTTGATGTCCCAAGAGAGCGTTTGTAAGCAAAAGAGATTTCTAATAATAGAAGGATCTTTGAATTTCTGAATTTCTACTGTTTGAAGTCATTATCTGCATTTCTGAAAAATCATCTCTGTGTCAGCTAGAATAATGGTTTTGATATGGGAGTTCCTGAGTGGTATTCTCTCATTTGTGTGGGAGGAAGAAAATTTGATGATGAAAATGGTCCCCTTTTGCCCTGGAATTTAACAGTCACTTTATATTGGCATCCAGTTTTACACGAGGCTTAGGCAGTGGCAAATCTTTATCTTTGGGGTCCCTTGTCCCACAGACTTCTCTAAGAAACATTCTTGTAGAGATATACTGACTGAGTAACAGAATAAACCTTTCTAGTATTGACAGACCACATATATTGACAATTAATATTGACAATGACTTCAGAAAGCCATTCCAATTTTGAATTAGCAGCTAAGATGCCCCCATATTTGATACTCAAAAATACCCAAATGTTGATTCATTTATCTCTTACACATGCCAGGTAAGACAGCTGCAGGAGGATGCTGCACGCCTTCAGGCTGCCTATGCTGGGGACAAAGCTGATGACATCCAGAAGAGGGAAAATGAGGTCCTAGAAGCCTGGAAGGCACTGTTGGATGCCTGTGAGGGCCGCAGGGTTAGACTGGTGGACACAGGAGACAAATTCCGTTTCTTCAGCATGGTTCGGGATCTCATGCTTTGGATGGAAGATGTTATCAGGCAGATTGAAGCCCAGGAAAAACCAAGGTAATGTGAAGTATCTTTTGTAGTATCATGCAGAAGATAAGGCTGCAGGTCAACTGAGGAACATCTGTAACACTCAGTGTTGCTGAGCCAGAAATTGAAACAGTGGCTGACATAATGGGATGGTGTTGTGGCAGCTTGCTCTTACGTATTGCTGCCCAGTAGAGGCTGGGGGCTGCAATAGAAAATTATGATCAAAGATTGTCCCACAAATTTCTTTATCTGACCCCCGACTGACAATAGAATGGTGCTGTCCCTATGGAAGGGCTGTTGACAGTCCCTGTTTTCCTGAACTACAAAGACAACCTAGGAATTAAATTTTGTATCATACCATTCTGGGTTAGATTTTTTTTTTAATGTAGTAGCTGTTAAATTTGAAATACATGTTTCTGAACCATGGATTGACTATTTTAGGGATGTGTCGTCTGTTGAACTGCTAATGAACAATCACCAGGGTATCAAAGCAGAAATTGATGCCCGAAATGACAGCTTTACTACCTGTATTGAGCTTGGGAAATCTCTTCTGGCAAGAAAACACTACGCATCAGAGGAGGTATTGTGCTTACTGAACGGGTAACAACTGCAGTGCAGCTGGCCTATAGATTCCTTTTCAGCTAGAGAAATTTGCATTGTGTAATTTATGGATTAATAAGGTGCATATTTATAATGGCATGCATTACTTCAGGGACTATTGCAGTTACTTGCTATTGTGAAATTAGCGTAAGATTTAGTGCTGTGGATTCATATGGGGGAGCAGAGATGGCACCAAAGTTTAAAGTATCCCTGTCAGTCCAGGAAATGCAAAGAAGCTGTTGCATTCAGTCTGCAGAGAGCTGTCTCTGGGATGGCTGTGCTTGGAAAGGTGATTTCTTAGAGCAAGAGCAGAGACAACTGAGAGGCAGCCTGAATTTTGCTGAGGGCAGCTGGAATGCTTATGAAGAGGCCTGCTAGGGGAAGGAGCAGGAAGAAGTTCACAGGGAGTAAATCCAGGGAATATTACAAGAGAAATGTATTGACTTTCTAAGGCCTTGATTTATTTTCTGATTTGACTAAGCCAAAGGATAGAGGCTCAACCCTTGTTTCTTCCTGCCTCCCTTTTGCAGAGGGAGGATAGCCGAATGTCGTAAGACTGCCCACTTGGGGAGTGATGTTTTCTGTATTTGTGTTACATGTAAGTGCTGCGGAGCAGCTTCAGAGTAATATTTCCTCAGGAACTGGAAGGTTTTGCTAGCCAGTATTCACCCTGTGAATGATATAGGGCTTATGCTGGCATGTCATTGTTAGCACAAGTAGCTTCAGGTAGCACAGGTAGCACATTTTGCATTATCTATAAATAAAAAAAAGTGGAAGATACACTACATGGTTGTACCATTAGATTTGTTTGTCCATTATACTCCTTTGATCAAATAATCTTGGTACTGTACTTCTTAACAGATACTGTATGCTTATGTAAACGTAGTGTTTTAATGTAAATGTCATATTTATTTGTATTTCAAAGGAAAAAAAAAAAAGCCATAGTATTCATATTTAAGTCATTCCTGACAATCCAGCACAATGTATCCTGTCAGTAAATGCCAGTGCCTTTTGCTTGTGATACCAGCTTACACAGTGTGGTGAGGTGACTGTGCTGCCTGATGCTTATGTAACAGTCCTGCATTCTCCTCTTAAATCCAGATCAAGGAAAAGCTACTGCAGCTGACAGAGAAAAGAAAAGAAATGATTGACAAATGGGAAGACAGATGGGAGTGGCTGAGACTGAGTAAGCATGTCCTCGCATTTTTCTTGGCAGGGCCATATCTAGTTCTCTCTTCACTGTGTCTTTCTGAGCACTTTAAAAACGTACAACTCCTTTTTTATTTTTTTCATCCACGTCTGTAAAATAACTGAGAACTTGAAACAAAGAAACCTGCACTAAAGGCCTTACTCTGTATGACCAAAACTGGAGCTAGGTGAAACAGATGCACTAGGTTTTGCAGGTGTCACATTCCAACTGTTTTTCTACAAAGGATGTACTAACAAAAAAAACGGGGAAGTAAAGCTTTGTTACCTTACACATGTAACATACCAGCATTGTCTGAGAGGCTAGGTTAATGAGTTTATTGACAAAAGATATACTTTTAAATGTTAGAGCATTTTCCAGTTTTTACACCAGGAACAACAACACAGTTCAGATACTCTAACAAGGTTTTCTGTAACTCATATGGACTGAAGGCTTTGCAGCAGACAGTTACCAATACGTGCACTTCGAGCATCTCAAAATGTACAGCACAGTGTAATCATTTTGTGGAGCTCTGGGCTGCTGTGCGTACTTTCTTCATTCTTTCTGAGTCTCAGCAGGCTTTAAGAATCGCATGATTGCCTGTCCCTAAGTTTGGGCGGTTGAACCATATTCTTCATCAAAATTGTTGCAATGTCATTCACAAAAGCTGTGGAAGCTTTTTTCAGCTGAAATGAAACCTGGAACTGTAGCATTGTAGGCAAGCATGAAGTACAGGCTTGCAGCCTTCAGTCTAGCTGTTTGGTTGACAGGGCAGAGTGAGGAAGAAAACCAGCAAGTAACAGAATTTCATCCGTGAAGTTACTAGGTAACAGCTGATTAGAACGAAAGGAGACACTGAAATTAGAAAATTAAATAGTTTGTACAAGAAATAAAGGTGGGTCTTAACTTTTGTTTTTCCTCAAAGCAAAGCCAACATGAGAAATTTCTGTCTTTTTACTGTAAATTTCAGTGAACTTAGTTAAGGAAAACACTTAGCCAAATACATTTGCTTTTTTCCCCCAGCTATTTTAAAGTAAATTCAGAAGATGCCCAATACCTTCATGATGCCCTTTTTGACATTAATAGCACTGATGTCTGTACATTCTTTACTCAGTTTTGGAGGTGCATCAGTTTTCAAGAGATGCAAGTGTGGCTGAGGCCTGGCTGCTGGGGCAGGAGCCCTACCTATCCAGTCGTGAAATAGGTCAAAGTGTTGATGAAGTGGAAAAATTAATCAAGCGGCATGAAGCATTTGAGAAATCCGCAGCTACTTGGGATGAGAGATTTGCAGCACTGGAAAGACTGACCACGGTGAGTGCTTTAGACAAGAAGAACTCCTCTTGGCCATTCCCATTGTGGTGCCAGCTGATTGTTCCTAGTAACTTCCCAGCACCACCAACCTTACCTCCATTTGTTGATGCTGTGGAGGGCCAACCAAGGCCAATCACCCAGGGCCTGAAGTTTCATGTTCCCAACAATGCTAAAACCCTCTTAGGTTCATTTGAGCTCAACAGCCTGCAAAGGGAGCTTAAGTGGTAAATGACCTTAGTAGTCTGCAAGAGCTGTCAGAGGCCCAGGAGTGATGTCCCAGAAGCAAATTCTAGAGTTGAGTGGTTTGCCCCAGCTCTCTGATGTACAGGCCATACTGCTAAAAGGGAAAGGAGATGCTGAGGAAAGAAAACCCAGATCCAAACTCTTGAAAATATTTTCAGTTCAAGAGGACAGCATGGGGAGAGTTCAATAAAAATGTTTGTTGTGTTTTGACTGCTCCAGTACAAGGCTATATTTTCCCCTATAAATACATAAGCAAAAAACACAAAAAAAAAAAACAGCTCCAAAAAACATTTTCATCAGAGCTGAAACGTCAGTAATTAATGCTTGGAAAGTATCTCTAGAGAACAATCTTTAGACACTAAAATTGAAATGGCTTAATTTTTAACACTCGCTGAACATCACAGCTGCACACAGTGAATTGGAGTTTCATAGCATCTTCAAAAAACAAGCTGTTTTTGTTTTGACGGTTAATTTCAGGGATTCCGATGTGAAACATTTTACTTTCGTGTATGTCAAGCAGACAAGAGGATGTCACTTTTAAATATTTTGGTAGCTTGGGATACTTTGTTTTTTTGGTTTTGTTTTGTTTTTCTTTTTCTTTTTCTTTTTCTTTTTTTTTTGTTTTAATGAATTAGGTAAGATATCTGGACATAGCAAGCTGCTGCGCAGGCACTCCATTTCATATTAGAGTCTGATGCCCTGTGACTTAGTGCCAAATCCAGTGCAACAAGCTTTGTATAATTAATAAAGACCTGTGCCTTCAAATTTTATGCCAATAAACTTTAATTTCAGTAAGTTTCAGAAAAATGTAGGGTATTGTTCTTCATTTCTAGTAATGCCCCTGAAAAATGACTG
Organism: Anser brachyrhynchus; assembly: GCF_964034855.1. Classification (NCBI taxonomy): domain Eukaryota; kingdom Metazoa; phylum Chordata; class Aves; order Anseriformes; family Anatidae; genus Anser; species Anser brachyrhynchus. The sequence goes on along the minus strand of NC_137696.1, from coordinate 9,993,822 downwards.
AGATGCAGTGCTTTAACACGCACAAAAATGTTTCATTTATCAGTTGGAACTGCTGGAAGTACGTCGACAACAGGAGGAAGAGGAGAGGAAGAGACAGCCGCCTACTCCAGAGCCAAGCCCAAAGGCTGCAGAGGATGCAGACTCCCAGCAGCAATGGTAAGCCCACGATGCAGGAAGCTGAACTGCATGCTTCACGTGTCAGGATTCTCAGGGTGAAGATGTGTTGTAAAGGGGGAGTCTGGAGGTTGCGTGATTTTGTGATGTGACCCTTTTTAGAAGACTTCATGGATGTAGCTGATGGGGGCAAGACCTTGCCCAGAGATCTCAATTCACTGCTAGGTTGAATGTTCCAATTTTTCACCATGAAGCAGTTCCTATTGTTAAGACGTACCTGGCCTTCAAGTAAAAATGCTGTTTATACACCTTATACACCCTGTGTGTTATTAATTAAAATTTCTGAACAATCGTTGCTTTCTCCTTTAATGAGCATCTGTTACGGATGCATTTTAAGCCGCGTCCATGTAACATTAACATTTATGAAATTACTTGTATGACAGGAGTAGACTTTGTGAGGTAATAACCGTCATGAAAGCCTATTTTGATCACACTTAAGCATTGGATTTATTCAGCGGTTCATTTCTTTATTGCAGTAGGCTTCTGCCCTTGCAAGTGGAAATGTTTTAAAGGCAATGCTTTTACAGTGTTGTCAACAGATGACTTGGCAGTTTTTAAGAGCTTGTTTGAATTTGAGATATGTAAAATTCAGTAGGAAAATCTTGTTTTGGTGAAAAAGATTTGTGACTTTCAATAACTTAATATCTTTTCTTCTTCCTTTCTCAACAGGGACGGAACAAAAGGAGAACAGGTTTCCCAAAATGGTTTGCCATCAGACCAGGAATCTCCACGGGTTAGTTACCGCTCCCAAACCTACCAAAACTACAAAAACTTTATTAGCAGACGGACAGCCAATGACCGATCATGGTCTGGACTGTGACATAAAGAAACATTTGCAGCAAAAGACACCATTTTTTCAGTATGATTTACTGGTTCTGGTTTAATCTTTTGGCTTCAGATTTCCCTGCTGCTTTTCTCTTCCTTCCCATCAGTTGATTTTATTTAATTAGCAGCCCCTTGGAGATATATTTTGTTTCACTTTAATCCTTGTTTATTTCAATATCCCCACTGACACTCAGTTGCTTTAAGGTGACACATTTATTTCATGTTATTTACTGTGAGTTTTTCCTGTCGTTAATAGTATTAAGATTTTCCAGCTAAACCGTCTTTTATATGAGTAATTGAGATTTAATGAGATTACATCATAATGAAGAAGAGAACTAGAATCTGACAGGTATGACGCATCGAGTTATACTAACAGGTTTCAGCACGGCAACATTATTAAATCAGCTGCATTAGAAAGTGAGTTATTCACAAGGCCAAAGACAATACATGCAAATGAGCTCAGTAGAAAAGGCTGGGAGGGAGGGGAGTGTTGTAACTACCAACAAATTAAAAGCCTTAAGGTTAGCTTTATAACATTCCATGCAGAATGGATTCATTGACTGCAGATAAAAATAAACATGAAATAAACCAATAAGAAATAGTTTTTAGATTTATCTTGGAATTTAGTCCTTTGGAAGAGTTGTGATCTTGCTGACTCTCTGTTTTGGGGCCCCATTTTCCCTTGGAGAATTTACGCAACAGCAGTTCCATTGATGGACATTGAAGATACAGTGGTACAAATGAGATTAGGATGCAGACCCTTATGGAGAGGTTGTGACACTTTTCTTTGAAAGTGAAATAAAGTACATTGGTCTAAGATCCCAGCTCTCTATTTTCTATAGATCTAGGCTGAATTGTCAATTCAAAATTATCCTTCTTGACAGAGAAGGTTCTAGTGGAGTCAGGATGCATGCCAATACTCTTAAATGTGCAGCCATAGAAATAACAGTAAATATGTATGTTTATTTAAAGCAACACAGTAGTTGAAAACTGGCCTATCCCTTCATTACCTTCCTGCAAAGCCTGCTTGTTCCAATTGATGCTCTGAATTGTGGTAAAAACTGGCACTTCTCTGTCATGTTTTTGAACCTCACTCTTTCAGGTCATAGTAAACACAAGAAGGGCTCCTGGCAGGCTCACATCAGCAGATATTAGAACTTCTACCATTACCACAAAAGAAATAAAGGTCCCAGTCTAGACATTGGCTGTCTTTCAGCATAAGCTTACCTTTCAGATCATCCATCCCAGTTACTTCTGGGTCTTCACACAGACTCTGTTAACGCTGTTGGATAATAAGCAGTTCTGTCTTTTTCTTTCTTTTAAATAAAGCCTTTCAGTTCATCTTCAATATTAATGAGGAAGTGAGATGAGTGTTTTACATTCTAATGTTTATGAAATTATATGTAGTTGTGGCAAGGAATATGAATCCCAGATCATCATCACCTTGCTGGTTATCACAGTCTTATACATCACCTGTTTGCTTCATTTTTTATTTTATTACCATGAAACATAATGCATTTCCATGTTAATCTTTGCCATCCACACTTCACAGTCTTCCATGAGAGCTTTTTAGGTCAGTTCACTGAATCTTGTGTTGCAATACATCAGATGTACACAGCTGTATTATTTCTGACTTGAGGCATGAAATATGCTGTAGTTGGTCAGATTTTCTCTGACAACCAGCTGAACAGTGCAGCTATAATATTCTGTATTGGCTAAGCTCATAAAGAGAGGTGGTTGAAAGGATGTGCTTCAGTAATTGTACTTTTACTGTAACTTGTCTTTCCACTTCATGATGCATGTTTTTTTTCTTTTGTCAGGATAACAAGATATATATTCTTAATGCTTTTTAAATTTTCATATAAAATTATGCAAATGATCTGGTGTCTACTTACACCAGTGTTGGGTCTGTGTGCCTTTAAGAGTATGGCAGTTCTCAGAGCACTTTAGCTGTAGCTTCAGATACCGCAATTTGGGAAGCCTTCAGATGTATTCTGGCTAAAAATTAGTTTGTAAAGGTAATTTATATAGATACATGTTTTTACTTGCATTAGTCCACTTCTATATAGAAATGATACTTACATGATTAAGAAAAATAAATTACGTCATCAATTAAGGTCATCATTTTAGGCACAAGAAGTGTAAGATTTCACCAATTCAGTATGGCGTATGGTTCTGGCTTAAAACATTAAAATGGTTACTTATGCCAGAACAATACACACAAGCTGTCATCTATTTGCATCTGAAAAGGCAAATATGTCTCTATTATTTAAGCTGTGGTGCAGAGACGTAAGTTGATGACCTGTACTTAATGTTGCTTCAAGCACTATGAAAATCAAAGGGATTTCTCCAGTCATTGTCACCAGCTGTCTTGTTGCATGTTATACAGTCCTGACTTAAATATACCTCAAGAGTAGTCTTTAGCCACTAAAGAATTCGCAACTAATCTCTCAGTCACGATTAAGAAAACTGTATTCATGTACGTGATAACTGTTTTGTTGTAACAGTACAGTTTGCTATTAATGTTTGTCCTCTGTTGCGTTGTCTTTGCATGCCAAATGCATGTTTTCATTAAAATTTGTTTAGCTCCTGTTTTTCTCTATTTTCATGACACATTCTTTGCATACCTGTTTATGATTCAGATTTATTTTGCTTGTTTTCTGTTAATTGTAGATAACACATGGAAAGGAAATAAAACCTGAAAGAGCATCAATAAAGCTTTTCATAGCCCTTTTACAATCAGCAGCATTTTAAGTAGATTTTACAGGTCTGATTGTGTAATTAAAGTTGGCAGTTACCATTTAAAACCACAGGCTTGTAGATTGCAGCACTGAATTACATGTTACTTACCATAAAAACATTTTAAGTAGCTGTGCAGTGGCTGCTGTTCTGGAACTTGTCTGTTTTACTTCAGATTAACCATTACAGGTACCCCAAAATCTGTAATATTTTCACATCTTGTCTGTATCACTACAGAAAACATACTACTTTCAGCATTGGCTTAGCTAATAGGTAGTTCTGGGTAGTTGTGCTGAGTCAACTGTGGTCTATGTAGCATGCAGACTACAAGTCTCCAGTAATTCTTTATTGCTGTTCACAAGTGCCTCGTGTATCTCAGACAGGGATCCTGTCAGTTTAAAAGAAGAGTATGTTTGAAGTTCAGTAACAGTCAGTGGTCAGTAAAATTTTCAAAGGGCTCTCCTTTTTCTTTAATGTGGTATGTTGGCCATTGATCAGTGCTGGTGGTGATTAATTAATTAAGCATTCTTTGGTGAATCACTGGTTGTGTATTTCACTACCTGTGTTGCAGCAGCAGTGCTAGCAGTGTTTGGATAATCTTCAGTCTCATCTATTTATTCCCCCTACCTCCTGCCCTCCTTTAATCAACATTTTTGTTTTATTTTGAGATTTGAATACAAATAGCAGGGTTTGATGGCTTTGACTTAACCTAAGTTTGAAGAAGCAGCATCATTGATTTTTACTCCAGCTGGATAACACTAGATAGATCTTCAGTGCAGGGTAGATGTTCCTTCTGATAACTAGGCTGTAAGGCTACGTGTCTTTAGGGACAGAGTAAAATAGATATGACTTGAAGTGGAATGTGAGCTGTGATTCTTTCCCTGTTTCAGTGATGTAGTGTCTGTACTCTGGAGATTTAGATTGCTTAAAGGCAGTTAACCAACCCTTCCCATATTCATAGCAAGCTGACACTTAGATCTTTCTAGGTCAATATCTGAGGTACAAAGGTGTGAGGTACAATAATGTATACTTGGCAGGTACAAGAAGTTTTAGACAATGGTGGCGAAATTTAGTTTGTTGCATAATAATTCGGCTGCTTTTGAATTGTCCGGGCTTTTTGCAGAAGTGGGAATGTCTAATTACTATGCCATTCACAAATACCTGCTTGTCTGCATAAAAACAGTCGAGAATGTTTGTAATCTACTAGAGCATTAGCAGCACTAAGCTTTAGTAACTTGCTAATAATAATAATACACACTGGTTGTGTAACTCCTGAGCTGCTACCAAATGGCTCTACATGTCAAAGTAATGGTACAAGAAAAAAAAAAAAAAAAACTGGGACCAAGCTGCATTTCCAAAGTGTATAGCCATTAGGATTCCAATTTAAATGATTTTTGGATGAATGGCTCCTGAAGACGTCGACAGCTTGACCAGTCAGAGCTGCTGGAAACATGGCTGCTCTCTAGGCTATCTCGATCACAGTGCGACAGGCAACGCGATCAACAAAGCAAGTGATGGGCAAGGCCTTGGTTCTGTCTTTGTTTGGGGGTAAATAGCTGTGTGATGTTGTGTGACTGTGGTGGTTTTCAGTTCCTTTAACAAAAATCCAATCCACCTAATAATGAAAGTCTGAAAAAGACCATGATAAAATGACGTATGACCTCATTTCCCTTGTCTTTAAGATCCAATATCCTAACTGAGATGGTGGAGATGAAATGCATGGTGTAATCTTTCTAATTTCTGCATGTTTTGATTTTGTTGTGTCACTAGGGGAATGGGGAAAGTGGGAAAGGAGCTTTTACAGAAACAAATTCTGCAAATTTTTGTAAATGCTCCTGGGCAATTTTGACATATTTTTCTGTTGACATACAGCTAATACCTTTCATAGACTTTTTATGCCCCAGTAATGTTATAAATGTATTTAAGGTGGCTGATGTGTATAACTTCTACTGTTCCTCTCAGGTTCACAGAAAGTGTGATTGTTACTGTTCCAAACATTTGAGCACTTAGCAACAGAACTGAATGCTCTCATTTTAGGAATAACAATATATAAAAGAATATGAATTGACTAGCAGAGCAAAGCACAGTAAAACTCACACTGAAGTTTAGCAGCTCTTATATTCCTGTCTCTCCACCTATAAAATGAGTACTAATCCATTCATACCTTCTAATTTCCTTGGCCTTCTGTGTCTCCATGGAATGTGAGAAAGATTTTTTGGCCTGTGTCATTCTCCAGGCAAAGTTTATACACAGCCACGTTGTGCAGGGAAACAAATTAACTGCAAGAAACCTTAGTGTCATGAGGCATCTAGCTGAACATTTCTTCCACTGTTCCTAGGTGGCAGAAACTGCAGAAACAAATGAAATGGTCAATGGAGCTGCAGAACAGAGGACAAGTTCAAAAGAGTCTAGTCCTGTTCCTTCTCCAACGGCAGACCGCAAAGCCAAGGCTGCCATTCAGGCCCAGACTGCTGCTACCCTACCAGCCAAAACACAGGAGATTCCTTCAGCTCAGATGGAAGGCTTCTTACATCGTAAACATGAGTGGGAGACACACAGCAAGAAAGCCTCCAGCAGGTAGAGTACTTGATGCTTAATGCATATAATTGCATCCAAACTCACTGTGATGTGAGATGGTAAATGTTACCACTGCTGTTATTGTCTTCTCACAGCTCCAAAGTACTTTCCAAGATTATGCTCCTGTTGTTCTAGGAACTGTGTATACATGATCGAACAGTATATTCAATGAAGTTGCTATCTAATGATACATAGTAGAGAATGCAGTATTAGCCACACTTAGAAGGTGGAAAACAGAGGCATAAAGATACCATGATTTTCCCACTTCACATGATGAATTCATGGCAGTAGTGGGATTTGATTCCAGATCTCTTGAGTTGTACGTTACTACAAGAAAAGAAAAACATGTAGGTGTGAGAACAGAAATGTCCATATTCTTCTGACATCTGTTTGCACATTAGCACTTTCCACCTACACTGTAATCTGTTTAGAAGAGAAAAGCGGGTGAAGATGATTTTGTGTGCCTTAGTTGAGTCCATTCCTGAGGACTCAATCCTGCCGTTCTCAAACAGGCAAATTTTTTGAGATTCCTGTCTGCAGTAGAACAGCAGACACTGGTCCTTCATGACCTGAGAAGGCTCTTGAAACCAGATTTATGACTTAACTAAAAAGAAAAGTGTCAACTAGCAAGTACTGAGCTACACCAACACCTGAGGGATTTGGTCAGAGCTGAGGTGCTCCATGGAGCTCAGTGCAGCTCACGAGTCAGTAAGCTGCATTACAATCCAGCCATGATTTTTCTTCAGCTAGTTATTTCACAACAGAGAAGACCTACTCTGGGGCAGTGACAGCCACCAGTACTAATATCTAGAGACTCTTATTTCTAGTAATTGATCTTTAGAGCTGTATTAGAGAATGAGGTAGACAGTGTCTCTAAGAGCATTTTTAACAGTCAAGGATGTCATATGCAGTCTGTTCATTAGCTTGCAGCACAATGAGAATTCCTTCTGTAATAAAGTATAGTCATTAAAAGGTCAATTGGTTTCTCTCCCAAGGATGTAAACTGCATAGTCTGCCAAATAATCCACCCACTGTTAGGATATGCTAACATGCTATCACAGAGAGCTCTGGAAATCTGTATTTCATTTGGCTCAAAGTCAGGACTTCTGTCTTGAAGTCTTGAAGTAGTGCTTTTATGAGAGATTTTTTTTTTTAATCTGTGTTTTACAGGACATAGTATACTGTATTTCTATCCTCAGACTGAAGTGGTCTCTGTTATCATACAGTAATCATTGTGTTCAGTTTCTCCAGTTGTGCAAGTAAGAGCATTAGACTGACAAGTATTTTTGTTATTTTCCATGTCCTGAAGATCATGGCATAACGTGTACTGTGTCATAAACAACCAAGAAATGGGCTTCTACAAGGATTCAAAAGCTGCTGCTTCTGGCATTCCCTACCACAATGAGATTCCTGTCAGCTTGAAAGAAGCAGTCTGTGAAATAGCAGTCGATTATAAAAAGAAAAAGCATGTGTTCAAGCTAAGGTAAATCTGTACAAGTATCTTTATGTTAGCCTAAGTTGTGGTGGGTATGTTCACTTGACAAATTCTTTGGCAGGATCCAGCCCACGAACTGATCGTGAATATTTACTGCAGAGTCTGCTTTTCTGAACAGGGTCTTCCCAACACTGGATACATGGTCCATATCAAAGGTAGCAAGCACTATCAAAATACTCAGTGCACTTTATTTATGTCTGGGACAAGACTAGGTGTGTATTCCTAAAGTTAAGAGCCTGCATTTAAAAATGCTGAACTTTCCAGGTATCAATGACATTTTCAGGTTTTGAACATGTAGTTACAGACCATTCATACGGAAGTGTACAAAGTACTTAATGTTCAAAGGATTTAAAAAAAAGCTTTTATTTCCAAAGTCTTGTGTTTGTTTTACTGATCAATCTTTTAGTGCCCACAGTTAAAAAGTATTTTACTAGTACGCAGCTGTTAGGTGATTCTTTCGGAGGAGACTCACTTTATGAACTGATCCCATTGTGGAATCCAAGATGGAATATTTTTCTAAGTTGACATTGATGCAAGAATCCTCTAAATTCAATTTAATCCATATTTAGGGAAACTTGCTGTTAACCTTCTTGAACATAGCCTACAGCTATGTGATTCATTCTCCATGTTATTTCAAACAACTCTGAATTGATAATGTAAGAATAAGGTGTTCCAAATATGAACTTAGGCAGAAAAAGCAATTGCCCTTCCTTCCCTGTCACCTGTATCCGGTCTCTTGGGTAACTGCATGTAGCTTATTTTCTTCACTCATTCTCATTAGAAGAATTCCCCAGAGAGTTATGCCAGCTCATCATGGCAAAACTCTTTCTCCAAGCTGAGAAGGAGAACACCTGAGAGGCTCAGTTCTGCAAAGGGTGAGGTCTCTGTAGATCTCACGTGCAGGCAAATCTCTCACTAAAAGGGCTAGTGGAAAATACACTGAAAATATTTTCCTTTATTGTTTAAAGAAGAAAGGCATAGTTACATTCTTCCAAGTGTCTTACTTTACATTAATGTTGTTTTACTGACTAATACTTAATTTCATTTCATAAATAGATTGTAAAATGCTTTCATTTTCTGGGGAAAGCTCAGGAAGCCTGCAATGCCATTCCGACTGACTCTGCTTCTGACTTGTTTCAATGCCTGAAGTTATTCGGTCCTTTTTTATTAATATATGTCCTCACATAAATCATTTCATATATTCCAGTTAAACCCTCTGAGTAAAATCAGCAGAGAAAGCAGCAGCAGCTACTCATGAATAATATACAGTACAGTATCTTGAGTCATCACCACAGTACTTACGACAGCAGGGCAGCTGCAGAATTTTGACAGGTTTCTACAAAAGCAGTGAAAACTCTGCGTGTTGTTTGTGACTTATGTCTTTTTAAAGTATTGAATAAACGTTTATACTATCGTTTCCAAAAGAGAAGAGATCTGCCTGAAAGAGCAAGTACTGAAACAGCAGTCATCAGCTGCTGAAGATGGCAACCTCCCTCTGCAGTGCATCCTGACATACTGGAACACATCCACTATCATAAGCATGTATAGACACCAGAATACAGTGTGTGTGGCTGCATCTGCATGATAGTATAAGATACTAAAACATTAGTTGTTGGGGTGTATTTGTGTGTATATAGATGTTATGACTGTCCTATATGTCTCGGTCTGATTACATACTGTAATTAAAAAAGCATGAGTTGTACCAGTGTGACTATTACTAAACTAAATTTGTGATGGTGGTTCTCTTTGCAGATTGACTGATGGCAATGAATACCTCTTCCAAGCCAAAGACGATGTAAGTTTGTTTTTCTCACTATGCATTACTGATGTGGAATCTGTGCTGTTGTGCAACTGGGGAAAAAAAATGCAAAGAGCTCGGGATACACTTTGATTTCCTGGTCTTGAATCATGTATGTGTGCGTTACGTTTAGATTCAGAAGCTCCCACAGACAAACCAGGGCTTCTCAGATACAAGATACAGCTTGTAGTAGACAGCCCCTGCCAGATGATGAGTTAGGACTGTGTTTAATTTCCCACTTCTATCCATTCCCCATCTCCAATGTTGAATGAATGAGAGAGAGAGACTGTGGTGCACCGATTTTAACAGCTTTCTACCTTTGGGTCTTCTTGAAGGAGGAGATGAACACATGGATTCAGGCCATCACATCAGCTATCTCATCTGATAAAATCGAAGTGTCCCCCACCACTCAGAGCACTCCAGCTTCCAGCCGTGCCCAGACCCTGCCTGCCAGTGTCACGATAACCAGCGAGTCCAGTCCTGGCAAGAGGGAGAAAGACAAAGAGAAAGACAAAGAGAAAAGATTCAGCCTTTTTGGTAAAAAGAAGTGAACTCCATCTCCACACACTGCACTTCTCTGACCGTTCCAGTGGAATTCCAGCATGCGAGCTCAGAACCAATACGTTACTCTCTGTGCCTCATGTTCCTCAATGTGATTGACATTTTTTTTATTTATAGAGCGTTTTAAAATAAAAAGCCAACAAAAAAGAATCTAAAGTTACAAATGTGTATGAGGTGCATTGGGCAGCTTCTGTAGGAGAGGGAGGACCAGGTTTGGGGGTTTGTTTTTTTTAAATGAAGTTAATGTAGATTAGATCTTAATATTTAAACTGTTCCTCAATTTTGTGAGGCTGTCTTGGAAAATAACCCACTCCTAGTGCTATTGGTATGCAAGGCAGCGGTGCTTTCGAATCTACTGTGCACATCAAAAAACAATGTACAAATTTTCAAAAATGTTCACTTCCATTTAAGGTTGTTATGCTGAGTCTTGACTAGTAGAGCCTCCCATTACAATTCTAACATTTATTAAAATGATAGTGTATTATCTTTGCTGTAACAGAGTGCAGGTATGCATTAACTTACAGACAAACCATTTATATCCTGGCATTGGTTATTAACACAACCTGAAGCTTTTCTGCATCAAGTACGACAGATAAGAATGTTGGTGTATGAGATGGATTAGCAGGCTGATACAGTTTTAAATAATCTGTAATTTCAAATTTTTTTTTTTGCCGAAATACATTATATTGTATGTTTCAGATAATTCTAGTACAAAGTATAATAAGACTAGATGTATAATAAACCCTTTAAAATCATTGATAAGTGTAAAAGTGGAACTGAAGCATTTACTGGAAAAGTAATGTTACTCAAATGGTTACTTGCTTGTCAGCTACAGCACTGTGTTATAATTTTGCTACATTACCTTGCTATTTGATACATAGTGTGCATTTCTGTCACTGTAACTATTGTAATGAAAAATTTTCATCTTACTGCACAATCAAAAATTACATTTAATAGGAATGAACTTTCAATGACTGGGCCTGTAGTCAAGAGTAGTACTGGAACTGGCTTTCAGTTGTATTGAACTGTACCTCTAGACTTTTACCCTATCTGTTAAATATATGCTATGTCATTAAATGCTTTTAAAACTAAATATGCTGGTTAAGTTTCTTATTTCATTTCTGATAATGTTAAATCATAATTTTGAAAGAGGATCAAAAATAAAGTTATTTTAAAATGTCATCTCTCCTGTGCACTGAAACTAATGTCTTAAAGTGTAATTCCATTTTTTGTGTGAAAATTCATACTGAAATAATTTCTTTCTTGCCACTTTTCTTACCTTTCCTTTTCCTTCACTTCTCACCTGCCATCTCTTTCATCCTGCCCCCCAGATTGTGCCAAAGAAAGAGAATAAAGGGAGAGGGGATGGAATTAAATCAGTGTTTTGTAAAATGTTTCAAGGTAGACATTTTTTGTTGGAAAAAAATCCAGCAGAAAAAATGGAAGCAAGGGCTTGAGCAACTGAATGAGTTACCTGAATGTCTACCTGATTGACAGAAATATCCATGTATTAGTTTGCAGCAAATTATTTTAAGTAAGCCTAGTTCTCCAACTTTCTACTTACCCTATAGTAGTTTGCTCAAGTGCTTAAGCTCTCAGTAAATCAGGCATTAAATGAATTTTATAATTTATTGAGGTGGTGTTGTCCAGCCCAATTTAATTTCACTGATACTGTGTCAATTTTTTAAACATTGCTCTCTTGAGATGCAGCCACTCTTGCTTTCCTGTGAGGACATATATTTAATGCAGCTAAGGTGAGTTCCAAAGCTCAGCATTTCCTTGACCTTTTCAACATTTTGAAGACTTAGCATCTTTTCAGAATTTTCTGTAGGTTGGATGACATCTGGGGAACCATGTGAAAGGAAAAGCTCCCAGAAGACCAAATAGGAATCGAAAATTTAAAAATCACTGAAATATACAGAACCTGTTTTTTTTGTGAATACTGAAATACACTCAAATACAATTTTAGATGGCAAGTACATACAGTGCAAACAAGCACGTTTCTAAACCAGTTTCTTGAACATATGACCAATACAGTGTCTTAATTCTTTTCATGGATTGTACTGTTTTATGGATTGTCTTTGTTTTCTGAAGTTTTGGGTTATTAAACAACTGAATATTCATGCTCGAGTTTTTACTCCTGTAATAAAACATTGTTCCAGTCCAAATATTAGTAAAATGTAGGATAATACCACCAGTCCTGCAAAAATGTAATACAATAAAAAAAACTGAGGTTTAATGTCAGAATATGAAACTCTTAGTTGATAAAAATGCATCAAAATGTTGATGTCTGTTGATGCCTTACTATATTTGTCACTGCAACGAAGCTATTACAATAGCTAAGTCATTTAGAAGATCAATCTTTACTGCCAGTTGTGTGAGCAGGGATTTGGTTGATTATGCCTTCAGAATTCTGTTTTTCTTGCCTCTTACCTCAAGTTGTTCCTGAAAACTACTTGAATAAAGTCCTTTCTGCTTAATAACTAATTTCAACTTGCTGAGGAATGATATTGAATTCTGAAAAGTCTCACCTAGTTTCCCTTTTGAGTGTAATTTATAAGGATGCAATGAGGGTCGCAATTTCCACGCAGAGGGTATTGTTGGGACAGGAAGAGCATCCTCTGACAAAGCCAGGTCGAAAAGACAAGTCTTGGGTTAATATGGTCCCATCCTGTTTAAATGCTGAATACCTTCAGCAAAGCTGCACTTTCATGAAAGGGACAGGGTGCTTAACAGGTGCTGGAGCCACTGCAGAAGTCCAGGGCAGCCCTCTTTTGTCGTAGGTATGTTAGTTTCAGAAGGGGGTGCTTTTATGAAGGATCTGCTGAAAAATGTTAGAGGAAGAAAAGTAGTATGGATGACAGAAATGGGACTGAAATTGGGGCAGGTTGTTGCTGCTACTGTTGTTAACTATTGGAGTGGTGCAATCCAAAGAGTTATATAGCCATCTCTAAACATGGTTAGACCCCCTTGATGGATGGGGGTCATACTCCTTCCGATTACCACACTGAAGAAAAATGAGGATTTCTAGTACAGCTTCAGACTGTACTGCAGTTTCTTTTTGTTGGTACATTTTCCCAGGTAATCCATTTTTAAGTTGCTTATGTTTTCTCTGGAGATGCATTGCAAAAGTAATATACAAGTTGACTCTTAAACTTTCCAAAGAAAATTAATAGAAGCCAACCACTTTTCAGGTACATTGCCACCATTGTTAGGGAGACATCATCCCCTGGTCAGGAGTGTCTGGCTTCCTTGTCTTGGTGAGTGCTTTATATTGAAGTCCAAGCTGGGTACGTGTTCACAGAGCTGCACCTGAATGTTCCTCCCTATATCCGCACGAATCATGTACAGTGAGGATAAAAACACCAAAACTTGTGAGCCATGGGAATTAAGCATATGTCGAGTAGGAGGGTTTTCTTTTAGATTGATGCAAATAATCTATTAATCCATCTGTTCTGCACAGAGAATATGTTCTGTTGTAGAGATCCACTCTGTATAGTGAAAATTAACGGTAAAGTAACAGAAATGTATGATTAAATTCTGTTCCTGTGAAATTCTGTTTTAGACTGTTTTTCACTTCACTGTGTTTCTCTTGATTATGATTGAGTTTGCAGAGAATGGACTTTAAATGTGTAGGGTTTTTACGAATACACTTTTGTAATAAATAGCTTGCAGGTCTAATACCATGATGCCTTTTATTTGTGGATGTTTTCATTTTTCTACCTTTACTAAGCATAGGTGGCTGAGTAAAAACAGAAACTTGACGAATTGAAACAAATATTTGTCCCTTTCATTCAAAATAAAAAGAGGGGTACTGTGCTAAATGATATCCCTAATGTTGAAAAATTACTGGAAAAAAGCAGAACTCAGCTCTGCTGATGCTACAGCACTATCTGTAGACTGAACAACAGAGTACATCCTGACAAGAGGAATTGAAGTTCTCAGCCAGCTGAAGATGAAGAAGGGTTCAACTTGTTTTCTATGGTCTGGTATCAAGAATATGTATTTTGAGGTCAATCAGAATATAATGCTAAGGTAAGAAGGCACTGTGTTCCTAATGCAGCAAAGGACAACATCAGAATTTGACTTGTGCTTGTGACTATGTACATGCAGGCTGCTTGTTCTTCAGCAAGACTGGGATTTGCCTCTTCTAATCGCATTCTTTGTTTCATAATAAACTCCCTGTGAGTAGATGCCCAGATCTCCATGATCCAACAGAGCTCTCTGTTCCACATACAACCAGTCTAGTTTATTTGCAAACTAAGCTGATTTAGTAGTTGGGCACAAGGAGAACATAGATAAGTTAGGAATAGCAATACAATCTTTCCGACTGTAATAATGTCTGGCTCCTGTTGGTGGGAGCCAGACAGAAAGCTGAGCTGAAGATGTTTAGCACTTGACAGTTGTATTGAGGCTATCCTAATTCTCAAACTACAACAACATGCTGCCTGTGGTGCACGTCACTTTACTGTTCATTTCACTTCTTCCTAAGCAGCTTGGGTTTACAAACTCATTAGTTACCTGGCCAGCAAATTCCTCCTTTGATTTCTTTAATCTTTGCATCTCAGTTGCCCTGAGGAGCCCTGACAGCATTGAAACCTGCTTGTTAGCACTTTAACATTTAAAGCAGTAGACTTCGCATACATTGGTTGGTTTTTTTTTTTGCTCGTTTGGTTGTTCTTTTCTGAGTAGCTTGATTGCAATATAAATTGCCATCTCCTCCACTCCTCCCATTTGGTTATCTGAGAGCTGAGCTATTAACAAGGCAGAAGCTGCAGCATGGCTGTGAGCACCCCAGTAACTACTGAAATGGAAGGGAAAATACAGCGGAGTAGTCTCCTCTTGTGTTCTTCCCAGCCCAGGCAACGCCCTTCTGCAAAGGTAAATCAGACACAGGAGCCGGGGCCTGTCCAGGGCAAGAGATTTCTAGCATGGATAACTGCTAACGTGCCACAGAGCTATCACAAGTTGGAGCTGCCTGAGAAGTTGCCAGAAAGGTAATTTAAAAACAAAAGTACAGGCTGCTTATGATTCCTAGCAGAAGCTTTCTCCCCAGAATTTTGAAAATACACCATAGTTTAGTACTTAGTATGTGCTTGCTAGTTAATTTAGTATTTATTCTTTTTTCCTTTAAGACATAAAAAAATCTAAACATCTGCCAAAAAAAATGCAAACAGGCCTTCATGTCCAATTTAAAAAAATCCCTTTTCTGACAAATATTCACATTAAAAATAAGTTTTGATATGTAGACATATGCAATAAATCAACTGTTTTCTCATCTCCTGCTTTCTATTGTACAAAAGTTAAAAAAAAAAAAAAAGGAAACGTTACTTTCTTCCTAGTATAATAATCATAATAGTTCGACACTTTCAGATAGATAGGTGGGCAGTTTTATTTTTGACTTCTTAGGCTCCTTTTAAAGAACACTTCATATTTCATTCATGTCTAGTGCTAGTTATTGTACTAGTGAGACAAAATTTCACACTGTATGAGATACATAACTGATCTATTAATGCTGGGCCATCACTTACCTAGCAAGATATTGCCCCCAGTCTATGTATCCAAATATTTCTATACTTGGATATAAATGATATGACTGGGCAAGATCCCACTTTTGCAGGGCTTTACTTGTTTTTGTTTTTCCTCAATTTAAAATGTACCATAAAAACAACTATATTTGCATGTTAGGCAGTAATCATTTTTCAGCACACAGATAGCAAAGCTTGCCAGTTTTAATTCATTCTGATTTTGCAAGGCATATGAAACTAACATGTCTAAAAAAAAAAAAAAAAAGCTAAGTATTCTTCAGCGTCCTTAAAAGAATCAAGTTAAGTTCATCAGTGCACCTTGACCATGCTGTCTCTGCTAAAACTTGTTTAACGGTAGCAATACTGTTCTGATTTGCCCCTTGTTCCACAGTCTGTCTAACGCAAATGGACACTTAACGCCAGCACATCATTCAGGTTAGCAAATTGATTTATAATGAATAACTCTCAGAATGCATAGAAAATATCTGCAAGCCCTTTGTGTTCTGTAAATAATACATGTGCTGCTTTGGAACATTTGTCCAATCCTAGACGTCAAATGAAATTAACCATTTTAGATAGTATTTCACTACTCGGAACACAAACAAGAACCGTAATGACATGGGTGATGGTTCTTTAAATTGAGAAGATTGAAAGTTAATGACATGCAGGCCCTGATTTAACATGCTACAGATCTATGTTACTTTTTATCAACAGTGATTTTATTTTATTTTTTTTTAATTTAGTAACATAGTCTTGGTTCTTCTATTTCTTCTTGCACAAACTAATGCTTGTGGCTGTGCATATCTACCTCACACAACTTAATTCAGTATTTTATAATTTAACACATGCATATCACATTAAGGTACTTTCGAAACATCTTTCTCTGCCTTGTCAAGCTGTAAGAGTATGTTTTTTCTTTAAATATGGGATAGAAAATGTTGTCTCCATATGTTGAAAAGTAAAATATTAGTCACGAATTGATTTAACTCACTAAGTAACAAACCTGCAGAAGGGCTAGTGCTTTAATCCACTTTTGTACTTAATTTCTTTTATGACTTCTAAATAGTAGAACAAAATATGTTGTGTAATTATTCATTTTAATGTGTGATTTCTTGAGTTAAAGCTCTCGATGAAAAACCCAAGGGAAAACTTCAAGGTTTTTGTTTTTGCTTTTCCCATAGCGTTATCATAATTTCAAATGGTCTATCTGATTCTTTCTGTACAATATGGATGAAGATAGTTAAGGCTTGGTTCACCCTCTTCTAAGTCATGAACTGAACTCTTAATTTTTCATGAAGAACACTGCATCTGGTTCAACTACAGATAACAGGCTAAGCAAACAGGACTAGCTTCTCAGCTGCAGTTACTTCACAAAGCTCTGTCTGTACACAGGAGCACTCTCTGCGTGGTCAGGATTTAGCTGAGAAGTCGGCATTCAGCGCATGAGGCTATAATCCATTTTCTCCCCTACTGCTGAATGTAATTTATCCCATTGGCAAGCATTTTTCTCTAGCCTTGTGACAGCAATTCAATGAATTCTAGTGGATTATTGTTCTTTGCTTCAAAGGCTCTTAAACAAGATTAAAGTAAAAATAAGGTGAGGTATAGAACAAAAACACAATTCAATATTGTAAATGCTGTAGTGTAGGGGACAAACAGTGAGAATAAAGAGAAACATATTGCAACATAGATCAACTAAATGCA
This sequence comes from Anser brachyrhynchus, assembly GCF_964034855.1. Taxonomy (NCBI): domain Eukaryota; kingdom Metazoa; phylum Chordata; class Aves; order Anseriformes; family Anatidae; genus Anser; species Anser brachyrhynchus. The sequence continues at coordinate 9,976,421 of NC_137696.1, read as the reverse complement.
AAAAGCAAAACAGTTAGGTATTTTGCTCCTCGTTCAGCTTGTACCCTGTTGCTCTGCATTCTAACAACTGCCCAGCAGGGCTGAGATGCCTTGTAACATGTGCTAATGCTATCAAAGCAGATCTAGATTGGTTGTGTGCGCCATCACCTGTCATCTGAGTCTCTCAGCGCAGCCAAGGCAGCAGAGTAGCTTCACGCAGCCCACGTGATCACATCTGCAGTGTGTCATAATGCAGCATACGCAGAGTGCACCTGGAGCAGCCCAAGGGGGAGAGCCTCTGCTTCTCAGTCATCACACCTGCAGGATAGTCCAGAACAGATCAGAAAACTGTAAATGGCCTACTGTGTGAGATAATATCAATTTATTCTATAAAGTATGAAATGACAGATTTTGTGCATAAGTATCTATTTCATAATGAGTTTTCTCTTGCTTTTTGAGCTCAGCATGCTGATTAATCAAGTGACTGTGAGCATCAAAAACTATGACAGTTTAATTACACCTGTCTTTCTATGTTTGAAATATTACTAATTTGCTTATTAAAATAATCAATCTCACAATCTTTAAATTACATGAAATGTTGTGGTGGTTCACGACGTTAGAACTGTAGAAAATGTTTGGGCCTAATATGAATTTTCTTACTACTTTCTTACTAATATTGCTTTTATTTTACTACTACACCTAGCTGAGAAAAACTGTCCCTTGTTCTCAGAGTACCATCATTATCCATGAGAGGTCACTCTAGCCAGAGAGATGCTTAGCTGTAAGAGATCTCTCACCTGCACAATACACCTGAATAATCAAGAAGTTTTTGGCACTCACCCTACTGGTCTTGACCGTAAATTAGCTATTCATATCTAATGAGGCTAGATTCTGTACTCCTAAGGAAATGGAAGAAAAAAGATTGACAATGATTACTCACATCAATCCATATTTTTTAAATGGCTGTTCACTACAATACCGTGAACAGGAAGAAAATGTGTTACAAAATAAACTTTTTTCATATTTTTACTTTCTCTGTATTTTCTCACTACAATAAATTGGAAGTTTGCACTAGATTGTAACAGGGCAGAGAGCATATCTTGGAAAACCAGGCAAATAATGTTTAAAACTTCCTTTGTTTTATTAATAAAAAAAATAGAATTGAACTCCACAAACTGTGGGTCCCTATCTTGGATATCATCAGCATGCTGAAATCACAGTGAAATAAAAAGATGCTCCCCTCGCTACAAGAAGGACATCGAGGTGCTCGAGCGAGTCCAGAGAAGGGCAATGAAGCTGGTGAGGAGTCTGGAGAACAAGTCTTACGAGGAGCGGCTGAGGGAGCTGGGATTGTTCAGCCTGGAGAAGAGGAGGCTCAGGGGCGACCTTATCGCTCTCTACAGGTACCTTAAAGGAGGCTGTAGAGAGGTGGGGGTTGGTCTGTTCTCCCACGTGCCTGGTGACAGGACGAGGGGGAATGGGCTAAAGTTGCACCAGGGGAGGTTTAGGTTGGATATTAGGAAGAACTTCTTTACCAAAAGGGTTGTTAGGCATTGCGATAGGCTGCCCAGGGAAGTGGTTGAGTCACCGTCCCTGGAGGTCTTTAAAAGACATTTAGATGTTGAGCTTAGTGATATGGTTTAGTGGAGGGCTTGTTAGCGTTAGGTCAGAGGTTGGACTAGATGATCTTGGAGGTCTCTTCCAACCTAGATGATCCTGTGATTCTGAGAAACAGAGTTTGAATCAGACCACATGTGTGAAATATGAAAGTTAAGGAATGTTAGGGTAGTAAATCTAGCTTTGTTGCGAAGATCTGGATTATAGGAGGCTGTTACTTCATTTTTAATACTTGATGGTTTTGATTAAATAAATGTTTATAGCAGATGAAATTGTTCTCAGAAAATATCATCTGTACCTATAACCACTGCCATGTATAAAACTTCGAAGACAGTCCAACACTGGCAATCACCTAGTTGAAGAAATAGGAGGTGTACACAATAGAATTTTATATATATACACATATATATCTATAATGGTCAGTCAGAAGTCAATACCAGTCACACTGTGGCCAGTGATGCCAGTACCAGAACACCAAGACACCCCCAGTAAAGCACATGATGTGCAAAGCTCATGTGCCTTGCTCTTTCAGCAGGATATAGCATGTAGAAATTTAAAGAACAAAAGTTGCCACCAAAAATCCTGCTGTTCATTTCTTCTTCTTCATTTCTTAATTATAAAGCAGAGAAGTGATTGCAGGAAGGGCCAACATTTTACAGAGCCCATTGTGGTCTAGATGATCAAAGGATGAGTATGTATATTTTATTCCCTCTGATTCTGTAGATTAAATATAACCTGGAAACAGTCTGTATTATCTTTTCCACAGAGACCGTTATCTTTGAAATCCAGCTACTTTCTTTAGCCCCTCATGGTAAAAGAAAGGCAGTGAAAACTATCCCAGCAATTGTCTTCTGAATAAAATGGAAAGATAGCACTACGTAATTCTCAAGAGAATGAAGAGCTGGATTCTCTTAACTTGGAAAAGAAATGTCAAATTTTAAAGGTTATGTAAACTTGTGGCAAGATTTAGGCATGTCTCAGATGAATCATCATAGGAAGGAAGCTGAGTCAAGTCAATGGCAGCCAGGATACTTAGCTGAAAGGAAGGGGACACCTCCATCCTTCCTGTGACAGAAAAAATCCACAGTGATCTTTCCACAGTTTCTGTGGGAAGATCAAGATCTCTGTAATGGTGACAGCAGTTTTGAATAGATAGTTGAATTTCCATGAAAAGATTACAGAAAGACAACTCCAAACGCATGCCTGGATAAAGGCTGGCAATAACCCATCAGAGATTATCTGGAAGACCATTCAGGCAGGAGGTATGGCTGTGAGCTGTGCTGTGTTAGGCGTGCAGAGATTCTGCAGCTGTATGGTGCACTCAGCCAGGCTGGGGCTCTGCATACCACTCTGTGTGCTCTGTACCTCTGGGCTCTGAGCAGGGATGAGCACAGCAGACTAAGACAAATGGTTTTATTGATCTGCTCTATGAGGCAGTCCTGGACTGCACTCTAGACATACAGCAAAACAAATATATTATGGTTGGTTGGTCGGGCTTTCTCTCTAGGCTAGGAGAAAGAATTTGAAAGAATATATTTGAATTTGAATATACTTATATAAAAGTAAAGAAGTAAAAAAAAAGTAAAGTATAAAGTAAAAAATATATTTGAAAGAATACAGTATGTCTGATCCTTCAGAAATGAGCTTACATTGAGTCCGAGGACGGAAAAGACTCACTTTTTTCACTTTTTTTCTGCTAAGACTATTTCTGGACAGATCCTAGCATTTCATCAATGCAAATCAGGATTTCCACCCACAAGGAATAAGAGCTTAGAGCCAATTCCCCTGTTATTATTTTGTAGTTAAATTGTAAAATCACTGAGAGGCATCAATCAGGACTGGATTAATGTAATGCCAGGCAAAAAAAACAAACAGAACTAGATCACAGTTCCTGCCTCTGATCCCTCCCCAGCCAAGTTCTTATGGATTTGATATAATTTTAAAAATTATTTCCAGCTCAAATAGAAGGTGCCTATTTTGAAAAACCAATTAATGTGACCGTCTCACTGCATCTGCAGTACATTCATCCATAACAATGAGTTTTAAGTGGTATTTTGTGTATGAAAGATCTAGGACATAACACAGATGTTTCTGGGAGGGAAAATCTCAGTGTTCGTTATTAATCACAGCTCTCAGATATGTATAGAGTGGGCAGGATATATCACAGAGGAATAGCGTTAAACTGAGATGTGATGCTTTTTGGCATCTATACCAGGAGTGCTTTAGAAGAAACAAACAAACAATCAAATACAAAAATCCCAAACCCCTCATGAACAACAGCAGCAAACGGTCACTTCAGCAGAGGGTGAGTAATAAATGTCATTCAAACAATATTCATACAGAATGCCATTATTAGTCATATTTCATCTAATAATAATGACAATGAAACAGGGACTGAAACAACTTAAAAAGTCACCTACCTGAGCAAGACAAGCACACTCTACTAAGAGTTTAAACAGAAAATATTTGGAAGCAAAAACAGTGGATGGTTGGGTGTCTGTGCATGCTTGCTCATGACAACGGTTTTCAGACCTTAGAAAACATTAACAAAAGACAAACAGCAAAACTGTTCTTATGTTCCTGTTTACTCAGTCTGCCACATGAGTATGTAGAGCCTTCACATGCATGTGACAGCAGCTTCTCTCAGACAGTTAGTGTTTTCTAGCCATCAAGTGGCATTTAAATAGTACCAGGAGGTATTAGCCATAAACATGGCTAAATGCAATACTGCAAACATGTTTATGTTAGATTGAAACTTTTAATTGTTACTGCCTAGGTGCCATTGGAATAGATCTAAGAAAAAGCTTTTCTGTTAAATTGATGCCTAAGCCACAGGTGGTAAAAGGGTCTAAAGTTTTTTCCATTTCCAGCACAAACAACTCTTTGGTATGTGCAAGAGCTATTTATACTAAACATAAGTAGTCACTCAGTAAGCAGAAGCCCATCCTCATACCTGCCATTCATACAAAGCTAGCAGACAACTTATCTGAGGCCCTCCTTTTTGCCTAAGTTCTCAGCAAAGCCTGGCAACATTCATTTTTTCCAACCAACACCATTTTTCTGTAGGTAAATCGGTGGCTCAGCAGCCAAGCAGAATCTGCTTCCAGCAGTACCTGGCTCCAGCCTCTTGGGGTGCCTCAGGCGAAATGCCTTCACCCATTCTGAAACAGATCTTGGTGGCCTCCTCGCTCTCCTCCGCAGTAGGCATTGGCAACAAAAGCAGTTGCTGAAGCCGAGTATCTTTTGCATTGCCTTCTTGGAAACCCTGCAAGAGGAAAATTAAGTGTTGGATCAAATAAGATTATTTTACTGGCTAGCCAAAGAGCTTAAAAAAATACTGCCTTCTTAAAAAAAATACTGCTTTCGTAAGCACTTATTAAGCTTATAACACTTTGGCAAAGCAAAGTTAATTTGTAAAGTACTACATAATTCTGTTGCCAACCAAATAGCTTATTTGTACATTTAAAATGAAAGAAAATGAGTATGCAATGATATACGTTTCAGGCTAGGCAAACAAGCTCCTTCCACAATGAGGGAAAATGGTGTTGTTATTTGCAAATTTTTGTCTTTTTTTCATTATGTTTTCAAATACATTTTAAAGTATTTATTTTTATGAGAGTTAAATTGGAAATATATTTAGACTATTCTTTTTGAACACAGATGCCCTTTTTGAACAGGTTCGTTCACACTCCATCTTGATTTATACTTTTCAGCCTTCCTCATATTTGCGATAGTGAGGAGGATTCCAGAACTCACGGCACGCTTATTACTGTTGCTCATCTAAAGTAAAGCTTATGTCACTGAGTTTCTATCTCAAGAATTATATTTAGTTAGTTTTATACACTGTATTAACACTAAAGAAAACAAGAAAAGCATCAATGACGTTTATGTTGTACTGACAATGAACAGTAGGTTGCAGTATTGAGGAACACTTTTAGCAACATGACAGCTCCTGATAGGAAATTAATGCTTTTTAATTGGAAAAAAAATCACAAAAAACTCACCATGTAAGTTAAGATTATATGAAAATATGTGAGACTGAACCTGTAGATCCACATATTTAATTTTAAGGTTTTCTTCTTGTTTTTTTTTTTGGCTATTAGTTCATGACTAGTGTACTTCACTGCTACAATAATGATTTATAACAAATCATCTTTTCTAAAAATGAAGATATATTTTCAGCATAACAATGCATATTGTTTAATGCTTCCACAATTTGACCATACTAAATATCACAAATAAAAAAAAGAACACGCCAAGGTTTTATTGAAGGATGAAATATGAAGTTCAATATGAGCACCATTGCTCACAGAAAGGCTGCAGCCTTGCAATCAGAGCCTTCAAATAAGCTTTTTGTCTGTCGCTGCTGAGTAGGTAAAGAGCCTATTTGTCATGTGACTTATTTTCCATGAGAATTATATAATGCAACAACAACAAAAAAATCATAGGAAGAAAGCTAGGATAACATGGAATTTATTCCATTGGATAATACTGAGATGAAAAAGGATGAAGAAACCAAGTATTTCTGGTTAATGATTAGAGTATGTCTGTAGGTAGAATGTGAACTCAACAATAATTTCATTCGTTTATCATGACTGTACTAAGGGAAGACAGAATTGAAAGCATGTTAAAGGACAGGTAAATAAAGCAGGACTGATGGCATACCGAAGTGAAATGACACAGCTCATAGAAACACATTTTGTAACTGACAGAACAGGTTGAAGTTTGAGTGTGATATAGGTTAAAGTGACACAGAAAATCAAGTCAGGTGATTATTTAACTGTAATTCATATCCCACCAAAACAAAACAAATCTAGAAAACATTTTGTTAGTGAACACTTCAAGACTAGATATCCAATATAATTATTAAAAAATACAAATTTATGTGACAACCTAGGCGGTAGTATACATAGGACAGGAATGTTCTACCTATCATACATCTTCACGTGCTGCGTCCAGTAGCCAAAATGTTGCTGATCCCTGAGATACTTTTTGACATTTACAGCGTTGTATATGATAAATTGTAAAGAGAGTAAAATATGTTTTAAAGAGAGTAAAATATGTTTTTTTTATATAAAAACTAGATATAAGCCCTCTAAATTATGAGTGTGGCTCGTAACTGTGGCTCTCCCTGCAGTTAATATTCAGGAACTATACAGAGAAGCAACAGGTCAGGCTTAAAAAACATTCTTGCAGCTAAAGTAAAACAAGGAATTAGGAATTCATAATTCATTAGACATCTTATCAGACACCCACATCCAGTGGTTGACAAAAGAAAAAAAAATCACTTTCTAATGTTTCTGAGCAGACAGAAATAAAATAATGAGATTACAAATGTTTCTGCATTGCTGCATGAAGATATTCCAGCCAAGCTTCCAGTATGAGTGGATTTGCATGCCTGTGGGTAATGTAACCCACAGCTTCTTGAAAGCTATTCTTGCTTCTGTCCTTATGAGGCTACTTAAAGAGTATGAATATACAAGAATGTGAGAGGTTATATCAGGTGTCTCTTCTAGAAGGCAAAGGTCCTGCCTACATAATATTTATTCTTGATTTATTTTAATTAACTTTTTGCAGATTCACATTAACAAAATGTATACTAATAATCAAAGCACTCAAATTAGATGTTAAAATACAATGGTTAATAACAGAAGAATAACGGACAACATCACAGGTGATAAAATACTGTATGTTAAGACTCCATTTTCTTGAACTACTTAAAGTGCAAATATTATTTCCTATTTACAACGTAGCTTAGCTGCTTGACATTCAGAGATAATATCTAACCTTGTTATTAATACTATTGATCCTATAAATCTCTCAGGACAATCTTCACTGGACAGAACCTTGTCCTCAATATTACAGTATTTGCTCTTAAGACAAGAAATATAACTTGTTTATTCAAAGACACTGCAAGATTCTTAGAGAATTAAATGTTGTAACAATAAAATATAAGAAAATGAAAAATCTTAAGCCCTTAAGAGCTTATTTACGTTAAAAGTTAAATGCATTGCCATTATTTTAAACACATTTTCTGAACGGTTACCTAAAAAGAAGGAAGGAGAGAGGGCTGATTTAGCAATTGCTTATTACTGAAAATTTCAAAGCATCTAAGTTGATTTAAATGAGTGGGAGGTAGTCAGAAAGACAGTCATGAAAATGCTAGACCCTATATGAATTTGAAATACTTTAAATAGCTTTAAAAAACATTCAAATTATATGCAGAACTTATTTCAACAAGGGTTAAAATACAGTGAAAGTAACACCTTTGAAAATCTTTGCAACTACATTCCTCAAGGACCACTGAAAGAGGTAATTTATAGAGGTGCAGCATATATTCTGTCCTGAAGATCTGGCATGTTACCAAAAGGAAATTAATTCACGACAAAGGACTTGTGCTATGAAAGCTCTGTTGCCTTTTCTGAAAAGCTCAGTTGTAGCAACCAGCAGCAAAAGACTTCCAACAGGTTTTAAACTGCAGAGATCAGCATGCAGAGGTAACTGACTTTTTAGCTAGTCAGTGCTTTAGCTACATATCAGTTTATCCACGAAGATGCTTAAAAAGTATGCTTCAGAAATCCTAAATTAGGTAGTTTTATAGCATTTTTCTTTGAATATGGTAAATGTAGTTGTTTTTGTGTATGTGTACGTTTTTTTGGGGGGAGAGGGTATTTTCACAAATTTTATCCAACCAGCAAAAATATCTTTTTTGTTTCCTATTTACAGCCATTCCTTTTGAAAAGGGCTTTGTAGTAACAGATTGAGAGCTTGGCAACAACAAACAAACTTTTTAATGTCTGTATATGTTTGGACAAAACAAGACATATATTTTACTTTGTGACTACTAGGATGATTTAACAGGTTAGTTGCTGGAAAGAAAACCAAAAGAATGGACAGCTAGTTTCATTGTATCATTTTTCAAAACTATTTTAAAACTATTTTCAAAACTATTGTGAAAATAGAAATGATTGTAAACTGTCAGAACAGAAACTTGGTTTTTATTACGTAAATCTGCACCATGACTTGTGCAGCAAGCCACAGCAAGCCTCTACTCAGCCCTGGTCAGGCCTCACCTGGAGTACTATGTCCAGTTCTGGGCTCCCCAGTACAAAAAAAAGACAGGGATCTCCTGGAAAGAGTCCAGTGAAGGGCAACACAGAGGATACAGGACCTGCAACATCTTCCCTATGAGGAAAGGAAGAGACCTGCGTCTGTTCAGCCTTGAGAAGACTGAGAGGGGAACTTATTAATGTTTACAAATACCTTAATTGTGGGAGAGAGAGGGATTTGGCCAACCTTTTTTCAGTGGTTTGTGGGGATGGGACAAGGGGCAATGTCCAAAAAATGGAGCACAGGAAGTTCCACACCAATATGCGGAAGAACTTCTTCACGGTGAGGGTGACGGAGCACTGGAACAGGCTGCCCAGGGGGGTTGTGGATTCTCTGGAGATATTCAAGGCCCGTCTGGACGCCTACCTGGGCAACCTGCTCTAGGGAACCTGCTTTGGTGGAGGTCGCTTCCAACCCCTACAATTCTGTGATTGGATGGAAGGATAGAAATATTCCAAAGACTTGGTTGAACATGTATTAAGCATCACATGCTCTTTTTGAGATTGCTGATGGAAATACTTAAGAGCTACCCTGCTGTAGGATTATGAAAGGAATAGAACACTGCACCATCCACAATACACAGTATGTTAAGAGGAGAAAATTGGGAATATTCTACATTTTATTAAATGTGACATTAAACATACTTATTGTGAATATCGTTGGTGGTTTGGGGTGGTTGTTTTTTTCTCTTCTCATAATTCGGAAACGGTATCTAGACGTGTGCCCGCTCTTTCCCTCTCCTCTGTTCACTGCGGTCCATGTACAAGACCCTGAGACGGCGGACGCCACCCACGACGGCGGAAATGGCCTAAGATGGCGGACACCGCCCGAGATGGCGCATGCCACCTAAGATGGCGGACAGGGCCCGAGGTGGCGGACCCCTGCGGCTGCTGACCGTCAAGCTCCCTGCTAGCACCGCTATCCAGCCCCATCCCTGGGAGAGGAGGCATTGCCGGAGCACCTGTAAGCAGGCTGCAAGCCGGGGTTCCCCTTTTCTCCTCCCTGGGGTTAGGACTAACGCCCCCAAACGCGCACCTGGCGGAAGGCCTGTGCTCCCCGCCGCTGTTAGCCGGGTGGCATTCACGGGAAGGCCCGAGACACTGGGATCGAGGTTCGGCGCCCAGCTCGGGGCCGCAGCCGCACTCCCCTGTCACAGCCCGGCGATCAGCACCACGCTGCTAACCACCACGGCTCTTCCGTCACCAGCGGCCCCACGGCTGCTGCGGGTACCTGCTCTCCTTCACTCCCGCAGCAGCGAGCCCGGCGGGGCGCTCGCTGCTCCCCGCTCCCCTCGCCCCGCCGAGGCCGGACCCCGCTCGCGCCCCGCACGCCGCTGCAGCTGCGCCGCCGAAAGGGCGGGTAACGCCGCGCGCCACCCCTGCTCGTGCCGCCGAGAGGGCGGGAAGCGGCGCCGGGCCGCGCGCGCCACCCCGGCTCGCGCCGCGGCCGTTGCACCACCGCCTCCGCTCCCGCCGCAATACGGTCACCACGGCAACCGCCCGGCGCCGGTGCGCCGCGGGGCATCCTGGGAGTTGTAGTCGCCCCCTGCCCGCTGCCCCCCGGCTGCGCGGTGAGCGAGGGCCCCGCCGGAACTCGCTTCCCCACGAGGCGCCGCGAGGGCTAGGGCGGGGGCGGGAGCGAGGCGCTGGCAACCAAAGGCGGGCGGCTCTGCCTACTCGCGGCCGTGCTGGGCGGGAGCGCCGCTGCCTCTGTCCGCCGCCACCGCTGCCAGGTGACGGTGGAGCCGCTGCTCCTCGACGAGCCCTCGCTGCTCCCTCCGCTGGAGAGGGAGGGCCGCGCCTCCACCCTCACACGCCCGAGACGCCGTCCCCTCGGCGCCGCCGTGTGGGGGCGAGAGGGCAGTGCCCGGCCCTCAGCGGGGGCAGCCCTTAGCGGGGGCCGCGCCCGGGAGCTGCCTGCTCGAGGCGCCGTCAGCCTGGGGGTCGCGGGGGACGACGTTCCCTCCGTAGGCTGTTGCTGGGGGTGGGATGCCAGGTTTTCCTCTCAGGTCCACTTCGAGCGTGGAGGGGCGTAGTGCGCTGAGGGCCGGGAGCGTTGCCGGCGCTGTGAGAGTGCGTGTGAGCCGCTGTCGACACGCTGCTCTTCGCTTTGGGCAGATAGTGAATGTGAGGCGGTGTTGTGTGGGGAAAGGCACGCGGGTCACCCTTGTAGTGGGTAGTTTATACCTGGCTTCCATTTGGCACTGTGCTGTAGTGCCTCTCTGAATGAGCTGTTGGGTTTTCGCCTCAGATTTAGCATTCTCCTTCCTGTGATTGTGGCCGAGTTTCTGGAGGGCTGGATTTGGTCTCTTGTTGAGTGATACTATAAAGCGATGGATGGCTTACCACAACATGCAGCAACCATGCTCTCCTGGTAATGACAATACAAATCCTGCTTTAGATGAAACAGAAAAGTAAGGAAGTGTGTTCCTGGGAAATACCACTCCAACGGACAGCAGTAAATCAAAAAATGAATGCAACATCACCCCCTCTTCCCCCCTATTTTAAGGCAAATTGGAGTGGTTTGTGACTGAGAAATTATAACGTGAAGTTGTCTGAATTATGTAGTCACTGTAGACTCCAAAAAGAGCAAGTTTTGGATTCTAGGGAATAAGGATAGATGGGGTAATATTATCATATTTATTCTGGTTGTTGTATGTGAATCCTCTTTCGATAGTACCTAATATGAAGACTGAGAGCATTGGATCCTGCTGAAAAGGCTTAGAAGACCCTAACCACTCAGCGCTGCCACAGCACACATCCAAGCAGTGTTCCCCCCCCAATCAAAGTAGTCCCCCTGCATTTTAAATACACATGCATTCTGCAGTTTGAAAACACGATGTTTTTTTCTTTCCCGTTCCCCCCCCCCCCCCCCCCCCCGCCTTTCAGTTTTGATCCAAAGATAGAAATCTTAGCAAGAAGAACACCCGGGAAGCTTTTTGCAGGAAGACAAGAAGGTGCAATACGAGAGATGCAGCAGGGAGCCTTTGGCAGGTGGCGGTGACGCACAGAAGTTACTTTGCCTTCGGAAAGAAAAAAGCCCTGGTTGCTGTTTATGTAGGTGTATTTTTGTTATCTCCCTTCTCCCCCAAGAAGTTACCGGGGCCGCGCAGCAGCGGGGAAGCGGCGACTGCTCGCCCTGGGCGGCAGCAGATTATGGTGGCAGCGCAGCAGTAGGAGCGGCAGCGGCAGCAGTAGCAGCCCCGATCTGCGAATGCGTTTTGCATTTACGATCGTCGCTGGAAAGTGCCACCTGAAGATTCGGCAGCCGGGCAAGGACCGCTAACGTTTCAAAGGGGAAAACCCCGACGGGGAAGGAGTTGAGGGGAGGAGGGGGCAGCGCTAGGTTTTGTGCGTGCTTGTGGGGAGAGGGGATTGGTTATCATGGCGGATCGGACAGCTCCTAGATGCCAGCTCCGTCTGGAGTGGGTTTACGGGTACAGGGGTCACCAGTGCCGCAACAACCTGTACTACACGGCGGGCAAAGAGGTGGTCTACTTCGTGGCTGGAGTCGGCGTGGTTTATAACACCAGAGAGCACAGCCAGAAATTCTTCCTAGGGCACAACGACGATATTATCAGGTAAGGGGGTTGACTTCTCTTGTGGTGGGGCGGGGTGGGGTTTAAAAGGAAGGGAGGAGAATGTAGGGCTGGCAGAATACCCCCCTCCTCGCTTCTCACAGCTCTGCTTGTACCTGTCGTTTTAAAGCAGCTCAGATTTGTTATCAGCTGTCTGGGTAAAAGCTGGGTATCTAGATTAGATTATTATTATCTTTGTAGCACAGCTTCAAAACGTTGCTATAACACAGAAGGTAAGTTTTTCTGTTGCACTGCACCAAAAGCAAAATAGATTATTTCCATATAAAAATGCAATGGGAAGATCTTAGTGCAACAGTGCTGCAAAACTGTGGATCCAGCAGCTAATCTCCCCAGCACTGGGAACCTGTATCACCAATTCTGATGTCTTAGACAAGGCGGGTGTAGTTCTCCTTACACCCAGCACAAGAGTGCCATAAACCTGGCCATAAACATACCATTCTGAAAATTTCCCTGAAAAATCGAGTAGAGCTGTTGGTACTCCAGTCAAAATAATTCCAAGTGTGCTGGTGCAAGATGGCTACAAAAGCACAGGTCTTGCTCCTGATCTGGCTAATTTCTTGTCTCTTTCTTTCAATTTCTGCTTAAAAAGTGAATTTGATTGATGTTACCATACTACAGGGATACTAATTTTATTCCACCACACAAAGTAACAGAACAAAAATGTGGTTTCAGAGCTCAAGATAGCCTTTTAAACAATGTGTTCAGAATATAGAAATGAAGTCAGTAAATAGAAAATTAATGTTGTCTCCACTCCTGCTCTATTCCTGACAAAAACCTGAAACTAGAATATCCTCATAAAGGGAGTTGCATGGTAATGACAGTCCTCTGAGCACAGCTAGCTGCTGCCCTCCCTATTCACCTGAATTCAGCATGAATGAAACGTTTTTTTGATGAAAATAGTCCCAGGTGACTCATGATGCAGTAGTACTGTGGAAATACCTGCTGAAGTCAGAGTTTTGACACTGGATAACAAAATCACATAATTGTCATATAATCATTCTGGAGTCTTGTTTACAGAAAACCATCCACTTTTCCCAGTGAGAGCTTGGCTGCTGTGACTCCTAGTAGCGTTTTTCTCCTCCCTTTTATAATCTGAGTTAAAGCAGTGCCATTTCAAGAAAATTCGGTGCACGTGTTCACAAGTTTATTGTGGTTTCAAAGGTGTTATCGCTTCCAGAGGGTTATTCAAATAGACTCTTAGTTGTTCAGATAACTAAGAGAGGAATGACTATTTTAGATGTATCCACAGTATCATGAAATGCAAGTTTTCTTTACTGCAGGGAAATAATTTTTGATACTCTAGGGGATATGAAGTGTAATCCGTATAGAGAGTAGTATGTATGAGCTGATGTTTGAATTCTTAATAAATACTAGAAAGATAACTTGTCAAGACACAGCTGCATATATCCATTATTTTTTTATACTTGATAACGCTTCCCTGCCAAACCCAACTGTGTTGGACAACTTCTGTGCCTTCTCTTTTAAAACATCTCATATTAGGACACCACTTTTGGCAGTGTCACATTTAGAGCTTAAAATGGGTATAGAAAGATTGTGAGTGCCTCGTATTTGTACACTAACTAGAACTGTAACACTAATTTGACACTAACTGTGCCTGGTCTACTTTTTTTTTTTTTCTTAAAGAAAACTAGCAGTCACCTGTTCAAATTAGCAGGTGTTTTGAGGATTCATTGTCTGTTCAGTTATTGTTTAACTAATGCTTTTGAATGATGAGTTTTGTTTCTGATCCAGGTCAAGATGAGAATTCTCTAGGATGACCATAGTTTCTGCAGAGGATGAAATGTTTTGTGCCAGAAAGCATGAACAGGGCCCAAGATGTCAGTTGATTTCCATTTTTAGTGGCCAAGAAAAGTTGCTGTCATAATGGTTTTAAGGAAGGAAAGAGTTGTTATTTAAGTGTCTCCAAAATGTTGCTAGAATATTCTGTTGTTTGCATCTGTTAATGTTTGCCTCTTCTGCCTTTGATGCACTTTGTAGACCTTATTGAGGAATATTCCATCACTGTCAGTACTTTAAAGTCAGTGGTTCCTTGTATGAGTATTGCTGATATATCTAATAAATGCAGGAATTTAAATTATCACACTTTAGGCTTCACAGCATCCAATAGAGTTGAATGAGAAGAATATAATTCTCACGTTTTTCTGCTTTTGTTGGAATGTATTTCCCTGAGACTACCTTGTAAACAACAGTGCATGTATTTGCAGTCCAACAGACTACTTTTTAAGGAGGTTTGAAACATATTAAAAAAAAAAAAAGTAGAACTTGCAGACTTTGGAAAAGATTGCAGGATCATTAATACTGTAAATCCTTGAAGCAGGCAGAACCCCTTCCAGTGGTTGCCATTAGCTCGTCCCATGTTGAAAGCTTTCAGCAAATACTATTTTGTGGAAACAAATGATGAACCTGTTATTCAGAGGGTTGAGAACATGTGCATTACCTTAAAATGTTTACTACAATCATGAAAGTAGATACCTTCCCTTGGTGAAAAGGTCACACGTAAAAGCGTATGCTCACTGTTTTCACAATTTTAATAGTCTTGTCTCTTGCTTTGTATCAAGGTAATGCAGTTGGACGTCATTTAGTTTTGGCTAAAATAGACCAGGCTGTTGGATTAATGGAGAAATGATTTTTTTTTTTTTCCTCCAAGATTTATATATGAAAAATTCTGTTTGTGTAAGGAACTTAACATACTGCACTCAGCTAGTAAGGTAGATGTCCAGGGTGTGAACAAGGGTATGAACAAGTGAGTTCTGAAGTATTTAGTTTCTTGTGTGAGGCAACTACAAGGTGCTGTACTTCCGAGCTCATCCTCCTTTAAACTTCCTAATGAGATACGGTTCTGGACTGCTGAATTTAACTTTGAAGTGAGTTCTGCTTTGTGGAGGGGTTGGACTGGCTTGGATGCCCTCCAGAGCTCCCCTTCAAACCTAAAGCATTTTATGATTCTTTTGTTACTTCCCATCATATAATGTTATTCTTCTTGCACATTAATTAATTGTGAATAGTTAATGCTATTGTTTATCAAGTACTGTCATTATAAAACAGGGTGAGAGCATGTGGTTGAAATGAATAGAATTGGTTCTGGTCTCTGACTACTGATGAGTTTTATTTGGACCCTAAAAATGCATGCCAGTTATGAAGTTTGCAGTCAAAGAGCATGAAGTATACCCTATTTTTCTCCCTCTGTCTTTTTTTTTATTTATTAAAAAAAAAAAAAGCTGTGATGGTCAAGCACAATCTAGCAGCTTAGGGGTGGTGAAGGTCAGAATATTACTGTTTTCTCTAAGCTGAGAGCCCTGCGTTTTACTCTAATGCCTTTATTACAGACCACAAAGCAATCCTGAAGTTGCTTGCATGGTAGCTCTTGTTTGTTCTTGAAATGTGATCTAGCTGAAGCATCATAGCTGATGTGTAATAGCTATGTCCAAGTCTAGCTATTGCAACGTTTTTACATAGAAAGTGTAGTATAGATTGTCATTACACACATAACTTATTTTCATTGAATTTGGTCATTTGTGCTCTACAGGATTAGGTTTTGGAAGTTGTAATACTAACATATGGGTATTGTTTTCCTTCCTGATTAACTTGAAAGTGGGCTTTACAGAAGGCCATTGTAATGACTGTATGTTAACATGTCAGCAAGAATGTTGCATCCATGCAGTGTCACTGCCTTCAATGAAATTCATGCAAGTGTAGGATTTATGTTTAGTATTACTGCTTGCAAGACTGGATTGTAAGTTGTGACTGTAATTGAGCTCTTGCAAAAGAACAGAAGGTTTTCTTACTCTTATTGTGTGTTACTTTGCTAACAGCAAGCAATTAGATGATTCCTTGTTTTCATTGCCAATAATGTCTGCAATATTGAACGGTTTTCCTGGATATGCAAAAACTCGCTGAGAGAACACCTTTTACATTGTATTGAAGACTTCATCTACACTTAGTAGGTTTCTCATCGTTTCTACCTTACATTCTGAATGAGATTGTGTAAGTTGTTAAGAACATCTTAATAATGATAAGACACCTATATTTAACTTGACAGATACCTTCGTGTATATGATATGTTGTGGTATTATGCATTATGGTGTATGTATGTGGTATATGTTGTGGTATATGTATGGTGTATGTTGTGGTATTATGCACATTATATCACATTATGTGATTTTTTTTTTTTAAATCACATTTTGCTTTCTAACTGGCTTAAAACAAGTCACCTGTAAGGCAGGGAGCTGCACAAGAGACTGCTCCTTTTCTCAGGCACCTCTGTGGTGTTTGCTGCCTGGGCATGTTACCTGGAAAGTCAGCCTATGATCTGTGGATACCAAAGCATGTCCTTTATGTAAGGCTGCTTACGATGTAGTAGCGATGTAGGATTTATCAGAATATTGCTGTAAGTATGCTGGTGTACGTGTTCTACTGTGCTGACAGATTGAGATTAAAAATGTGGATGTGCCAATAGTTATGAGATTTACTTTGCTGCGAGAGTGACTGGGGGCCTGGTTTGTTCTTTAAAGTGTTCTTTTCAAGAGGCTGGATTCATATTAGAAAGTGACTGTTTTCTTGTCTTTCTGTAGTTGGGGAAGAAAGAAATATGATTGCTTGAGGCAATGTCATATGTTGTTGACTATAGTAAACATAATTTTGGAATAAGTAAATTGATGGCAGAGGTTTGCAAATCAAACCCCCAAAGTGAAAATACCAAAAATGTACTTGAATAGTTTTATTTAAATTTTTGTATTAAAATATTTATGTTTATAGAGGGTGCTTATTTGAATGGATCTAAAATACTTCAAATTTATGTAGAATTGACACCTTTTTGATGGCAAGTTACAGCATTTGTTTCCTGTAAAATGATATTCAAGTTAATGTTTTTATTTCTTGTAATTTTATGGAAAATTGTACTGTCTGTAGCTTGTTTTTAACCTGGACTTCAGTCACAGAAGGTGCCCATGCAGGACAGCTGAAACATAGCAACCAAAAAAATAGGAAAGTAGCAATGAAGCCAAATGAGACTTTTAACAACAGAATTTCCAGACGTGTTTCCTATGCAAGTGCTATGCAGGTACCTAAGCAAAGCCATTACAACTTGAAAAGCATGATTGTGGAACAGCTAGGGTGAAGCAGAGTCTGAGATCTGAGCATTCTAAAGTGATTTGGAAAGCGTTTTGAGACTGTAGGTTGTTAAAGGATTTTCGTATTATGGAAATCCTCACCCTAGAAATGCCCCAAAGGAACTAATTTTATCAGCTTACGGCTTCTTTTACATTCAGTCTCAAAAAACAGGGGAAAATGCCTGTTCTTTCAGGACTTTCTGGTGGCTGCTCTTATATTTGCTCTGTTTGATTGCTATGGTGTGTTAGGATTTTAAGCCTTTACTGAGGTGTGAGTTGGCATAAATATTTTTCTTAAATATCCATATTAATGCATCAGACGTGTGGAATATATAGTTACTGCATCTTATCAAATATAACTTTAAAAAACATAGATTAGTTAAAAAGATAAAAAGTTTAGCAGACATTTATACAATATGTCTGTGAGAATTGTCATTTAACCACATTATTTAAACAGTCTAATCATTATACATCCCAGTGAGACATCTTATATGGTAGTAGGAATATAAGAAAGATTTACTGCTTGCTCAGTCACAGTTTGTGTGTTTGTTTGGACAAGTGAAAAGATGGTTGTTGTTAAAAATTGCAAGTAGACTTTTGAGCATTTAAATCATCAGTTAGATTTAACTCATTATCAAAATGGAAAAGAAAAATCTTGTTCAACAAAACAGGAAGCACTCGTATTCTTCTGCAGAAAATGCTTGGATTGTTATTATATTTCTATCTTTGCAACGTTGAAAAATGACAAGCATTTAAGCCTTTATCAGCTAGTGTATTAAGTTTTTTTTCATTGGATTTGTTAGAAGAAACTCATCACACAGAGCTGTGCGTCTTTTTGAAAATCAAGGTTTGGGTATTCATTAATCTTATATTGGAGTCTTGGAGTTAGAGATCTGTCATTTTACCTTCTTCCCATTGCTTACATTAGTTTATCTTGAAATTTAAATTTAAATTATTATTTTAATCTAGATGACTAGGAATCTTCAGGTACTGGTGTGCAATTGCTCTTTACCATCAATCATAGGAAAATGCCTTGTTATGAGCCATTCTGAATTTATCTTGATCATTCAAAGGATGGGGATGGGGGAACTTATGGGACAGTTTTGTATTACTGTTTCCTACCATAGAACTTCCTGCAAAAGTGTACAAATTTTAACTTTTACAGAAGTTCATAAACACAAACTGTCTCATAGAAGAGGTAAACCTCCAAGAACTATTCTTTCCGTCTTTCTTAACCTGACTAAACAGATTTCAGATTTATATAGGCAGTTTCCAGATACTTTCTTGATTCTAAGTCTTGATTTTTTTATTTTTTTTGCCAGGAGGAACTACAACTCTATTTATTAATATTTTTTAAAACACAATGAAAAAAACAATCGTGTGTTTCAGCACTTAGTGCAGAGTAATGATGCCTGGGATAACTTGTTTGTAACTGGATATGACAAGAAAGAATCATCTTTGATAAGGGCTACAAATGCCCTTCTTACATCTTCACCATAGGAGTTGGCAGCCAAGACTTTCCAGATGAGGAGGTGTAGGTTGCTACAGTCCATGCTTCAGCCTTTTTCTCAAGGACACAAGAGTTGCAATTCCTTTGAAAACGGAAGAGGGATTATCTTATTTTATTTTATTTTTAGTTTGTGCATGGAATTGCAGAAGAGAACTCCTCTGCTATAGTGTCTCCTTGAGAGTAGAAGCAGGGTTTTCAGCTTGAGGGAGGTTATTTCTTAAATAAAAGTCTTGGGTGATGAGAAGGAACAGCAGCAATACTTCTGTTAACCTCTGTAGAAGGATGAACTGCTGGAACAGTTATTAGGTAGCATAAATATTTCAATGAATTCTCCTCAGTGGCGTTAGTACTAGGCTTAGGTGTTGTATCCACAGGCTTTCTTCAACTCAAATCATTTCTGCAGGATGCCTCTCACAGGAACCTTAGTGAACAACAAACACGTAAAATTTGTACTTTTTTTTCCACCTGAAGTATTTGATTTGGAATAGCAGCTTGTTTTTTTTTTTTTTTTTTTGTGATACATTTTAACTCCAAGAACATTTAGTTACCTGTAGTTTGTCTACCAAATGTTGAATTTGAATTTGTCTTTAGAGGTGATATTTGTAACCGCCCTGGAATGAGATCTTTGGAGCTCTATTTATTTCTTTATTTATACTCTATACTTGATCTGAACTTCTGATCAAGTATAGATTGTATGTTTGTTTTTCTTGAAAAATGGCACGATGAGCCAACCCAGGAGATCACTAAAGGAAACATCCTTCACCCCTGCTGCATCTTCAGTGCCAGTGCCATCAGATGGGTCCAGGGAAGAACATTACAGTATTTTTGTCTGGAGTTACTGGTGATGTGAGGAAAGGTTTAAATGCATTATGCAAATATACCGGAAATAGAAGTTACTGGTTTAGTTTTCTCACCACCATACATTCTGAACTGGATTGTGCAAGTTGTTAAGAACAACTTGTTAATGATGTGGTTCTCAAAGAGGTATTGCTATTTGTCTGATCTTGTGTAGTGGTGACGTTCTGAGCTGTATGTTTGTTTTCGCAGTCTTTTGAGATTTTTCACGTAACTGAGAAGACTAACTGTATGTAATTAAGTTAGCAGTCAGAGATGGACTTAGTGGTGTCAAATTTTGATGTTCATATTTCAGAATTATTGCTGAGGTGTTTTGCATTTACTAATGTGATTTTAATATAAAATATATCAAGCTCCTTTTAACAGTCTAATAGTATAATGTACTTTGGTACACTGTATCTTATTGATATAATTTCTGTTGATGTTGAAGTTTCTTCTTTCTTTTGAGACAGATGGGTTGTCTTTATTTGAGAATGGAATACTCTGAAACTATGATGACAAAAATGGAATATAAAATAAACTATACTCAGAGACAAATAGTAACCCCTTTGTTTTAGTTCCCTAACAATCCTAGTTACAAATTTTTTTTCTGAATTTTTATGAGAAATTTTGATTGTCTTCATTATTTTCAGCAGACCTGAATGTTGAAGTGGCAGCCCTACAAAAGAACTGCTGACTAGTAATATTGTTGTATTACGTCAAAAGTGGTGGTGTATTTATACAAAGTGTCTGCCTTGCAGTCCTCAGAAATTGCCTTCCCTATGCAGAGAGGAAAAATGCAAATGTCATTTACTCTTATATTGTCTTTGGTAGTAACTCATGTGCAAATATTCATAGCAAAATAAGGGTATTTATAACAGTTTCAGGAAAGGTGAACTGAACTCTTGAAGAATTCAGGATACTATGTACCATTTCTTTTCCCTCTCCCTCTTTTTTTAAATGTCCTTTTTTTTTTTTTCTCAGAATGATTAAGTTAACTGTAGTTAAAAAATAAAAGGCAATAAAACATGCCTTCAGTTAATTACAACTTGCAATTTAAGTAACGGCATTTCACCCTTTCACTACGACTAGTTAGACCATACTTTCTTCTATGTACCTTAAGATACATTGGACTAAAGATGAAAGCACAGTCAGCTTCTGTCTGACCAGTCATAGTGTGATTCCTTCATTTTTTTCCTATCCCTGGTTTTTGAAAGTTATTCCTGAAGTATCTAAATGAACATTTTGCTTAGTTTTCCAAATGCTGGAATGTATTGGAACTATGATTAGGTAAGTTGAGCTTTCTTTACTTATATTCTGCAAGACAGAAGGCAGAAAGGTGATTATGTATGTGTGACTAATTACGTGGCCAGTAGGACCAAGTATTTGCCTGTGTTTATGCTGTTGTCGAATATGTGCTAGCGTGGCTGCATTTAATCAAGATTTTGGTCTTTAGCAAAATAGTCTATAGTAGGTCTGTAGCAGATTCCTGGAGGATTCTGAGGTGACTTTCTGATCTTTTTAGATAGTGTTTTGTGTGGTGTTTTTTTTTTTTAAACACCCACTGAAATGCTGCTCAATGAAGCTACTCATTCTTTTAGCAGCTTTAAAACAAGTTTGCAATGTGCAATTGTCATGCTCCTGGTCCAAGGTTGTGTGCGTATAATTAGTGATTACTGCATATGATCTGGATCCACTTCTACTGGTAGAGGTTTTTTTGTTATTGTTGTTGCTTTTTTTTTTTTGAAGTATTGACAACATGAAAGCCTTGTCTGTGTGGGCCGCAGAAGTCTAAAAGGATATTATATTGAGTTGTTAGGAAAGCTGTCACTTGTTGAAAGAGCTATTTGAAAGCTTTTTTTTTTTTTGGTCAGGCTCAAAAAGTTAAATCTGGGAATTAAATATAACCATCTCAGTTAGGCAAAGCTACTTTTGGGATGGTGAGTTCTTTGTTGTGTTCCTTACAAGAGTGCTTAAAGTGCAGTTTCTTCTTTCCAGGAGCTAAATAATGGAAATGCTTTTTACTGGATGGTTCTCTTTGCAGGTTAGTTAAGTATCTAGGAGGTGGCCTTACTGTACCTCTGTTTCCCCCATGTCTATGCACCTGGCACCTTCACTGGTGGCAGAGTGGGCCACATAACTTCTCTTTAGGCAACTGCGGTTCTTTTTTGTGGCATAAGAACATAATGGTGTGATACAGATGAGGTGCTAACCTAGAATTACTAATTTCAGACTGATCTTGAAGACATATTCTAGTTTGGGCCTGCACTGGCTACATCACTTTTAAGTCAGGAAGCAGGTTTTAAAGAATTATATCCGAGCTACATGGTTGCAGGAAACAGCGTTTAGCAAAAGATGCTCAAAGCAGATAGCCCATTAAAATCACAGCCAGGAATATTACTTTCTGTAGTTTCGTGATAGTTTAACATAACACCATAGGTCTGATGTATAAGTATTGTTCATCAAGTAAAGTAAATAATTTATTAAACATTAAAAAAAAAAAAAAGGCAGAACATAGAACTTTATTACAAGTAAGAGGTGCACATATTCCTTTAGTGATATTTTCACAACAGGTTTTACCAGAATGTTCAGGTAATGCTGTTTCAGGGAACCTGCTAGATGCATTTGCTTGAATGTAGAAGCCTAGAAGAAATGAAGTATGCACTGAAGTTTAGCATAGACATGACATTTATAGTGGTTGAAAGGTTGGTTTTCCAAAAGCTTACAGAGCCTTCCTGGATGTTTTTAGAAGATTAAGATTAGTGGACATAGGCTCAGGATATGAATATTTTTGCACTTTGAGACTTGAAAATAGTTTTGAGTCTTTAGGATTGTTAAGTAATGTTGTTAAAGAAATGTCATTATGCTTATTTTTATTATCTTATGCATAGCACTTTATTCTCCTGTTACATTTCCCGTGCTTTATAATTGAATTGGTTTCTGTACAACATTCAGAATTTAAATTTTTTGGGGGGCTTCTTTTGGATATGGGACTTTTGCGTACATAATTTTGGATATAAATTACATCACAGATCTCAAATGAAAATTAATATTTACAGTTTATTTTCAGTGGAAATTTGACATTTATATTGCAATGAAAGGAATAAACTAGGAATAAAATTAGATCAGGAGAGCTAATTCTCTTTATTTCCCTTCTGTTAAGTGAAAAGAACAGATTTTTCAGAGTTCTTCACATCTGTGTTATGTTCATTTTTCTTCCACCCTCTTCAGAAGAGCCTCCTTCACTCTGCCAAAGAGAAGCTTGTCGACTGCAAAGCTTGCTACACCAAAGCTGGCCTTCATGAACAGAGCTGGCCTGATGCTAGCTGCAAGAGGTTTTGGCTTCCTTTTTCCTTTTTGCATATACACTAAAAAAAATTCCAGTGGTAGCTTAAGAAATGAGTCATGGTGTCACCTGTGTAGGCTGAAGATCTTTGGGAGCAAAAGGGGTGGGGGGAGAAAAGCAATCTGTAGAATACTGTTTAAAGATGAACAGTTAATAAGTGACCTTGGATAAATGGAAAATGGGCTAGGAGTACTAAAGAGTAAGAGGATAGACCAGTAATAAAGCTACTGTCAAGCAGTTAATATTCATTTCATATGCATCAACTTGTAAAATTTTACCTCTGGGTAGTCTAAATTGTCCTACTATACCATAAGTAGGACCCTAAGCACTGATAGCCTACTGTATTCATAAAAAAACCACCACCAACAAACAAAACTTCTGATGATCAAGTTGTGATCACAGCAAACTGATTTGTGGCTAAGGCTAACGTTTTGGATGTAATTAATTTCTCCTTCTTTTAACCTCCTAACCAGTACACTGATCCCTTTACTTTTTCTGAATTGATGAATGTTATACAGCTATTGCTTTGCCCTGAAGTTGCTTAATCTGCCCAATTGCAAAATGCTTGCTGGGGCATTGGTAACAATTCAGAAGAGTTACTGCTAGTATTCTAAAAAGCAGCTATGTGAATGCTGAATACTTTGCTTCAAATGGGACATTTTGAAGCAAGCTGCTTGTAGGCCATACTAGAGATCTGTGTCAATGTGTTTGCTATATACAATTTTGGTCTTCCAAACATTAACTTTTTTTTTGCCTTGGTATGAGATTGGTGCTGGCAAGATAGTGATAGGGAAAGCAGATGTTTGAGAAAGGCAGTAGCTGCAAAATGTTTTAAAGAGTAGCCTTATGCTGGCAATAGACATCTGGAAAAGCTGATTTAGCTGTAATTGCCACCTTTAAAATTATTTTGAAATCTGAGACTAGTCAGAATAACTAGTGTATTTATTAGCAGTAAATTTACTAGTAAATTTATTAGTGGTGGTGGCAGATGATTGTTTTGAATCCAGTAAAAGGTCTGAAAGCTTTTACATTTTTGCTATTAAATGTGTTTTGAGAAACTGATGAAAAAAGGTAGTATAGTGTCATGCACCCTGTATAATTACAGTCACTGAATATAGATTAATCCCTATGAATATTCTCCATAGCCTCTAGTTTAAATTTATTCAGTGGCTCAGTAAAGGTGCTTTATTCCTTGCTGAGGTTGATTTCAGTAGGTCTCTTGCATATGCCTTTCTAAACTCAGGATAGTAATCTTAAGTGAGTTTATTACCATACATGCTACTATTTTTGGTTGAATAAAATTATTAAATCAGAGGTAGAACTGAGACAAGAAAATGTTCAGGCATTCCTGCCATATATCCCTGTAAAGTAAAGACTAAAATTAAAACAAACAAACAAAAAAAAAAGTAATGGGACATGTGCGTGCATGCAGAGAGAGGGAAAAAGTAACTATTGTTTTAAGAAAACCTGACGTATGCTAAAGAATTTCTATCTGATGAGCTCCAGATACTGACATTTTAATGAAACTGGCATTTCATGAATATTCCTGAAGGACCCTAAAGACAGAGAGGAATCTAACCATAATTTTTGATAACTTTTTGCTGTGATGAAAATGTATTGGTCTAAAATTTTACCCAGCCACCTGAAAGAAATTTTAATTACTGGAAGGAGTACAGAGACACTGAATCATCATAAGCGTATTTTTTTTAACTTGAGCAGTGAATTTGTATCACTAGAATATCACTGACTTTCTATCACTAGCCAACAGGTTTTGGACTATTCTGATATTCCTGTAGCCTACAGATAGCAAGCAACAGAGTTGTTCTCATTCATTACTGGTTCCATTAATTATATTTTAGCTGAAGATGAACTGTTAATGAAACCACTTTTGATACTAGAACATTTCTCTTATGACTTAATGTGCCAGTCATGAGGCTAAAATGACTTGCGCCCTTTAAAAAAAAAATCATATCCTTTATAAAATAATCTTTCCTAAAATTAATTCCTTTCTGGCAGAACACTAATACCTTTAGCAAAAGCAATTTCATAAATAGTGACTATATTAAGAAAATAGATATGAAATAGTTTCTTCTTTAGAGATAGAACTTAGCTAAGAACTTTAATTTGAAGGGGTTGTGTCTTTTTGTTTGTCTTTCTTATTTACTTTTTTCAGGGCTTCTATCAGAGTTTCAGATTTATAACTGTTATTTTTTTCCTTGTAAGGAGTTTGATTTTGGGGTAGGAGAAGGAAATAAATTACAGCATGAAAGAATATTCTCTTCAGTATTGTTTGTAGAGGGAATGGAGTGTGCATACTACCAGCTATACTAACACAGGTCTAATACTGATTTTTGAGTGCCCACCTCCATGGCATCACTGTTGTATTACAAAAAATGGAGGAGGCAATAAAGAGTTTTTACAAGCAGCCAGCAGAATTGTTACAATAGATTCTAAGGAAGGTAATTCCTCTCTCCACATAGGTCATATTCCCAACTACTATATTTTCTTGCTATCTTTTCAGCAGACCCTTTCTTCTCTGTAGATGTAGGGAAGAGTTCTTAGAATAATAAATCTTAAAAAGCACATATGGCAAAAGCCTACAGTTTCCAACTCTTGGGCCAAACCAGTTATTTCAGTGTATATTTTAACACTTTTTATTACAGTATATAGTTTACTGTATTGCTAGAGAAATTATAAATAAAAATACCAGAAAATCCATGACTTGCATTAACACTGAATGCCAAGAATGGGGTAACTTTTTTTTTGAAAGCTTGTTGCAGAATCACAGAATTGTAGGGGTTGGAAGGGACCTCAAGAGATCATTGGGTCCAAACGCCCCTGCCAAAGCAGGTTCCCTAGAGCAGGTTGCCCAGGTAGGTGTCCAGAGGGGCCTTGAATATCTCCAGAGAAGGAGACTCCACAACCTCCCTGGGCAGCCTGTTCCAGTGCTCCGTCACCCTCACCGTGAAGTTCTTCCGCATATTGGTGCGGAACTTCCCGTGCTCCATTTTTTGGCCATTGCCCCTTGTCCCATCCCCACAAACAACTGAAAAGAGGTTGGCCAAATCCCACTGTCTTCCACACTTAAGACATTTGTAAACATTAATAAGATCCCCTCTCCATCTTCTTTTCTGAGGGCTGAACAGACCCAGGTCTCTCTTCCTTTCCACATAGGGAAGATGCTCCAGGTTCCGTATCCTCTGTGTTGCCCTTCGCTGGACTCTTTCCAGGAGATCCCTGTCTTTTTTTTGTACTGGGGAGCCCAGAACTGGACATAGTACTCCAGATGAGGCCTGACCAGAGTAGAGTAGAGGGGGAGGATCACCTCCCTTGACCTGCTGTCCACACTCCTTTTAATGCATGCTAGGATCCCATTGGCCTTCTTGGCCACCAGGGCACACTGCTGGCTCATGGCCAACCTGTTGTCCACCAGGACCCCCAGGTCCTTCTCCACAGAGCTCTTCTCCAGCAGGTCATACCCCATCCTGTACTGATACATGCAGTTGTTCCTTCCCAGGTGCAGGACTCTACACTTGCTCTTGTTAAACCTCACCTGGTTTCTTCCTGTCCAGCTCTCCAGCCTGTCCAGGTCTCATGGAATGGCAGCACAGCCTTCTGGTGTGTCAGCCCTTCCTCCCAGCTTTGTATCATCAGCATACTTAATGAGGGTGGACACTATTCCCTCATCAAGGTCATCAGTGAAGATGTTGAACAAGACCGGACCCAGCACTGACCCCTGGGGAACACTGGTAGTCACAGGTCTCCAGATGGACTCTGAGTCGCCGATCACCACCCTCTGAGCTTGGCCAGTCAGCCAGTTCTCAACCCACCTTACTGTCCACTCTTCTATCCCACACTTTCTCAGCTTTGGTAGCAGGATGTCGTGGGAGACAGTATCAAAAGCCTTGCTAAAGTCAAGGTAGATGACATCCACTGCTATCCCAGCCATCTACCCAGCTGGTGATGCCATCATAGAAGGCTACGAGGTTGGTCGAACACGATTTTCCCTTGGTGAATCCATGCTGACTACTCATAACCTTCTCTTCCAATTGCTTGGAGATGGCATCCAGAACAAGCTGTTCCAAGACCTTTCCAGGGACAGAGGTGAGACTGACTGGCCTGTAGTTTCCCAGATCCTCCTTCTTGCCCTTCTTGAAGACTGGAGTGACATTGGCTATCCTCCAGTCTTCAGGCACCTCTCCTGTTCTCCAAGACCTTTCAAAGATGATAGAGAGTGGTTTGGCAATCACCTCCGCTAACTCCTTCAGGACACATGGATGCATCCCATCGGGGCCCATGGATTTGTGTGCGTTGACCCCACTGACGCTCCCAAACCACTCCCTTGTCAACCAGGGGGGAGATCTCCACTTCCCAGACTCTTTCTCCTCCCTCCAGGGTCCAGGAGTCCCGGGGGGGTAGTCTTTGAAGCAAAGACCGAAGCAAAGAAGACATTCAGTATCTCCACCTTCTCAGCATCCCACGTTACCAGGACACCCCCCTCGTTCAGTAGGGGACCCACATTATCTCTAGTCTTCCTTTTACTGTTTATGTACTTAAAAAAAAAAAAAAAAAACAACAACAACAACAACAAAAAAACACTTATTATCCTTTATCTCTTTTGCAAACTTCACCTCCGGGTGGGCATTAGTCTTCCTCGTCGCATCCCTGCAGGCCCTGACAACACTCCTATACTCCTCCCAAGAGGGCAGACCCTTTTTCCACATTTCATAGACTTTCCTCTTCCTTTTGATCTTGTTGATGAACTCCTTGCTCATCCATGCAGGTCTCCTGCCCCCCTTCCCTGATTTCCTATTCTTTGGGATGCACCGATCCTGAGCTTGGAAGAAGTGCTGTCTAAATGTTGCCCAGCTCTCACAAGCACTCTTGCCTTCTAGCATTCTGGCCAGTGAGATACCCCAAGTAGATCCTGGAAGAGGTTGAAGTTGGCTCTCTGGAAATCCAGGGTGGCAATCCTACTTTTTGCCTTACTTCTTCCACCAAATTCCATCTTGAACTCCACCATCTCATGGTCACTGCATCCCAAGCTGCCCCCAACCTTCACATCCTTACCAAGCCCATCCCTGTTGATAAGAACAAGGTCCAGAAGCAGCCCCTGCCTTGTCAGCTCTTCCACCACCTGCATCAGAAAATTATCTTCAGTGCATTGAAGGAAACATTTGGACTGCGCGTGCCTGGCTGAGTTGTTTTCCCAACAGATACCTGGATAATTGAAGTTCCCTATGAGAACCAGCGCCTGGGATTACAAGGCTGCTTCCAGCTGCTTGTAGAAGGCCTCGTCGATCTCCTCCTCCTGATCTGGTGACCTGTAGTACACCCCCACAACAGTGTCTCCCATACCAGCCCGCACCTTAATTCTCATCCACAAGCTCACTGCTCGTTCTTCACCCTCCCCCAGGTGGAGCTGGCTACATTCTAATTGCTCCCTCACATAAAGGGCAACTCCTCCCCCTCCTTTCCACAGCCTGTCTTTCCTAAAAAGGGTGTAGCCCTCCCTGACTGCATTCCAGTCATGCGAGCTGTCCCACCACATCTACATGATAGCAGTGAGGTTGTGGCCCCGTGGCCGTACACAGATCTCGAGCTCATCCTGTGTATTTCCCATGTTTCGCGCATTGGTATACAGGCATTTTAGGGAAGCAGCAGGCGCAGTTACCCCTAGAGGGATGCAAGAAGAAGATTCCGGACGGGGTATCGGGAATATTACCTTCTCTGAGGAGCCCTCGGACAATACTGTGGGACAGCTCAGAGGTTTTTCCCTACTATCTTCAACAGTGACAGCAGTGACATCCGCCAGCCCTTCTCTGTCACTTCTAACTCCCCTCCCTTTCCCCGTCAAACCTAGTTTAAAGCCCTGGTAATAAGTCCAGAGAACTTGCTCCCTAATACACTTGTGCCCCACTTGCTGAGTCGGAGTCCGTCAGCAACCCACATACCTCGCCTCTCAAAGGCCTGCCCAAGATCAAAATACCCAAAGCCTCGGTCCAGACACCATCCCCTCAGCCAGTCATTTACCTGTCCCGTTCACCTCCTCCTTTCTGGGTCCCGGTCACCCATCAGGAGGACAGATGAGAACACTACCTGCACCCCGATCCCTTCAACATCCTTCCCAGGGATTGTCTGTTGTATTTTTTCACTTAAGCTTATGCTGAAGGCTTAAATATGATTTTCTTTTTTGTAACATGCATTTGGTATGGATGCAGTTTCACTCTCAAAATTCTTCCCTGGAGAGATGATACTTTGCTCCAGGACATGTATATAAGTTGTAGTGGCACAGACTACAGGAAAACAAGTATATATCTGAACTGGATACAGGGATGCATGAAATCTTCTTTAAAAGCCCATTCATTTTTTTAAAAACTCTAAAAGTAATAAGTTAATAAGGGGGGGAGGCCTGTTGCTTTGTGGCTGTATACACAATTAAGTCCATTCCTGTTTTTATTCTCCTGTCTGTCTGTCATCACTTAAATCTGGAAGTCTGCTAAACCAAACTGAATGCAGGTGATGAGCTCATTTTGTTGAAAATACTTTCCCCTAATCTTAAATTAGGTTTATGCTTTATAAATATCGTTAGATTTTAGCCTCCAAGTATCATATGAACTATTAGCAAAAACTATTTCCTCTGTTTAAGGGGGAGTGTAATACAGTGTCTACCAAGGCAGAAGTAAATAGAAAAGATGATATGAAGAGGAGAACATATTTTGATCTTCATGTAAACCTGTCAGTTGTGGCGTGAAGCCTGTTTTCTCTCTTGTTGCATTTTGAAAGGCCAAAAAACCTGCCCTATATAGCATCCATGATACCGTTAAGCTAGAGAGAAAATAGAATATCAGAAAATGACATGCAGTAAAACAGATAACTGTCTGAAATAACATGCTGCTGCTAGGCAGTTACATAACTGTGTGAAACTCTTCAATGTCCCCTGCACTACAGAACCTAAAATACAGCAGAAAGGTCTCAGCTGAGGTTATGCCAACTGCTCTGAGGCTTCACAGGGGACAGAATTCTAGATTCAGAATCCATGCTTTGAATAGTTTGCTAAGAAATCAAGAGAAAAAGAGAAATAATAGTAGGCAAGGGAATGAGACATAGTGCTTGCATAAAAAACAGTCATAATTCCATGTTTGCTTATTTAAGTCCTGTTTAAAATGAATCCTTTGGATAACTATAATCTCTCTCAAATAGAGCACTTAGCGGATTTTGGAGTGTAATAAGTTTACAACACCTGCTCTTTCATATTTCTGTCTTTGGCTGCACATTCATTAAAACAGGTAAAATTAATAATTACATGGATAATTAATAACTATATTGCATAAAAATTTGGGGGCAAGGAGGTGTCCTATATTATGATGGTGCTCAGTGCCACCAGTTCTATTGAAGAAGAAGTAACCTGAAGCTGTTTGTGAATACCTTTTAAAAACTTGTGCTCAGTCATTCACCAGAACATAAAGATTAATGAATGCTAAAAAGAGTTGTCTGAGATTTGGCTACTTGGAAGCGGATTGGAAAGATGCACAGAGTAGATCCAACAGTGCAAAACAGACCTACCTAGATAGATATTTTCCTACCTAGATAGATATTTTGAGCTTTTTTTTTTGGTTCTGCAAAGATAAAGGTACTTAAAATGAAATAAGTTCAGATACAGAACATACTTCTTTGAAAACATTACATCCTTAGAAGCATAGATGCTGTTGGGTTCCAGTGAGAACTCTGGTTCCTCAGCAATTTAATAGTGAAAATTTTATCTATCGTTGCTTATGTAAAGCATGAATTGAATTACATGGCATTACTTTTAATTTGAAGTTTACTGAATTTACATCTTATAACAATTCACTTTCAAGCAACTACAAAGCAGTCTTGTCAACATTGCTTACCTCAAGATAAGTTACTGTCAAGTCAGATTGTATGTGCAGCAGGTGGGTTTTGAACAATCTGTCAAGTATTCAGATAGTTTCTTTCAGTTACCTAGCTTAGGTGCTGCTCAGGAAACTCAAGTCAAGAGCCCAACTTAATTCAGTTGTCAAAGAAGAACTGTTTTCAGGCAGGTAATTCAAACCTTGTCCAAGTTAATTGCCTAAAATAACCTTAAGTAGAGGTACTGAATGATTTCCCTTCATATGTTTTTTTCCAACTCTATTTTATAGCCAGCACAGAAGAGAAGTTATCTGATTCAAAGAGCATGATAAATTTCCAAACTCCTTCTTCATTTTTTGCTAGTTCTCTCATCTTTCTGGAAAGTTATCAAAGGCAGTATTTGCTTTTCAGCTATCATGATGGCTCTGAGTACTATCTTATGTGCTAGCATATGAATTGCTCTGTTAACGCAGATGGATCATTTTACAAGCTTACAAGTAAATTAATCTTCAGTGGGTATAATTTCTGGAAACACTTACCAGAGCTTATTAATACACAAAGGGAACTGAGATGTGGATCTTTAAATGTGAAATGAAGCTATTCTCTTAAAACATAGAATCATAGAAATCATAGAATATCCCAAGTTGGAAGGGGCCCATAAGGATCACTGAGTCCAACTCCTGGCACCACACAGGTCTACCCAAAATTTTAGACCATGTGACTAAGTGCACAGTCCAAACGCTTCTTAAATTCCAACAGGCTTGGTGCAGTGACTACTTCCCTGGGGAGCCTGTTCTAGTGCGCGACCACCCTCTCGGTGAAGAACTTCTTCCCGATGTCTAGCTTAAACCTCCCCTGCCTCAGCTTGACACCATTCCTGTGGGTCCTATCACTGGTGACTAAGGAGAATAGGTCAGCGCCCATCCCTCCACTCCCTCTTGCGAGGAAGCTGTAGATTCTGATGAGGTCTCCCCGCAGCCTCCTCTTTTCCAGGCTGAACAGGCCAAATGACCTCAGCCGCTCCTCATACATCTTCGCCTCTAGTCCCTTCACCATCTTCATTGCCCTCCTCTGGACACTCTCCAACAGTTTTACACCTTTTTTGTACTGTGGTGCCCCGAACTGCACACAGTACTCGAGGTGAGGCCGCGCCAGCGCAGAGTAGAGCGGGACAATCCCTTCCCTCGACCGACTAGCGATGCCATGCTTGATGCACCCCAGGATCCGGTTGGCCCTCCTGGCTGCCAGGGCACACTGCTGGCTCATATTCAACTTGCTGTCAACCACAACCCCCAGATCCTTCTCTGCGTTGCTGCTGTCCAGCATCTGTCGCCCAGTCTGTATGTATAGGCAGGGTTGCCTCGTCCCAGGTGCAAGACCTGGCCCTTGACCTTGTTAAACTTCATGTGGTTGGTGACCGCCCAGCTCTCCAGTCTGTCCAGATCTCTCTGCAAGGCCTTTCCACCCTCAGCAGAGTCTACAACTCCTCCAAGTTTGGTGTCCTTGGCAAATTTGCTCAAAACACCTTCTAGTCCTACATCCAGATCATTTATAAAAACATTGAAGAGGACTGGCCCTAAAATAGAGCCTTGAGGGACCCCACTAGTGACCATCCGCCAGCCTGATGTGGCCCCATTTACCACAACCCTTTGAGCCCTGCCCGTCAGCCAATTGCTCACCCATCGTATGATGTTTTTGTTAAGTTGTATGCTGGACATTTTGTCCAGTAGGATCCTATGGGAAACTGTCAAAAGCTTTGCTGAAGTCCAAAAAGATCATATCAGCTGGTTTCCCTTGATTGACTAGATGGGTGATCTTATCGTAAAAGGAAATCAAATTTGTTAGGCAAATTAGACCTACCCCTCGTGAACCCATGTTGGCTGGGACCAATGACTGCATTGTCCCCCAGGCACACTTCAATAACTTCAAGGATTATCTTCTCCAGAATTTTACCAGGCACTGACGTGAGACTGACAGGCCTGTAATTGCTAGGGTCTTCTTTCTTGCCCTTCTTGAAAATTGGTACAGCATTTGCCAGCTTCCAGTCTAATGGTACCTCTCCAGATTCCAAGACCGTTGAAAAATAATTGAGAGAGGTCCCGTGATGACATCAGCCAGCTCTTTAAGCACCCTGGGATGAATCCCATCCGGACCCATGGACTTGTATGGACCTAGGTGGAGCAGCAAATCCCGCACACTTTCAGGGTTGGTTAGGAGTTTATCATTCCCACCGTCATGGTCCTCCAGCTTACGGCACCCTGGGTCCCAAAGCCCATCATCAGTATTGAAGACAGGCAAAGAAGGCATTAAGTGTCTCTGCTTTGCCTATGTCCTTGTCTGTGAGGTGACCTTCCCCATCAAGTAGCGGACCTATGTTTTCTTTGGACCTCCTTTTTCTGTTCATATATCTGAAAAAAACCTTTTTATTTTCTCCCACAGACTTGGCCATCTTCAACTCTAGTTGGGCTTTGGCCAAACGAATTTTCTCCCTACAAATGCTAACAGCATCCCTGTATTCCTTCCACATTGCCTGACCCTCCTTCCAGCAGCCGTACATTTTCTTTTTTCACCTAAGCTCCAGTACAAGATCCCTGGTCAGCCAGGCTGGCCTTCTGCCCCGCCTGCTTGACTTCCAATGTTTTGGAATTGCCTGATCCTGTGCTTTTAGGAGGCGGCGCTTAAAGACTGACAAGCACTGATGGATGCCGATGCCTTCAAAAGCAGTTTCCCAGGGGACCTTGCTGACTAGTTCCCTGAGCAGCCTGAAGTCTCATCAGCATAAGATGTCATTCAAATCAGACTGTCAGGGGTGAAAGTACGATTGAGAGATGCTGGGAATCCTGGTGTATGTAAAGACTTCAGTTTTAACTTTATATGTGTTACGTAGCTCTTGATGTGTTTGTTAGCAGTGATAGCACTGACTGTCTGCTTGTGACATCCAGTGTTCCTAGAGCAGAGTGGTTAGACTGACTTCAAAACAACCAAAAAACCCTTCAAATTGTATAAACTGACATAATAAATTTTGGCGAAAGAAAGAGATTAACTGTCTCAAAAGTGGTCAACATACAAGTGTTAACAGTTACGTTAATAAGTATGAGTTATGTTAATAGTTGTGTTAATTACTAGAGTGTTAATGCTTATGTGAAGAAATCGTAGAGCTTCATAGAAGGTTGGTGACACCTGTTTATTTTTGTAAATGCCTACCTTAAGAATATATTAATCTGGTTAGGTAGTATTTTTCTCAGAGTTGACACAATGTGAGATATCATATGACTTTTCTGTAAGAGCTGAGAAAAGTGCCCATTTATCTGAGCTAGAAATGTTTTGGCACTTGTGTCTACATCAGCGTACCTGGCAAGTACCTTGACACTTGTGTCTACGTACCCTACCTGGGCAGCCTGCTCTAAGGAACCTTTGGCAGGGGGCTTGGACCCGATGATCTTTCGAGGTCCCTTCCAACCCCTACAATTCTGTGATTCTGTAATTTCACAATTCTATTTCGGTTAACCAATCATCAGGTCTAACAGTTATAAGATAAATTGGGCATAACCATGGTTTATTATTTTTCAGCAGAGGTCAGATTAAATCAAGTATGAATACACTGCTGTTTAAAAAAAAAAAAAGCTCTTTGGAATGTACTGTTTCTTGCCATATTAAATAGTTATTTGATGGAATTATTCTGAATGTGCTCTGTACCCAGTGTATTGCATTTCACATATTCCCTGGGGTATCCTTTATTTTTTGTTTTGAATCTGTGGGACTCCCTACTGCCTAGAGGTAAATGTTCTTTTACCTTGTCAGTTAGCTTAGTATGAATTACTTTATACATGATGACAGTTAAGTGCACTGCACAATTTTTTCTGCCTTCTTCCATATCAGATGTAACTATTTAATCAGCCTAACCCCCTCAAAACTAAACATTTTCTGCTGCTGTCACAGGTTACTACCAGTTGAGTTATAGTTTGTGTACTTATTCACCTTAGTATTTTGTCAGGATTGTGTTCTGCTTTGTTATTTTGTGTTTTTTAATGTATCTATCTATATATACACACAACAAAAGCATGTATTTGACTTCTAAATAAATTGTTTTGACTAAAAGTTTCACATAAATGTTCTATGTTTAAAAAACAACAACAAAAATGCTTCTATTTCATATTACAGTATCCTGATTTATGGATGATAGAGCTACTCACAGCCACAATCTATGCAAATATGTGTAGTTACTAGATAAACAGGAATGTCTCTCCCAGAAATGTCTGTTCGTACAGTAACGAATTTGACTAGGAATAAGTCTCACTTCTGCTTTTGATAAACTAATTTCCAAAAATTCTTATTCCACCATAATTTCAGACCAGTAGTGTTAGAACTCTTGACAATGAGATTCATTTATCTTCTTTTCTTCCACTGTGTTGTTTCCCTCTGGGGACAGAATCTTAATCTTTAAACACAGTCCCTCCTTATTTTTAGTGTAGAAAGTAGTTAACTGTCACTAGCAGATAAGAAACACACTTTGTTCTAGATCTCAGAAAACTAAATCCTTAGGACCAGCTTCATTACAGCATTATTAGCAAATACCATTCCTAGATTTGAAAGACTGCTATGGCTTTTTTTTCTTCTGAGATTCAACACAGTAACAGTCGTTATCTGTGTCAGGCCTCTTGCACTTATTAGATTCTGTAGCTCCAACTATGTTCTCGAAGTGCCAATTTGTGATAGCTGTGTATCTTGGTAGAATGGGTATCTGCTTCTGCCCTTGAGTGATGGATAATGCAAGCCAATGAGGTCTCTGCAAAAAGCAACTGCACTAAAATCTCTTATGTTCCTTAGGTCTCAGTTGTGTTCCTTAGCTATTGTAGTAATGGAGAAGAAATCAATTTTAAACCTAGTGTATGTTGGTTTTGAGGGGGTTATTCTGAAACTTTCTTCCAAGTATTTTCTGCTTCGTGACAAATCCAACCAATGCTGAATGTATATTCCTATCTACAAATCTGTCAAGTAAGTGAAAAAGTATGCAACAGTCAGCTTCATGGTGTCATATTCTTTTGTCAATAGGCAAAACTTCCTCACTGTCAGACTATCAAAACACACATCCTGCACAAATAATGTTCATTCTACCAAAAAACTTCCACTGTGTATGCAGGGGTTTTCAGCGTATTCTTGCTTCATCATACAATTTCACATCTGCAATATACACTTTTAGGACTGGTAAAGATTAAACTGTCGTCTTTTAGAAATAGGACACATTTTCATTCATGCCTATGACTATAATAAATATGATTCTGGTTTGTCTTTTGCCTTCATTCAATATGACCTGAAAGCAATTGAATGCAGCTTCTGCTACACTAAGAAACTTCAGTCTATTTTTATTGGTATTATTTTAAATATTTCTTCTAAATCATTATTAGTGCCAAATTCACTGAAGTGAAGTTTTGGCCTCAGGAGTATATTACGTATACTTCACTAAAGTTCCTTTCTATCATCAGTTCCTATGCTTCATAACAAATAAGGACTACTTTAATATAGCCTGTTTAATGTATTCCTAAACCTAGCCTACTGAAATTTATCAAGATGATGAATTTCTTCACGTCAAATCTTGAAATAGAAGAGTTTCATATGTTTTCTTTCCTGGATGCTTGATGAAGAAGGTGAGTAAAATATTTTCCAGAAACTCAATGATAATAGATCTAGTAACTGCAGAACACTTTCAGTGTTGTGATTTAATTACAAAGATTATATTCTAATAACTGGAACGAAATACATGTCTCATGTTCTTAACCTCTCCCTTCCCCAACAAACACACAACTTCAAAATCCATAGTCAAGCACTATTGTTATAATTTTTAATGCGAGTTAAATTACATGGCAGCTAGAGTAATACTGCACATGGAAAAATAGTATGGCTAAAATGACATCAGGATTTTTATCAATGTTAAAGAAGGTTTCAGGAGAAACATTACTCTGTGGAAATCTTTCTGTCTACAGTTTTACCATGATTTAGTAATGAAGTAGTAGTAAAAACTTTATTTTTAGTTCAGTCTGCATTGCAGCAAATAGTAGATAAAATACATAAACTTTTTTTAATATGGGAATGGGAATTCCCTTCCTGTATGAGATCGTAGTTGCCGTTGCAAAGCATTGTGCTCTCTTTGATTGTTATGGTCTCTTCTCTGAGTACACCAGCTTCAAAAGCGCAAACTGATTGTGGCCGCCCCTGGATAACTCTTTTAATTTCAGGGTACCTTCTCTTTTATCGTGGTGGTAGTAGTGTTGAGTGATGCTGTCCCTTCATTCAGTTTATGAATGTACTGGACTTAAACACTAGATAACAGGTTTTTTTTTTCCAGATGAGGGCAAAAAAGTGACTGTCACAAGCAGGAGTTGTTCTTTGTGGTTTGGTCTGTTGGCTTTATAATGACATGTCCAAATCTAGTGTATTGGTAATATCATACGCCCTCTCTATACTAAAGCCCTTCTGTTTGTGATTTATTTCAGCATAAACATTAGGCATATGCATAAAACATTACATTCAGCTCAGAAGATCATGGGGGTATCTAGCTCCTCATTTCTTTCTGAAGACAGATACAGCATTTCATAGGGCATTTCCAGTTCTGTCTGCTGTTCCTCTGTGACTGTTAGCTTACTCTTTCTAAAATGTTATATTTTACTTGTTCTTCTGGCTCCCTTGAGTCAGCTAGGTAGAACTAGTT
Organism: Anser brachyrhynchus; assembly: GCF_964034855.1. Classification (NCBI taxonomy): domain Eukaryota; kingdom Metazoa; phylum Chordata; class Aves; order Anseriformes; family Anatidae; genus Anser; species Anser brachyrhynchus. Next base: position 9,938,720 of record NC_137696.1, on the reverse strand, counting down.
TCTATTTACGTTTGGCATCCAGCAGCCCAAACGGCATAACTTAAATGGAACTAAAAGTAAGTATGTCTCTCTCCTATTTTGTTCTTCGAATGCTCCCTGATGTGGAACTTCCCAGGCTCAGTTGTAAAAGATATGGGGGTATTTTATGAACCTAACTTATTTTGAAAATTTTAGCATATGGCTTTGATCAGCTGTTCCAGAAAGCCCTGAGGTGTTCAGTTCGTGGGGAAAAAGTTGGCAGCAGATCATAAGCTTTGAACATTATTTTGTTAGACATTTAATCTTTATTTTTCTTAATTAGAATCTTAATTTATATTTTAAGGTAAACTCCTGATTTCATATTTTTTTCCTTTTTTTTCCCAGCTTATTATACTCACAGTTTAGCTTCTTACATTGCTGTAAAAAATGAGCTTAGCTGAGACAGTGAATAAAAATGAGTGCTTTTGGTTAGCCTTTAGGGAGATGACTTCATAGTTATCAATCAAACGCCCACGCAGCTGCAACAATCTGCTTAGACTGATGACCCCATAGTCACCTCCCTAAAGGCTGGCTAAAGGTCTCTCATCTCTGCACTGACTCAGAGACATTCTTTGCCTAATACATAGAAAATTTCCTTGCTGTCTTTATTTTATTTCTGTCCAGCCTGCGTCTTTTTTTTTCCTCTGTTCTATTTTCACTCTTGTGTGTTCATCTAGATGTTTGTTATAGTTGCTCCCTGTCAACATAAGATCACAGGATCATTGTTTACCGTATCTGTCAGAATTAGGTGCTGATTTAAACAGCTTAAAGTGTGTATTTCTCTCAAATGAGGTTCAGTTGATTGTAGCCTTTCAAAATGACGAGTACTGTTGGGGCAAGGGGCAACTGACTTTTTTTCTACTAGATAAAACACTAAAGGCATTTGGTTCTCCAGCCTTGAGACCAAATGGCATGGTGCAAATTGTATCCACCCACTTGCATGTTTTTCTTCTCCAAAAGAGGGTGACAGCGTCCAGATGACAGGAAGAGTCCATTCCATGTTTTGTTTTCCAGACCTTGCCCAGGCCTTGTCTGGGAAAGCACTAAATACCAAGGGCCAAAACTGCTACTGTTTCAGTAGCATAGGTGATAGTTGGCCAGTGTTGAATCTGTTCTGAAAGTAGTTTATTTGCTTTTATAGATGAATCTGTTAATTTGAAGGCTTGGCAATTAAATATCTAACTCTAAATATTCAAAGCCAATCAGGAAAGTGCTAACAAATACACCTGAGAACTTGAACCTGTCATGTTGAAGAGGGTGATAATAAGCAGTGTTAGAGGTCAAGATGGATGCAACACTAGCAGTCAGCCACTCCAAAACTCAGTCACCTGTAGAAGCTGTCAGGATCATGCTATGCATCTCTGTATTTTCACAAATATAGAAGTAGAGAAATAAAGCCCATCAGAGTGTAATAATTTTCTTTACTCTTCTTCTCTGCTCTCATATGAGATTTAAACTTAATACAAATAAGAGTATATCAGAAAGTAGTTTGCAGTAGTATTATACAGTAGCCAGGAAAGATGGCTTTCCCCAAAGAGTGTAGCAGGGACTATTGGTGTTATTCTCTCCCACATTTTGGTGGATAAATTGTTCTGTCCAAACTATCTAGACTAGTATAAACCACAAAGAAATAATGGAAAATTTTCTCTATTTGCTAATGTTCTTATTTTCTGTGTATGTCTATAGTTTCCTGCAGTATTGATATATGTTGCTTACATTCAGTTGTACAACAAAGTGAAATGTTTATCGTGTTCATCAATACAATTGTTTCTCCTGAAACAATCATTAATAACTCTTGTTGAGGATTGTTTCCAAAGTACTCAACTGAAATGTAATAGAGATAATCTGTATATGTAACAGGCTATTTACATCTGGCTGGGAGGAACTGTGACTAACGTGTGTATTATTGTAGAGAGATTATGTAAATTTAAAAACATCACCTTTCTAATCTTACTATGTAGATTTTGAAGGTGGTTTTAAAATGAGGAACTGTTGGAAAAATATATTGCAATCTTCATGTTTTTTTGCTTAACACTGTTGAACTGCGTCTGAAAGGGTGTTTATCTTTGTTGCATAAAATATGCACATAAAAATGCGCATAAAATAACTGAATAAATAGACTTATTCTCTTGTGATCAAAAAATGAACAGGGTGTGACACCTTGCTCTACCTTCTACTTACAAACAAGAACAACTGGTTGGGGATGCTAAGGTTGGGAGCAAACTTGGATGCAGCAGTCATGAGGTGGTGGAATTCAAGCTCCTGAGAGATGGCAGCAAGGTGGTTAAGTAAGATCACAAGCCTGGATTTCAGGAGAGTAGACTTTGGCCTTCTCAGAGATCTGCTTGGAAGAATCCCATGTATTAGCATTTAATACATATCGCTTTCAATTATTCTATCTGTTGAAGATTAATGAAATTTAATGAAATTAAAAGCATATGTTTCAAATAAATTTTATATGTAGAACATCTACCTATTTTAATGTTGATAGGCCGTTGCTCTGCTGTTGTTGGGGGTGGGGGGATGGCTGTAAAAGAGGTCAGGTGAGACATATTTTCAGCAAAGTAAGGTAGCATGAATATTAGCAAAATTACATGCAGTCATCTCAGCCCTTTTCCAGTGAAATAAGAGACCTGATTGTCTAATGACACGTCAAAAGAATTTTTTTTTTAATGTATGTTCCAGTCAGGTTATGAAGTTCTCTTCCAAAGTAAAAATGCAAACGCTTCTAAAGGTACTTATGATTTCATTATGGGATAATAAAAGCAGAAGTGTATTATTTTACAGTTTTGATATTTAAATCACAAAAGTGGAATAATGCTTTGGCTTTCCATTTTTTTCAATTGAGTTTTTTTATATTTTATTCCAGCTGTCTGCATAAAACAAAAATAAAATTCGTGCAAAATACATTGCACAGATTAACATCTAAAATTTTAGTTGATTCTCAATGCACTAGGTCTGATGTTTTTGTAAGGGAGAGAAGAATGTGTCACACAGCAATTAGACTTACTAATCATTTACTTTCAAAAATACAAGTGTAATCAGAAGGTATTAACCTCTGCGTTGTTGGCTGAACTGCAAGTGGGTTAGTACTGCAGACTATAACATACCTGGAGATACCATTAACAGTCTAGCTGTATTAGCGTGGAACTCAAAAAGGAGCAAAGTTACAATTAATTTTACTATTTTTCTTGTGCATCTTCCATGGCAAATCTGGGAAATTCTCTGATGCAGCATTCATTAAAGTGTTTGCTTCCCATTTTATCTATCTCCCTCTACTGAGAGCACAACAGGAGATAAGAATATCTGAATCTGACCAGAAGATGTTTGTGACACAAAATTTTAAAAGTGGTACCCAGTGTATTGTAAATGTTCTGTAGATGCATCAATATGCAATCAAACATTACATTTTAATATGCACTTGAAAGCATTCTGTTTGTGTAAACCAAACTATTTATCATTTGTTTAAAGCATTTATTTTGATATGCTTCTGTTCTGAAGCTAATGCAGAATGAAATCTGTATATAGTTCTTTAAGCACTGCAGCCAAAGCTTGGAATGCATTAAGTAAGACTTTCTTGTATAGCCTTTTCCTTTAGGGAATTTCACATTATGAATGCACTGACAAATCATATGTTTGCCTTACTTCTTGAGAAGATGCACTGGACACTCATGGTATTCTTTGACTTGTTCTTGGAAAGTGTGATGGTCCACATGACATAATCCTGTTATTAATAACTTAAATCTCACAATATCCACCTTACAAATTGGGCAAGTTTAAAGCTCTTCAGGCTTCAGGTAAATTAGCGTTAAGAGGTTTTAAAGTATTTATTTTTAAGAACATCTACAAAATTGTTTAGATTAGCTTTTAAATAGCCTATTAGGTACATCATAAATTTTTCTAAAGTGGGTATTTAAGGGTAAGCTTCTATATCTGTAGCTCTGAAACATTGTAAAAGTCATGTTGAACAATGTTGTTCCCGTAGAGGCTTCCTGACATCTTTGGAAGATGACTGTGGTCACTCAAGATTTTTAAAATCAAGTTTTTTTACAAATTTTGTGTAAAGTGTCACTTTTTTTTTTTTAAATCATCATCTGTGCCTTGTGTCGAGTGGTGTTTGACTGTCTTCTGTTGCTGCTGAGTTCATCCATGTTAGCTAGGGTCATTTAGTTTGGCTCAGAGCATGCTTTTGAAACAAATCTCCCAATCTCCTACCACGTATTGGTTCGTATCATAAACAGTCTTAATGCATGTAAACTGGATTCCTTTTGGGTAAAATAGTTTCATGCTTTCTGCGTGCTATTGCTTAGCAGCTGCTAGGTGGTATTAAGTCCATGGGATCAGACTGCAGTTAAAGTGAATTAAGATGTGTCTGGTGTGGACATCACATCCCCAGTGCTAAATTCCATTCCCACAGATTCACTTCTGTTATGCTGCTCTGTACAACCACTCACGTTTATAGGGATGATTCTTGGGCTTTAATCATGGCTGAAGTTTTGAACACTCCTGTGCTGTATGCTGCCAAGTTGTGTTAAACTTAAGAAGAGGTTGAAGTCTTGAGGGAAAATAAGTGTTCTGAGTTTAGTAATAAAGTTAACTCATAATTTCTGCTGAAATCAGTCTGTCACTTCTTGAAATTATTTCAGCAAGACTAAACTCAGTAGAACCTTGTGTTAGCTACAGTTGATTTCAACCTAATCTGATAGTTAATACTATATTAAATATTCATTTGGACAGTGTTTAATTAAACATAAACTAAACCTGGTATTTAAGAGAGGGTCTTTCATGTTTCTTCAAGGGAATTCTCTGACTATATTTGGAAACAAGGGAGAAGTGGCCATTCAGTCTATTTTCATGCTTTTTGAAATCTGAGATAAAATAAATAACAAGTACATAGTTATATCAATCCTTAGGAAGATATGCCAGTTTTACTAGGTGTCAGGTATGAGTACTTGCTAGTATAGAAAAATAGTGATTTGAGTATCAAACTGATTAAAGTTTCTACGAGATGCAGAAACATGTGGAACAAAAGATGATTAATATAAATTAAAAATATTTAATATTACTTTTTGATTGAAGTCATAGTAAGTACAGTGAAAGCAAAATAATTTTTAATTCAAGTGGAAGCTTTCTAATTTTCCCAGAATAACCTCTTTGGCTACTGAAGGTCTGATACTACATTGATTATTCTTTTCTAAGCAACTGGAATGGAAGCTTTCAGATTTCCTCAGAGTAATATCTTCGGCTATTGTAGATCTGATAATGCATTGATTGTTCTTTTACAATCAATACCTCTTTTATGCAAGGCTGGTATGTATGTATCTTGAACTGTGATGCATTTTATGTGTCTTACTTGTACATGGCATAGAATGGCTTTGTAATCTTTTCTTTTAATAAAAGCTCTCTCCTCTAAAATGAGAAAGTCAATAGGATATTAAAAACGATGTGATGTCTTACTAAGTGTGGACTGCTAATGCTTGTTCTTCAAATCGGTGTAATTTTAGTTTGGTACTTAAGCACTGTCAGTTTCAAAGACAGTGTAATTATTTACATTTTGGTATTAGTTGTTGAAAAAGAGAATTTCATGGCCTAGTGAGTAAGGAGGTACACCATATTAGGGGATATTCAAGTTAAGAATTTGTTCAGCCTTAAATTTTGTACTGATCATAAGGGGGAGGACCATGTTTTACCTTTTGCCAGTTTATTGAAACACTTCCGTTGTAAGTCTGATCAGGGTCTTTCTATAGGCAGTGGTGAAAGAGAATTTCATCCCGAGGGTTGTTTGAAATAGGCATCATGTAGGTCTCCTTTGATTCTTTTTAGCATCATAGAAATTATTCTCTGGAGATTTTTGTGAAGATAAGCTTGTAATAAGATTTGTGAAGTGCTGCATTCATGTGTACACAGATCATCTGAATTTGTCTTCAGGCTTTTGTTTACTGCTACTCCTCACAGTTTTAAATGGGCTTTGCTCATTGACACTGTTAACACCCACAATATGTGCTATCTTCATTAATACAACTCTGTTACTGATTGTGCTAATCTTACCTCACAGGACTAAAATAAGAAGTGGAATCATTTAAGAGATACTGTTTAATGCTTCATGCTCATCTTCTATACTTAAAGAAGGGAAAAGAGACCTATTTTCTGTAGTGTTTGGTACTTGGAAGCCATCAAAGCTTTACAGAATTTTACCTGCCATTAAGGTAGACAGCCTGAGCCTCTTTGAACTTTATGATTTCATTTGCTTTAAGTAATATTCATTTATGATGCCACCATTTGTAGAATAGATAAATTTGGTAGAAGTAGCTTCTGCTGCCATCTGCAGCAGAGGAGCTGGTGAATCTTGGTGGCAGAGCAGAGAGAAGGGATGCCTGGTGCACCTGCATCTGTCTTTTGTACTGTCCCCAGGATATACACCATGGGTTTTGTTAGACATAGAATGTATTCTAGCTTGAATGTGCTTACTCTTTATGGTGTATATACAGATTATGCACATGTATATATAGGCTTTCCAGAAATGCTCACATTAACAGGAGTACATGTATTCTTCCTAAATATCATTAAAATACTATGTTAGTATTAACTCCTGATTTTTGGAATTGTAATCTCAAGAATAAGATTTTATATCATAAATGTCTAAGAAGTCATTTGATTTTCAAGTCCCGATGAACTAGTTTCTCATCCAAAAGCACTGCTCCTGCCCACAGTAGTATGAAAAATACATTTATAGAGCTTATATGGTCTTCTGTGAGACTCCAAGACACAAAAGCAAAGAAAGATTTTACTTTGACTTTTATAATTAGTATTAACATTTACATTTGAAGCTATTTTTTTTCTTTTACTTGGTTAGACGGTGGGCTGATGGAGTAATAAAACTGACTTTGAAATGGACTTTCTCATTCCTCAGGCAATCTGCTTTTGTGTGGACCGCTGTGCTAGGGTGAATTTGATGTACAGACTAACTAATAAAGCCATTTACTTTTTTTTTCTTGGTTTCATTCATTCATTTTTTAAAGGAAAGCATAAAAAGTACTTATATAACATCATGGTAAATGACTTAGAGAAAATACTCAATAATAACAGGAAAATATCAACAGTGAAATTTAAAGTGGAGAAACTAAAACCTTTTTTTTAGTGACTGTACAAATTTTAATATTAAGCATCGTACAATTATGCTAACTCATAAAAAGAGTCAATGAACCAAGAAAGAGAGATAATCAGGAAAAGCTTTCTTTTTTTTTTTTTTTAAACCTGTATATACAGTTATTTAAATTCTAAAAATGACCAATATGAATTTCTGTCTTTCACCAGACACAAGTGAGAAAAACTTGTTTAATTCACATATCTTTAGGGTTTTACACCTCTATGGCAGAGGGTAATAGTTTCATACTTCATAGTGATATTCAGCAATATTTCTATGTGTTGAGTGTAGGAAGATTTTTAAGGGCTTTCAGTGTGTTTATGTAGTTCTTTCAGTATTTTTAGTAGTTTTAATAGGAAACATGGGTCTCTCAGTAAAATATGTGTTAGGATGATTTTTGTTAGCCAGTATCATAAAAAATACAACCATTACAAAAACTTGGCAGAATTTGACTGAAATAAATTTGGAAAAATGACAGCTTATTGAAATACTTTGAATTACAGTTCTCAAATTGACAAAGGCTGGAAGTTATAATGTCTATAGTCACCACTTATCTGCTGTTTGTGAAGAAGTAACTTTAGGTTTCCTTTTGCAGATATGTTTGGTATCTGCCATTCTTTGTAGTGGAAATATTTATATAAGCTGCCCTTAGGAAGAAAGGGTGATTTATTTATCATGATGAAGAGGGAGGCACTGAGCTAACTGTACATATGTTTTGTTATCTTTTACTTAGGCCCCTTAACCTACAGTCCTTTAACCTTCACAGTGCCTTTAAGTGAGTAACAGCTAGAAGGTGAGATACATCCTCTGATAGTAAACTTCCATCCAGTTGGTAGCAGTAATGTGCAGTTGGAGAAATTGTGTTCACTTCAAAGTTCTGAGAAGATAGAAATCTGGGTAGTTGCATAGATTTCTGTTGCTGCTACAATCAAGAAATCAAATTAGATATTTTCACCTCCAGTCTCCCCATTCCCAGCTCCTGCATCCAGTGTAATACTTGGAGATGGAAGGAGCAATGGTAGCTGAAGTCCTGTTACCCACATACAGGATCTTCAGAGCGTATTCCAGGATCAAACAGATATGCTTTGGTGGTCATTTTCTAAGGCACATGAGCTGGATGTATGCAGGCACATTTTCACAAGTGGAGCAAAACACATCTGACCCTGAGAGAGAAATCTTGTAAAACTTCAGTTTGAACAACTGAGCTTCAGAAGTATTTTAAATAACTATAGGCAGCACTATGAGACAGATTTCTGTTAAAATTGCATCCTTTGATTAAGTAATGACTTTAATTCAGTATAAAGCTTCAAAATGAGCTACCTTTCCTTAGACATTTGAAAACACCCACTTGATAACAGCCAAGTGAACACCTGAACTACATGAGATACTTTGTAAAATGTGTCTTAGACACAGATTCCAAAGACCTAGTCTGTGGAATCAATTCTGTGCTATCAAATTAATGTGGATGTGATCTTTACCTTTTTTCTGATAAAAACAGCTCAATTCTGTGAGGATTTTCAGTGATCTAACACCAGTTAAGCATACATTTTTCTTTAGAGGAGTCTTTCACCTCTAGTTAACCTGCAGAACTTGAAAAAAAAAAAAAGGAAATCAGATGTTGTAAATAGGAATGGGCAATTAAAATACCTGTACCTGGATTTGCCAGGTTTGTCAGTTTGTAACAAATCTGGATCAGCTGGAAGAGGGATGGGAAAGAAATAGGGGGTTAGATGCAAATTTTTTTTGTTAGATTGGACTCAGAGAAGCTGCTCAAGAGACTTGGTAAGCACTCATTAAACTTATTTATGCTTTTCCAAACAACAACAAAAAGTACCTTATTTTCCAGTTTTGTTTGTTGAAGAAATTGAAAATTAATTCCTCAAATCTTTTAGTATTTTTATTAGTTTAAAGGTATGATCTTTCCCTACCTATTAGTTCATTTTATTGCCCACGTTGCAGTTACAAACAACATTCCACTTAGCTTGTTTCAAATCAGCAGTGGTTGAAATCAGCTGAGTTGCAATGACTCATAGAACCTGTGCTAGAAAGGAGAGAAGGCTAAAGGTAAGCAGGGGAAATGCTGACGTTAATTTCTAAATTTGTTTTTTTGGTATTCTAGTGCTTACCTTTCTAGATTTTATATCTCAAGTATTGATATGTTGTTGGTGAACTGTTTGGTTGGTTTTTACTATGATGCTGGAAGCTTCGTCACTGGAAGTATAACAGTGTGGTAAAACCAAGGCTTTCTTTTTAATCTTTAATTATTATTATTTTAAATGAAAAGTGGTATTTGTCTGCTATTTGTATATTAATAGTCTATTGCTGAGTGATATGCCTTTCATCTGTAGCAGTTAGAATAGGCTCTGTGTAACTAGGTAAATTCTGTAATGTAGGAAGTTTAGCATGTAAGTGTACTGTTAGATGTGCTCTAGCAACATCTTGAAAATCTTGTGGTAATTGGTAACTGAGGTACAGAATCTTTATGTAATCTCATACACAATAGACACTTGATACTTATAATCTTCAGGTTGTTTCAGACAAAATAAGCTAACAAATGTCACATCCATTTTAGTAAATGCACTTCCCAAAAAAAATTTCATGGTTTATTGTATAAAAGCTTCTTAAATTTGATTTGCTTGGAAAAAGGAACATAGAATTAGAATATGTATGTATTAAAGGTAGTCTTCAAGTCTTTTAAGAATAGTGTTTGTATTTGTGTTGTACACAACTAGCTGGTGAAATAGAATTTCAGAAGCCTAACGAGTACTCATAAAACCGATACTTCTGACCTTGTGACTGATGTATTGTAACTAGAAATTTAGGTGATAGACCTAATTTAATGTTAAATGTAATTTCTATATGTTCTGCTATGTTCTCAGCTTCAATGTAATCTTTGTCAATACGCGCTTCAGCACACCAAACAGGAGCAGAATTTCTGTACAATTATACTAGACTTGCATTCTCATTTCTGTTATTTTTCAACCCCTGAAGTATAGGGAAAGATAGCCTCTTTGAAAACCCAAGAGAGCATGAGCTTTCAGCTGATTACTACGAAACAGCATAAACAGTTTTGTCCTCCTTACAGTTCTTAGGGAGTGACATGTCTCTGCTTAGGCCAAGTGGAAAGAGAGATCAGAATTAAAGAAGAGCATAGCCAACCTCAGACACCTAACCATGCTGAGTTATGGTTGACAGTTCTATTGCTACCAGAAGTCCTAAAACTAGAGTATATTCCATATATATAACCAATGCATCACTCCATTTGTTACGTCTTCCAATACAGCACAAGCAGTAAAGATTAACAGCTTTTTTGCGTGTGTTGGCTAATGTAGATACATCTAATTCCCATGTACTGTGCAAGATTCTGCTATTTATTATACCTAGAAGTCCATTAGCATGTGGAGGTTCAACTGGCCACAGAACGTGAACTGTTGTCATTCAGAAAGTACAGAAGTAAACCTAAATCTAATCCCTTGTCCACCACAGGAGAATTATTTTATCTCCCTCAGTGTGATCTGATTATTATTTGTTGTACCATACCATGTTTTTGAAAAGTAATGAGATTGGTGGTCTTGCCTTTGCGTATCTGTGAGGTCACAAGAAATGTCAGTTGGCTGTATGCAAAGGAAAGGAAAGCCTTTTCAGTAGCACTGAAAGCTCCACATAGTCTAGGGCAGCTAAAATTAATGTTTTCCTTCAGCCACACTTAGTATTACCACATTTATCATTTCTGTAGACGTGTATTGTAGACTTCTTTCCTCATAAAAAAGAGTTATCATCTGCTTCCAACTGATCAAATGCAGCTCGGCCTTTGTTCACTTGACATAATATTGAGTCAACATCTCATTCTTCCCTACTTCTTTCTATTAAAGTGCTTAAACTCAAAATGTTGTGTGACAGATTTATCATGAGTAGAATGCCTGAGTAGGAAACAGCAGTAATGTAACTTATTGCACATGAAATAAAAACACTTTTCCTGGGTGGAAAATCCTGATCTCTGCTAATCAGTTGGAGGCAAGCATATGCAAATATATATATATATAAAATCCCTGTGTGAATTTTTAAACAAGATCCTGTGAGTTCTGTCAGTTCACGCAACTTGTCATAGATGTGAATATACCCAGGGATTTTCAACAAGATGAAATCTGTTAAACTAAAAATTAAAGTGGGAGTGATCCAGAAAAGTTATGAGAGTGACTTTTTTTTTTTCCTTGTTCTCTATATTTCTCCTTGACCATTCTTCTCTGGGCTTTCTTGCTTATTGTGTCTTCTTTTTGTCTTCTCCAATGTTTTATTCATATTGTAGCTCCCTCTTGATCCCTCTTTTTGTTAGCGCTGTGTATTGTCTGTCCTGTTCCCGAGGTTTTCTTCTGATTTCCTCTCTCCTCTTTCTCAGATGTATCTGCAAATGTTTTGACTTGGATTGTGTCTTGAGTGATCTGCATAGTTACAGCTATATTCCCTGATGACTGCTAGCTATACAGAAAGTAGAATAGATCCAGGAAATCCCAAAGCAGTTAATTACTGAATCAGCCTCCGGAAAGAATACCTTCAGCTGTGCTGTCAAGCATAGGACCCATCTGTAGCAACTATAGTGCAACTTGATTGACATCATCATGCTTTGGGCAATTAATTAGTGCACAGATATTTACTGTTCATTGTGACCACCAGTTTTAGAGCTGACTGGCTTAATCTTTGCCTGAATTACGTTCACATCCATACTTTTGGGAGAAAAGGCACAGCTACGTTCAGTCCATTTTTAGTCTTTTCAGCTCCAGAGTGTGATGAAATCAGAAAAATAGGAAGTTTGATTGCTAGCAGCACTGTGCAGTTGGTGTCATCTGCTTTGGCTGCACTTTGAATCTGGTATTTGAGCAGAGTCAAACTGAAATAAGGTGAACACAGGAAATAAAGGAGGCCACAACATGCGACAGTGGTCATAATTTCTTCAGTTACATATTTTATCTGAAGTATAAATTGTATTTGCAGTCAGAGGATTCAGACTGACCTTAAAATTATGAATAACAGATGAATGTGAAGGTTTTCCTTTACAACTGATTGTTTCAGCTTCATCTTACCAATTTTGAAAAATTGCAATATTTATATCAAAAAGTGCCATGTGTATCTGTCTTTGGTATTTATTTTCATGTCTTTTGGCCAGAGTCTTTTCAGTCTTAATGTTATGTCTAATTTTGCTGTGGTTGCTATGATTTTCACACTTATATATCCATAACTTTCAAGTAGAGCAAAGAACGAAACGCTGCAGCAAGGGGTTGTCCAGAAATCCTTCAATTATCTGAAAAAAATATTCCTTCTCATTTCTAATTTATAATTTTGATAGCTTCTCTTGCTGTTTCTACAGAAACAAGCAAACAACCAAAACACACACAAAATAAACAACCCAACAACAACCCCCCCAAAAAAGGTTTTATTTTAGACCAGAAAAAGTGCAGTAGCTGTTTTAGCCAAACCACACACACCTGTGCAGTTTTAGTCATCTCGTGATTGTCTAGCAGCATCTCTGCCCTTCTCTTAATCCAGGCCAAGACCCTCTATTTCCGTTATCTTTAGCTCTTCCCTGGAAAAAATAGTCATACCATGTTACACATGAAAATTTCCAGCACTCTTATACTTTTGTCATTTGGGGGGTTATTTTCAGATATTTTCGGAATGCTGAAATAATAAGCATGAATGCAAATATAATTACACTCAAATGGAAACTCTGTGCATGCATGTGAAAGCTGAAGGAGGAAAATGGTATATGGTAGTGTAATTTGAGAATTATACAGTAGCATGTGTCTGGTCTACTGCAGCTAATAAGCAATACTGCATATTTTTCCCAGATCACTTGTTCAAAAAACACAATTCATGAGCACATCAACAGTTATTTATACTTACCTTTCAATGACCTTTATTAAACGTGCTTTGGATAAAATCTCCTAAGACTTCCTTTCACTGGCAGAAACTTGGAGCTGAAAAATACTTGTGAGATATGTACAAAATAAATATGCCATCAGAGAACCATATTACCTTTTTGCTACTGCAGCCATGTGTGGTGAGGAGCCATGGTGCTGCAGGACTGTGCTGCAGTGCCATTCCCTTTTATTAAATCTGCCATTTTTTCTGTCTGTACAGATGCATAGGACTGTAAATCACAGCTGGCCTCAAAGTGCAGAACATTTTTGCTAAAAAAAGTAACAATTACATTTTAAGAGATTTTTTTCTTGCTTCTTTTCACTTCTGTTACTGGGGGGAGATTTTAATCACTTGATCAAAACTAATCTTTAAGTCTGACCTGACTCTATGAACCTGCTGCAGCTCTGTGCTGCAACCACAATCCATGTGTTCAGCAAGGTTATGTACCCCACCTCATGGGCCTGATCTGCCAAGGCTTCTAATAAGCTCTGAGCAGCCAAGCAGACTTTACTGAAATGTGGTGGGATAACTCTGTAGGCTCAAGTAACAAACAATGGCCCAGAACTGGTCAGCAGTAATTGCCTGAGGACAGAGAGGAGTACTTCTAGAGTTGCAGGAATGGCTATAACTTTGCAAGATGCTGACACTGTTACACCCCATGCTAGTTCTGGAAAAAGTCAGAAATAACATCTATGTCAAAAAGCCCCTTGTGTTTCCAGGACACTTTCAGTATCCTTAGCGTACCAAAGGCTATTAATGAGTGTGCTTCAAACACCTTTAGCAACACCAGTTGTTCTTTCTGTCTTCCCTGTAAGTGATTACACTTAGGCTCAGTTTGTGGCCAGGACCTATTCGGAATGCCAAACCAACATAGGGATTTTCAATCACAGTCTGTGTTGACTTCATTCAAAAATGTATGTGTTCGCTTCCTCTGACAAGCAGATGGTCACTGTCTGAGGCAGGCCCCCAGATTCAGAAACAGATTCTCTGTTGTTGAGAAAGTTAGCCTGCAATGACTTGCTCTAGGTAGGAAGCCAGTGCAGAGTTATGAATAAATGCTAGAACAGCTAACTGTATCACTCTTCTTCCTACACGTGGAATATGAAAGGGGAAAGCAAGCAGTAAAATAGTTAGTAAGTACTTAGACCTAAAATATAAGTTATTTGCCAGATGGTCTTAAATGCATGTTTCTGTATGCATTTGCTCCTCTGGGTTCTGAATGGGCAAATTATTACCTTATAAAAAACAAGGCAGTGAATTAAAGTTCTGTCACTGTCCTTACTCAGAGGTGTTTCCATGAACATTCATATTTTTTCAGAACAAGTAAGTTCTGTACCTCTGTTGTTTGCAACAAGTAGGTGGCAATATTTTGTGTATTTCAAAGTATTACTACAGCTATACTTTCACATGTGTAAAAAGTAATTAAATTGAATGTGTGTGCATTAATTGTATTATACATACTTATAAATGCACATACACACGCAGGCTCGGTGTATCAGAGCTACCAGATCTCTGCGGTCCCTTTTCTCACAGTGAACCTTGCTTCATACACGTGCCATACACTCACATAGCCCCTGTCACTTGTGCAGTGGTACCTGACGTACAGAATTGCATGTGCGGTGTGGGATCTGCCAGCCAGCTCTTTTCTGCACCCAGGGTTCTCAAGCTTGCACTTAAAGGGCAAAAAGTCACAAGCTGTGCTTGTGTATGAGTAGCAATCTCCTTCATTATCAAGAGGTTGATTATCATTGAGTGATAGTTATGTTGTTTGAGTTTCAGAATTAACTTAGGAGACTATACGATTATATGCAGACTGAGGCCATCAAATTCCTCCAAACTTTTCTTACTATTTTTTTTTCCCCCAGCATGATCTAGTGTGGTGTATGCAGGTTGCTTTGTTCTTCACTTGTTCCACTTCTTTTTTCCTGGCTTCCCTTTCCTTCCTGTTGTTCTCATGGTCCTGCAGGTCACCACGTTTGCTTTCACTTAACTGCTGGTCTTCCATTGCTCCTTTTAATTGGGCTTGGTTATGTTTTGTGTTGTGTTCAGTAATAGGGGTCAGGCTGCATCTTGCCTTATTTTTCCGATAATACTGGTCTGTCTGTACAGTGAATTACAGACCCCCCTTTTGGCCCCACAGCTGTGGAGAGAAACAAATTTTTTCCTGTGAAATGAGGAATTCCAGGAAGAGTGTTAGTTTTCTTTGCTGACATGTGAAAGCAGCTCTGTCCTTAGCGTTGTATGAGCAGTAGAATGAAGCTGAAGAGATCCGTGGTCTTCAGACATGCCTGCTGGCCTGTCAGGATCTTGAAAGTGTCACTTCATTCTGCACTGAGAGCTAACAGTGCGGAGCAGAAGGAGGCAACCGAGAAGAAAATACCTACTGGCACGTAATGGCCTATTTCAGGATAGGCTTGGAGCTTCTTGAAGCATTTTGGAAAAAAAAAAATCAGAGATGTTTTTACTATGGAGAAATAGTCTTAATAAAATGGTTCTGTTATTTATGTGTCCATTGTTCAAGCATAGCACAGTCAGTGCCCTGAGTACTTCCAAAGAAGTTTGACCTAAATTCTGAGGAAAAAACACTATGTTCTCTGTTCTGGAAAGCTGTAGATTTTGTATCAGACTTTGAGCAAGAAAGTATCAACTCTTTCATTTATTTGCAAATTAATCATATACAGACAATATCTGTATTGCTAGGGAATTTGATTTAAATTTACCTCACATTCTACATTGTGTAGCATTGTGTTAATATAAAACTGCATAATTCTCTAAAGGTTTGTCTGAACATGCAAATTATTCCAATTTTAAAATAGGATGAGTTTGGAGTAGAGAATTATTTATAATGGTCTGTCTATCTAGATTTATTTTAGAATAGCGTCAAGTTAGCAGGCTGCTTTAAGGTGCAAAAAAGCCCTAGCAATGAGAATGGATTGCGTTATCGAGAGATGGGTGACAAAGCTAACCATCTTTCCAAAATCAATTCTTGTTTGTTAGGTGAGACATTCTGGAAAGTAGTTGTAATTTGTCTAAAAAGTGTATTTGCTTGATCCATGTTAGTCAAGGAACAGTTAATAGGATGGTTATAAAGAGATTCAATTTAATACGGCATTCATAAATAGTAAAAATTATATGTTCACAACAGTAAAAGCAAATGTTAATCCTTTGGCTGCTTCAGTGAAAAAGTGTTTTGACTACCTGACGAGGTTTGTAATAATTAATTAAAAGACACAGGATATAGTGAGCTTTAGACTTCTGTCTGTTGTCTGATACACCTGTTTCAAGATCTCAATGAGCCTATCAATTTCATATGTGTGTATTAAAGATAACAGGAGTAGCTTTCTTCTTGCAGCATCAAGGATCAGTTAGCTAATGCAAGTAAACTGCTGTGAGCCAAAATGCATTTTTACTTTGATTACTTCAGACTTTTGATGTATTTTGGTATGTAGAATCATAGAAAAGTCTGGTTTGGAAGGGGCCTCCAGAGATCATCCAGTCCAACTTTCTTTTGAGAGCACAGCCTTAGACTAGGTTATCCAGGGTCCTGTCAAACTAAGGAATCATTTCCAGCAAGGGAGATTCTATCACTTCTCTAGGCACCCTGCCCCAATGTTTAATTCTTCCCACAGTGAAGAGTGTTTTTCTTATATCCGGACAGAATCTTCCATGAAGCGACTTGTGTCGCTTGCTTTATTTCCTCTCACCATCCATCCTCATGAAAACTGTACCTCCAGCTTCTCTGTAACTACCTTTGAGGTACTGAAAGAACGTCAAATGCATTCTGAACCTCCTCTTTCTGAAGCATCTCTTCCTTAACTGTGGTCAATCAATTCTCTCATCCCCTTTTTGTTCTTCCCAGTCATTCTTTGTTTCTAGTGTCTGTAATTCTCTGATTCCTTGACTATGTATTTGATGAAGGAAAAAATGGCTTTATTGGTGGTTTGGGAACAATTTAAATGCAAAAATTACAATTTAATATTCAATGTAAAGATGTTGAAGTGGTTCGTTTTCCATAAACTTTTCTATTTCTGAGTTTTAAACTGAAGATCTGTATTATATGTATATAAATCTATAGAAACTGTTACAGGAAACAAACAAAAATACATTATAGACAAGAAGCAAATACATCCAATCCCTTGAAATTCTAATGTGGGTATAAAAGAAAAAGAAAACCTTGGAGCAGGATATTGTTGCAACAGAAATTGCGGAGGTAGGAAGAGTTTACCATCTGGCAAGGCCCTCAGACCAGATGGATCCACTAATGACTTTTGTAAAGCATTTTATCAGACTCTGTTGGAACACATGACTGGCATCTTTAATTATTGTAATTTAACAGGGTTCCAGCCTTGGATGCTAGATTTGTAATCATTGATCTTGGAAGTGAAGGAAAAGAAAATGGTCCCCAAAATCTCTTTTTCCTTATAGATCGTTTTATTAATAAGGTGTAATGTTAAGATACTATGTAAAGTTCATTGGTTCTTCTTAAATGGATTGTTTGGTTAAAAAAAATGCCTATTACGGTGCTTTTATGAAAAATCTCTTGTTGCAAACACATCAGAGTGCTTTGGGAATTCAGTTAGCTTTATGTATCCACAAAAGCGTTCAGCTGCTCAGAGGAGCAGACTGCCAGAAAGCTCCTTGCTTTCTTTGCCTTCTCTGGGAGGAGGGGAACATGCACTTCCCAAGCAGTCATCTCTGCCTTGTACCCTACACGTGCATCTGTTCCTGTTACTGTTCCCACAGAGAGAAGGTTGAGATGTGTGGGGAAGTGACTGCTGCCACCGGCCAGTCGTACCAGCAGCAGTAACTGGTACTCTTGCCCTGCCTATGTTCTGCCTTAGCTCTTTGTGTGGGGTGGAAGAACTGCCCATAAGGCAAGACAAAGTCAACTTCCTTTTCACACAAACCTGGAAAGTAGGGAGAATTTTTCATCTGAAATTTGTTCTGTGCACCGTGCTTAGGTCCTGTGGGAGGGACTATGCCCTGGTCTGTGACGGCACTGCCCGTGCTGCAGTCACTCTGACTTACACTAATGCATCTCAAACAGGTATCTGCAGGCCTATTGCCCGTGGCTTGCAGAAAACTGTCTGGTTGTGTAATAAAGCCTATTCTGTTTCTAGCTCTTCTGCCTGTTGGAAAGAACAGGAAATAATTCCTTAACAGTGTTTTTCTGTACCATAATTGGCAGTTGTTTAAATACATAATCTGTTCTAATCATATTTTTATCTTGCACTAATTTTCATAGTATTTCAGTACTTTCCAGTGGTGCAAGTAGTGATGTGGCTTCACTATAAATGGTTTAAATATAAGATAGGATGTTTGCTTAGAAAGGTGGAAGAAATGCACCTGTCAGTTGGAAACAGAAGAGTGAGGTCTATACTCAATTTTAAAAGGTGTAGAAGGGCACAGAACCTGTGCCAGCAGGAAATCTTATGATCTGGAGGTAGGAAGAGAAAATAAATTAAATACTTGCACATACGGGTTTTGTATTTTAATTTGCAACAACCGTGGAATTCATATATACAGTTACTCAGTCACCAAGATTTGTTCTTGAAATTAGACTCCATTTCCTTACTCCATAATCCACTGTTCTGTCTGCCAAAAAAGAACGCTTGGTTATCTAACAGCCAGACTGAACGTAGGCAGTTGTAGTGCATTGTCAAGGCTGTGAGCGGGAAAGGAATGTCCTTAGCAGTTCCGAAAAATCAGGCTATGTATTTAGGTGCCAAAAGCTGATATTGGGTCCTAATTTTAGATGCACCATTAGTTGACTTCATGCATCAAAAAGGATAAAGCAAATAACAGATATGTTTGGTATGGACGTATTTAGGTTGTAGGGAATGTGTTGTTGTTCATATCCAGGAACAGAAATACCAAACGTAAGACAGGAAGTTTTAGTATGTGGAAGCCAAACTGTACAAAACGGTGGTAGATGTAATTAAGCTGCAATTCTGTTCTAACAGTGAGATAGATTAGTTCAATTAATCTTTTCCATCTGGTTTTTATTTTTATCATTGCAGAAAAGTAATCTAACTGAATTATAAGTATCAGAACTTAAATATGGTGGAGTCATCCTTTATTCCCCTAGTGAACTAGTTGACACAGTGAAACGTAGAATCCAAGCCTAGGAAGAAAAGGAGAAATGAGCAAGTGCAGGAGAAGATAAAATTGTTTTATTGGACATTATGCTATACGCGTACTTTTTGCATGAATTGTTCTTTAACATGAAAAAATGAGTACATATGTTTTTGAAATATCCTTAAGTTTTTTTTTTTTTTTTTAATGAATCTTCTCCGTAATTAGTATTATCTGCTACTGGAATAGAAAAAAATAGCTGCCCTAAGCCATCTGTTGAATGCCAATTTATTTATAGAATATTTTTTCATAATTCCATCTGTAGCTCACATATTCAGACATTGTTCTAATTTGTTTCCTGAATAACAGTGTAAAACTGTCTTTGTATTCCTATTACCTTAGGGAGAGTTTTTTATTATTAACATCCCCAGGCTAGATTTTCAAACTAGATCCTTTGGGCTTTGTCAAAGAGAATATTTTAAGGGTTGAAGGATAGACTGACAATAGCTCAGAATAATTGCGAAGAGTAGTTTCTGGTACTTTGTCACTACTGATAGCATGCATTACTCTTTTGTTAACGTGGGATGAAGTTTGCTAAGTGGCGGCCTTCTGTCTTTTTGTGTTACAATGAAAATCTGTTGTGTGTGACGAGGAAGATATATATATATTTCTTTTTTACATGATGTTACTACATGGTTCCAGAATATTTGACATCTAAGAGAAAATCTCCCAGCTCAGGATGGAAGTAAATATTGAAGTTCACAATTAGGCATGGGAGTGAGAAAGATACTGTGGGCTGACTGGTGGAGATTTCCGTATCTGAAGGAATGTGCATGGAGATGTATTTTGATTCTGCTAATAGAACCGGCGTTAGAGCAGCTTGTAGTAACATGTCTGTGCACAAATACTACAGAAAACAAAAAAGTTGAGAGGCTTGTGTTTAATAAATATGTAATATAGAGCTGGTCAAGCAATTGTACTGAACACCAGTGGAGTTGATCACTGACAACCAGGAAACAGTTTTTTAAACACTGCCACCTTTCTTGGGCTTAAGTAATAGAAATGATGCTTGACGCAGAGGCTTTTGTGCAGTTTCGGTGCTATTTCTAATTGGCTGTTAGAGAAAAATGAAGTGAACTCACAAAGGTACAGTAAATTTTACCTCTCCTTGGGTGGCAGTAACTAAAAGGATATCTTAAAATACAGAATCACAGATTCACAGAATGGACGAGGTTGGAAGGGATATCTGAAGATCATCTAGTCCACCCCCCCTGTCAAGCAGGATCACCTAGAGCACGTTGCGCAGGTTGGCATCCAGGCAGGTTTTGCGTATCTCCTTTTGTGGAAGGAGACTCCACAACCTCTCTGGGCAACCTGTTCCAGTGCTCTGTCACCCTCACAGTAAAGAAGTGCCCTCTCATATTCAGCTGGAGCTTCCTGTGCTTCAGTTTGTGCCCATTGCCTCTCAATAGAACAAATATTGTTCTTCAAATACAGGAGAAAGTTTGTTTTTGTATCCTCTAAGTCCATTTTTAAACTTGTAATTATGAGAGGATATCTTGAATGTAAATTGTGAAAAATATTATTTATTCAGCTGCTCATCCATATTTCAGAATATTTAAGCTAATGTGTAGAAGTGGAATAAATTTTTGAAAATCACCCACTGACTTCATAAAGCCATAAAAGACTAAGATAAAAACCCATGTAAAAAATTTCTGGTTACATTTTCCTTAAAATGTGTAGTTAAAACATTATTGCATGATAAATTGTATTCTGCAGTCACCATGTCAATCTCAAACATATTATTTTAAGATATAAGTAGATAATGGGATAGACTGAGTTTTGAAGACAGTTGATACGGTAATTCAATATATTTATATAATAAAGATTTTTTTTTATATAAAGACCTAGATGTGTGCCTGGGAATGTAAAGGGAGACTGGAGAAAATGGTCTATATGGTTTATATGGTCTTTATATAATAAAGATGGAGATGGTTTTTGAGAACTAAGAAAAATTAAGTTTTAGTTTCATTTTTGCATTTTATACTGTTTTACTGATTGAGAAAGTGTATTGTAACTTAAATTGTATTCTGTTTCAGTCTTGCAGTTCACCCAGATAAAACTTTAGTAGCTACAGGGCAGGTTGGAAAGGACCCTTACATCTGCATCTGGGATTCCTACCGTGTACAGACTGTTTCTGTTCTTAAGGATGCACACACACATGGAGTTGCCTGCTTAGCTTTTGATTCAGATGGCCAGGTTTGTATATCTTCTTTCTCTGTGCTTTTAATTTAGTTTGATTTGTGATTCCAGGCAATATGCATATATAAGTATTTTATATGTGTAGGTAGCTGCATTGCTGTAGTACTGAAATTCCTATTGTGATTAATTGTTTTAATGCAAGGACTGCAAATATTGTTCTTTCAAAGACCAAAACCTCAACCTACAATTCAAGTAGATGCATTGGTTGTTGGACAAATACCCGTACAAGAAATGGCCCTCCCTGGCTCACATGTAATAGCTTCACCACATACTTAGCACCTACTGTTCAAAGAGACCATTTCCTGGCAGAGTCTTTACAATCCTGCAGCTTTTTTGGCAGAGGGACTCCAGTAATCTCACTGCTAAGAGTCTCATTGGCTGGGATACACAGTAAATTTAATTGAAAAAGGGGGTTAGAACACAGAGTGTATGGTTTTGTACACTATTATATGATTTTATGATATTTTTAGACAATATTAACGTAAGTAAATGGTGGGCTATTCTCTGGTAAGCGTATTGAATTTTTCCCTGGAGGAGAGCTAGTAAAAAACATTAAATCTATTTTCCTCCTTCTTCAGTCACAATTTATATAAAAGTGAGAAATGCTTCATATTTACTTCATATTCATAGTTCTCTATAAAATTAACAGTGCAATTTTGTCATTACTGATGTCCAGGTTTCTGGTGTAAGACTGAGGTTGTAGTTTATAATTGGTTGCTGAAATACTTTTAGGAATGCTTAGAAGATCTAGCTGATTCCCGGATTCTTGCACAGATCCTCCTTGGTTTTTCTATTTGCTTGTGTACATCAGAATTAAAACTGAAAAGGGCAGATTTGCCTTTAAATGTTTTTCTTAAAATCATGTCATAGACAGAGTTAGATGTCTACAGAGAAGCACTTCGCTATCATATGCCTAATTACTCTTCCATTGACCACACAGTGGTTTTATTCCTCTTTGGATTATATTTCTTCATTAGAAGTTAGAAGTAAGTTTCTATTTTAAGCCTAGTTTTCAACCATCTTCCTCCATTTTTTTTAAAGTAAATCCATTTCCTCTGAAATCTCATGTGCCGATTCTAATTAAAGAAAAAGGTGTTCCTGGGAAGTGTGGAATAAAAAAATGAAGTGAGAAAACCCCCAAATCAACAGAAGAAAATTTCAAATGCTATAATATTTTAAAGATATTGTTTATTCAAAAATGTGTTCTTAAAATTTTCTCTTGTTTTACTTCCTGAGACAGGTGAGTAAACTTTTTAAAAACCCCTACTAAAAAGTTACATAGTTGGCCAAGAGCCCAGTCAGTATGAGTTAAAGTTGGAGGCTCTTCTGAAAGTCCTGCTGGGTGCCTACCTATAGTTAAGAACTGAACTTAATGCTGTGTTGACGTTGCAAAACAGCGACATTCTTTTTCTGGAAACGTTGGAGAAGTTGCAGTTTATTCTGGAAATGAAAATTTGCATAGAATGCTTTTATATCTGGAGAAATGTTTTCCAGCATTGATCTAAATATGGATGATGTATCTTGGCTTTTTGCTGCACTTTCTGGCTTGCAGAAGAAGGTGCTGTGCTGAGCCAAAATTAAAGGGCTTTGAGTGAAGTCTTTAAGTATACGAAATTCAGAGCTGCTAGCAGTTCCAGTTTATTTAGTCAGCACAGTCACCTCAGGGAGCTGGCATCTTACGATTGGACCAAACAGATATCATGCACAAGGCTCACACCTTTCGTTTAAGTGCATGCCTTTTATTCTTTTTTATTGAATGTCTCTTAGTATCCAAGAAAGATTTGTATTTTAGCCTCAAAATACAAAACAATTCAACAGTAACATTAAGGTATAGATGCAAAAAGTTATGTATTCTTTTCTCTATTGCATCTTTCTAAATAAGTACTGACTGAGGAAAAGCTCAGGTAATTCTGCTTCTCTGCCTGGGCTCAATTCCCATAAAATCAACTTGTCTTCCTTCGGCTCTGCTATGCACAAACTGTGGTTCCAAGGGTGACTGCTGTGTTGAGGGCCGCGTGGCTCTAGTATGAGGATTTAGCAAAGGTCCCAAAATAGTGACACCGCACTTATAGTTTAGTCAAGCTAATTAGCTCCTGTTTTATGAGAAACTCTGGGGTGTTTTCAGATATTCAAATGAATTAGTTCTGAAATATTACTTCCTGCTGGAATTCAACTGACACTGCATGGAGACAGCTTAGGTGTCTCTGCAGTGCTTCCCTGGCATAATTACCACAAACTGGGTAATGAAGAGTGAACAGTATTTGTTGTCTTTTCTAATATACAGAGGAGATAGATAAGTGGCTTAAATCAAAGATAGCTTATATGCTTCCTTTATTTTATGTACTTTCAATAAGGCTTTGAAATTTAGAGATTTATATATTAAAGTAAATTTCCTATTAATGTTATCTGTAGTTAATACTGTATTTTAAAAGTACTGTAGGGAGCTGAATATCTGGCTGAACAGCTGCTATTTAAAAATAGATATTTGGGGCTTTTTCTGTATAAGCAGGAAATGACATTTGGTGGGAGGGAATCTGCACGTTGTTCAGATGTTTGATGAAGAGCTGTCAGTTTGTATATAATTAAAAATATATTTTGTTGAACCAGGAACTAATTAGAGTTTGAAAGTACTAACATCTACCCTTTACAGAATTACCTACAAAGCTGATGTCTTTTATATAGAAGTATTTCACTAATGCTTCATATTTCAATTTCTGTTCCGAGTTGTTTTATAAGGATCCTTTTGTGTACTTTCTTTAATAATAATAATAAAAAAGAGTAAGGAGAGCACTGCCATAGTGCATACATACATTTCAAAATTCAGCATTACGTTGCAGTAGGCTTCTTTAGCCAGATCTAAGTCTGTGTAGATTTAAAAATAATTGTTTAATTATGTAAGCTACTTGGCAGATATTTTCTTCTATTGATTCTGTGAATTCTCTAATCAGGATGCTGTCAAAGTCCCTCCCAAAAGGAGTATTAAAAGTAAAAGCCTTTCAACCAAAAAGGAAACTCAGCATTTATCATTCTTCTGCCAGCAGGAGACCTTCCTCGGTAAACTGAAGAGAAAAAAGAAAATATAAAATATTAGTTACTATCCTCTAGTTGTTTCACCGTCCATCTACCCCACTAGTGGTAATTTCCTGACTGGGAGCTACAGTTCAGGTCAGATGTTAAAATCATGAATCTAAAAGATATTGTAAGTACTGCCATGGTTTCCATGGTGAAGAGAACAGTATAAAAAAGGTGAGAAAAAGTTGGAATCAGTGATGGTTCCATGAGAAAATATCTTGTGTTTTGATCAGTACATCCAATTCCCGGGTAGGTGTAGATTACTCAAGAGTGAATAAAACATGTTTGCTACAATAATCCTCCTTTCACGTGCCTGCAGTAGACTCTCACAAGGGTGAATTTAACAAGGCCTCAGGTATTTTTCTGTCAGTGAGAGGCATATAAAAAGTAGTCTGGACTTGGAGAAACTCAGAGGAAAATATACATGTTTTTTTCATTAATACCATATTGCTTAGTACACTTGCTGGTAAGAATTGCTTGGGTCATGCATTACTCACTAGGCAGAGTTCAGCTGTTATATTAGGTTGTAGTGTATGTTATGTTAATTTCCAAGCAACCAAATGTAAAAAGGATTTATTTGATTGCTCTAAAATACAGGAACTGTAACTATTAAGGAGGCAGTGCAGGGTGCATGTGTATCTACTGCCTTTAAACTAGAGTTTTTTGGAAGTGGACAACTTAAAGAAGATGTACGCTATGTTTTTACACTTTAAAATAACGTGAAAAGGTATGGAGTATCTTGTCTATAATTTATTTTGCTACTGAACGATAACTGGAGCCTTCTGTTTCTTTACAAATAATGATTTATCTCAGTTCTATAGTGGTTGGTAGCCTTAGAGCAATTAGTATTATTTTTTTTCTAATATAGTGTTTTAAAGGAATCTTTGGTAATTGCACTTGTTTTCTTTTAGCACTGGTTTTGTATTAACTCAGAAATCTCTAGACTTTAACCAATTTGCCTATTGAAAATCTGAGCAAAAAATAGTGGACATTTAATGGAAGGAAACTTACAGAACAGAGATTCAGTTTGCAAGTTATCTTCTTAAAGCAAATCTTCAAGGAGAAGATCTGGTCCATGTCATATCTGAAACATATGCCCATTTGGATCAGATGATTCATCTGCTCATCTTTGAGGCCAAAATAAGGTTTCATTCATTGCATGTTCTTGAAGTGCAGGCTTTCCTATAACAGAGCAGAATGCTTAGGAGCTTTAGTTGGACTCTTAAATCTTTATGATAAGACATTTGTGGATGGGACAATGAGAAGAGTAAGGGACAGGCAGTATTGATGCAACAGATGTGACTTTTTAGAAAGTGTTACTGAACTAGGAGATTGTGAGAGACTCTTTTCGTGGGAAACAGACACTTCCCGCAGTGCAAGTTACTCATGTGTAACCATTATATATCCCTATGCAGTATATGTCAGTTGGCATCATATCCAGTATGTACAGTTGCAGTATGTTTCACACTAATTCAGTCTTCACATCACAATGTGTCTTCACAGATCACAGCAGTCTCTGTTCCCATCAGTCATGGAATCATAGACAGATAGAATTGTTTGGATTGGAAGAGACCTTAAAAATCATCTGATTCCAACTCTGCTGCCGTGTGCAGGGACACCTCCCACTAGACCAGGTTGCTCAAAGCCCCATCCAACCTGGCCTTGAACACTTTCAGAGATGTCAAAGATATCCCGCCTAATAGGAAACTCTGCTGGAAATCATGTGAAGTTGGGCACAATCACTGGAAGGTTATCCGACAAACTAAGTTAGGTGGTTGTTAAAAGTATATCCAATTCAGATTCTAAACCTCAACAAAACAAGTATAATGAAGAGAAGTGTATTTGGGAATAGTGAGAGCTTGTATTTCCATAATTCACTTTTATTATCAGGTTAATAGATCAAAATGCTAGAGTGTTGTTCACCTCAAATGAGTACTTCAGTTCTTTCATGATAAGAATTTTATTTGAGACACTGGTAACATGAAATTAATTACCTGACTCTAGACAAGATTAGACATTTCAGTGCTTTCTCCAGTGAGCAAGTGGTTAACAAGAATATCTTGATGGTGCCTTTAGCAATATAGTTCAAACACAAGGCAAATGGGAAGATACATTTGTACACACAATAACCTGAAGTACAATAAACTGATTTTTGAGTTGATTCTCTCTTAACTAGATTATTATTGTTGTTTTTCCTTAGCGTTTAGCTTCAGTGGGACTGGATGCCAAAAATACAGTGTGTATTTGGGACTGGAAGAGAGGAAAACTACTGGCAACAGCTACAGGCCATTCAGACAGGGTAATTGTATAAAGGTTTATTGAATTTTGTCTGGGAGTTACAAAAGTGTTTTAAATTTATTTATTTATTCATTTGTTTCTATCAGGTCAATGCAGAGGTAATTCTGTACATTCTACCAGCTTTTAAAATACCAAATTAGATATTTATTTCTTCTCGTTATGCCAAACAAAGCACAGTGTTAGTGAAAGAGGCACATGATGGGTTCTTGAGCTGGCTGTCTAGCAAGCCTAGGGAGGAAATACTTTGCAATTACACACTGATCAGGATGATTTATAGCCCTTTATATGAGATGTGAAATGCTAGCTCAGTGGACAAGGGTAATATTTTTTCTGAATACATCAAAAATACATTTTATCCTGAGGGAAAGTTTAGTTATTTCCCTTTTATTTTTGCTTAAGATAGTTACCTATAGGTGAACTATAATTAGGATAAATATTCCTTTTCTAGCTATTAACTTCAAGTAGGGGGTCATAATAACCTCTGTAAATAGGAGAACTGAGCAGGTCTGAGTCTAGATTATTTTTCAGTATTACAAAATGTTTAAACAAGGTTAGTGTATGCAAAATAACTCCCAACCATATATAAGCACAAACACCTGTATGGTAAAATAAGTTCTGGACACATTCTGACAACTTTTTTCTTAAGCAAATTATATTATAACAAGTTAGAATGTTACAATATTGAAATACTACAATATTTTACTACATATGAAGGAGTATTTATATATGATAGAATATATGCAAGCAGAGCAGCATACTAAACCCTTCCTTACAGTATACGTGTGCATATAAATCAATCTGCATCTTATGTATTATCTGGATGAATCATAGAATCACAGAATTGTTTGAGTTGGAAGGAACCTTAAAGACCATTTGGTTCCAGCCCCCCTGCCGTGGGCAGGGACACCTTCCACTAGAGCAGGCTGCCTGAAGCCCCATCCAGCTGGGCCTTGAGCACTTTCAGAGATGGGGTATCCACAGCTTCTCTGGGCAGCCTGTTCCAGTGCCTCACCACCCTCAGTCAGGTAATTTATTTTTACTATGTTCACAACACAACAGAATTTTTCTTAGTCTTTATTTAAATTTATTCTTTCAGACTGATTCACTTCCCAGTTAGGTCAGTGGAAGTTTTGCTACCACCTTGTGCTACTAACTACAGTAGGCACAAGATCAGGTTCTGAATTAGCAGAAGACTCCAGGACAGGCAAGAACTACTAAAATCTTAGTTTCCGTAGATTTTCACAACCAGAAAAGGGAGATTTTTCATTGAAGTGGGAGTGGGAAAGAATGCATGTCTAATTAGGCCACAAATTATAATGACTTAGTCTGCCAGAGTCATACGGCATTTCTGAAAACAAAATATCTTGCTTGTATAACAAAACATAAAACAGTACTTGAACTACCGTAAGTCATGATTTTTATAAACAAGATAAATATTTTGTAGGAGGGCAGCACTAGAAAGCTGTTTGAAATTCTCAGATGATTTATAAGTAACAGCTGAAGAGCTGGAATTAGCAAAAAGTCCCGTTGTCTTTCTCTACAGACGTTTATTTCCTGCAGTAACTAGTGATTGTGGTAACCTCATTGGTTCTCATCTCAGACACTGAAAAGCTGAATGCCACAGATGTGAAGTCTATAAATGACATGCTGTTGAAAATTTGAGCAGAAATATAAACTTGTTATTTCCAAACTTTATGTGGTATTTTTCATTTGACATAATCCCATAGTCATAGAATACACTGTAAATTTGTTCTGATAAGCTATACAGGATCTAATGCTAATTTTTTTGATGTATGCTTTTATAAATGCAACATTAATCAAAATGAATAACGCAGTTTTATCTCTATAGATTAGTTAGATGAATTATACCTCATTTTGTCACTGGGGTCTTTCTGTACTCAGGTTAAGCTGCATATCGTACCTCACATTAAAATAATGAACAAAGACAAACGTACCAGTCTTTCATCCCTAAACTGGAGGAACATTTGCTCACAACACGACTCCCATCTTATTTGAGACTGTAAATATGTTTATTCAAGAATATCTTGGAGCTGGTATAGATCACTGATGTGAAGGCAGAAATGAGGTGTGTTGACAGAACTGGGTGAGAAGGCCTTATTTGACTTAATCATTGTTTACAAGGAGTTCCAGATTTACCTATATGTTGTGCTTTCATTTTTAGTCATAGATTGCAGTAGATATGATGCCTAAAAATTGGTAAAAGCAAACTGAGCCTAGATGCAATTAGCGTATAATTCAAAATACCAACTTTCTATGTTTCTTAACAGATATTTGATATTTCCTGGGATCAATATCAACCGAATAGAATTGTCAGCTGTGGAGTAAAACACATAAAGGTAATAGCTTTTGTGTTCTGGTTGTTGTTGTGTGGGGGTTTTTTTGTTTCGTTTTTTAAAGTAAATTACAGTTGTGAAAGAAGGGCTTAGATATAAGAGGTATTCTATTTTTCTTTTTTTAATCTGTGAACACTTTGTCAAAACTTTGATGCCAGTTTAGGCATTCAGCAGTGACTTGAAGTGCAACTTAACAAGCAAAGTGGGAAGATCATTTGGTGTAATTTTCATTATCTACTTCTAATTATGTGGTTCTCTGCCTTCTTTCTGTCTCTGAAACCCTTCAGTGATTTCTCTTGACAAGTGTCACAAGGGGTCACTGGACAGGTATAGGATGAATTAAATCAGAAGTATGAATTGAATGAACTTCTGTTTGGCCTATCATGCTACCAGCAATTGTGGGAACACTGCAGGGAAGGTATGCAATACTTGCAGAGATGAACAGATGGAAGCACATGGATCCCACTATTTGCTCCCTCTAATTCTCCTTGTCTGGAATTGACTTAAATATGAACCTAGATATATAGCCTAAGTTTAGGATAAAACTTCTTGCACCTATAAAAAACTTAGAGAGAAGTCCTTGTTTGCTCATATTCCCTGAAGGTTTCCATTTTCTTCCTGCCTCATCAAAAGCATTCCTAACAGATGGCAATTATTTCACATGGCTGAGGTGGGAAGAGCTTTAACTAGAAGTTTAGAAACCAGTTAATATCTCTAGTTCTGGTTACTGAGAAGTTTGTGCCCATTAAACCACTACTGCTTTCAAACTGTGGGTGGTTTTGGCAGAAGTGATACCATCTGTTGTATTCTGCAAGCTGTCTTCCAAAACCTGTCTTTGTTTGACACCT
Organism: Anser brachyrhynchus; assembly: GCF_964034855.1. Lineage (NCBI taxonomy): Eukaryota > Metazoa > Chordata > Aves > Anseriformes > Anatidae > Anser > Anser brachyrhynchus. Next base: position 9,908,733 of record NC_137696.1, on the reverse strand, counting down.
GTGTTGTGTTTAAAATGGCCATAATTGCCCTGAACAGGCATAATACCAGCAAAGTCAATACATATAGAGTCATGCCAAAAAAAAAAAAGGAGGGGGGCGGGGGGGAGTCGGAATGCTTTATGATTATATGTGCACCTTCAGTGATGCTCAGGCAACAGTCTATGTAGTTGTCATTCATTATAGGCCTATGGAAATATGATAATTAACTTACTAAGAAGGAAAAGAACAGCTCTAAAGTTATTGTATCGGTTTGAGAATAGGGACTAGTACATGGGAATAGACTCATTTATTCCTTTAGCATTTCAGTTCTATTGGGTCATTTGGCTGAGCAAAAATTCAAAGTGGTAGTAAAGCCTAGGAGCTAAGGCATGTCAGATTGAGCTCAGGATCCACCCTCCACCCACTTCCTAATGCTGCTACCTTCTCTGTTGCCTTTCCAGAGCTAACCAGAAGTGAGGAGAGCATATGTTTTTCTCACAGTATGAAAGCCCTAGGGGAAATATTCCCACTGCCTGCTCGTAAATTGCCTTGTGGAAAAAATAATTATCAATAGAGAAGGATCTGCAATAAAAAACCTTGATACAAGGATCTTCTGGAATTCAGCTTTCTAGGAAATGTATAGGAGCAAGTACAAAGACCTAAAAATTGGGTTTATAGTCACAAAAAAGATGTAGGCATATGAAGTGAGATAGACATTATGCACCTATGTGAGACATTTCAATATTCCTGTTCAGTCTCTCAGAGTATCTCTTTATTGCGAAATGGACCACAGAGCATAAATGCCTAAACTAGTAAAGACCTGAGCTGACAAGACCATTCAGGACTGTGTTATACCCCACACACACTTACTGTTCTGTTTCTGCATGTGTTCAGAACCTCATAGTGCTGCCTTATCTAGGATGCCTAGGGAATTTCAGTACTTCTCTTACACATCTAAGTGAGATCCTCTTTACTCTTCCTTCACTGGGAAGCCTGATCCTTGAGGAGGAGCTGAGAACACACTGTCTCTCCTTGATAAAATTACGTCTATTAAAAAAATTACACTCAGAACTGATTCCAAAAGTATGAGTATGATTTCTCTAGCCCAGCCCTAACAACACCATTCTAAGACAAAGTCTAGATTCTTTTGCTTCATCAGCAGTCTTATAATCTTCGTGGCGGAACGTTGCTGTGTCTGTGCAAGAGTGAAGAAAGTCACTATTCCACAGCTAGAAAATCCTATTACTTTGCAGTCAGAGCAAGTTCAGTTTCATGTACAAGCATTTACAGCCCTCCACCCCATAGGTGGTTTCTCAACAAATTTAGTTTTGAGGGGCATATCTTTCAGGACGTTACTAAAGGGCAGAAATGTGTTTTCAGCTCATCCAGAAGCTTAAGTATTTTATTGCTCCAGAGCTGTAGCTTTATTTTAAGTTTTGCAGACAAGAAAAATGGGATGTTTCTGGCCTTTGAAAGTGTGCTTTCACATTCATAGATTTCACCCAGCAGAACATGATAATTAAAAAATTAGTGACATAATGAGAAGAGGTAGTGTAGTAATAATGAAGCGGAATGCTCCCTCACTTTCACAAGCAGCTTGATCAGTTTGTTTTCTTCTTAGACTTATACTGCATTTGCCTCAGGGTTTCCTGTTCTTGGTAAGCAGGCAATTTGGGAAGTAATGGGTAGTCTCATAGGACTACAGGAGTCATTTAAGTGTCTGTCTGTAAGGATGTACAGCTGTGAGATCTGCACGTTAATATGAAAAAAATCTGCACAAACTTTTCCTAATATGTCATTTACATTTCAGTTTTGGACGTTGTGTGGAAACGCACTGACAGCAAAAAGAGGAATATTTGGTAAAACAGGGGATCTGCAAACTATCCTTTGTTTAGCATGCGCAAAAGAAGACGTCACGTACTCTGGTGCTTTAAATGGAGACATCTATGTTTGGAAAGGGCTAAACTTAGTTCGCACGATTCAAGGAGCGCATAGCGTAAGTTGTTTGTTATAACATCAATTTCTGAAATTACCTGTTCATTGACTTGAAAACTTCATGAAGGCTTATCTTCAAAGATCTTCTGTTTCAGGTCAGAAGAACGTTTAAGACAGTTCATCAGTTAAGAACTTATCTGTAATTTTTTTTTACTTTGTTTACATATTGTCAGCAGGTGCTAGCTGCTGAACTGATAATGACGGAACTTATATTTTTAGCACTGATTTAACCAAGCAGACTAAAGCAAAGTTTCTAAGTCTAAAGTTTCTAAAGTATTATTATTATTAATCCTAAAGTTTCTAAACATAAAGTTTCACAAATTGAGTAGCTTCAGGTATGATCAGTTTACCTAAAAATACTTGGTAAGTAAATGGTCGTATTTTAAATATAATCTTACCACTGAAATTCCAAACATTCAAGACTGATTCTTCATAAAAGCTTCAACTGGGAGTAAACCTGAGAATGAATTGACAATCTTTCAGTTCCTGTCAGATTCCAAATGACATCTGAACTGAATTCATGAAAGAATGTCTCAGTCATCTCTGCACCTGTAAGAATATTTTTATCGCTTGTTTGCCTGTTTTTTTTATTCAGGGTAACAAGTTATTTTAAGTGTTCCATGTTATTCATTTAATAATTCCCATCATAATATTAACTAAGCCAAATTTAAAGTTCTGCAAACGGTCTATATCACTGTATGCAAATTTCTACATAAATCACTATGAATGAGAGCACTTGAAATAAAAGTGTCCCCTTGTGTTTGCTGGTTTGCCTTATGTGGATGGGACAACATTTTACTGCCTAGCAGTTCCTAGCCTTTAACAAGAATCTATTCAAAAACATTTGCTTCATGTGTTTAAATTGACCGTAAAGAACTTTGAAACTTGTTATACTATTGGTTAACAGGCTGGAATTTTTAGTATGTATGCTTGTGAGGAAGGTTTTGCGACTGGAGGGAGAGATGGTTGCATTCGGTTATGGGACACTGATTTCAAACCAATTACTAAAATTGATCTCAGGGAAACTGAACAAGGATACAAAGGTAAGGAGCTATTACTTTTTTTTTTTTTCACACATCTAGTTAATGGGTTATAACACAATTTAATTTCAAGCATAAATGTCTCTGCATACTGCTGATTTTTTGCTTAATGACTGTATTTTCTTTTAAGATCTGTGTTCCTTTTTTATTCTGTCAGTGATGTAGCCTGAAGTTTTCTGTATTTCATCATATAAATAGAAGGATGCTTATCGTTGCTGCTCCCAACGATGGAAATATGAGAAAACAAAAACTGATTAATCACAGACAGCTGAATTAAGTTAGCCAAATTTTAATTTATTAATTGTAATTCATTTAACTGAGATTTTTGGAACCTGCTATTGATAGATGCTGAGCATCTAAGCACACCATTTAGGTTCATTTGGAATGGTAGCACTTGGTATATTTAGTGGAGAGGTTACTATTAAATTCTTGACCATCATGTTGAAACTAATCATGGTTCCTACAAGTCATCTCTTTGTTTTGTGATTCAGATTTTAAGAGTACTTAAAATCTTCATGAGTTACAATGTATGCTTTATCAAGAACTCGTTCTTTTGGGAATTCTACACATCCATTTGGATTGAGAATACAGCAGTCTGTTTGCTTGCCTTAAGTAGGCTTTACATAGTTTTGGCAGCCAGCTTTGTAATGGTTTATTTTCCCTGCTTCTTAACTTAAATTTTCCAACAATCTTCATGTTATAATTACCATCAGAATAGTCAGGAGGCAGCTACGGAGGATAACATTTTCTTTCTCAATTATGTATGTTTTGGCCTATGATCTAGTAACAAGCTTGTTACATTTATTTTTTCAATTTACTTAAACCAGATTGGCTGATGATTCTAAATCTTGTAAAATCCATAAGTTTGTGATATCTAGGCTCATCCAACAAGCAAACCGCCAGCAGCCTTGGATGAACACTGCTCTGCCAATTTGCCTACGTGTAGTGTAAACTTGCAAAATTTGTCTTTTAAAAAATGTGTCAAGAACACCCAGCCAGTAGTCCATTTGCTGTATAATTCTGGCTTAATGTAGGTTTTTGCAGGCAGAACCATAATGTTTAATATTACTTCCTAGAAAACATTTGCAGTACCTTATTATAGTTTACATCAGTTTTAATCAACTTAGAAATACCTTATAAAAATTGTGGAGAAATAAGCCAGCCTGCATTGTGAGTTAGGAAGATCATTCAGGCTAATAGCACTCTTGCAGGCTGTCTGTTCCTAATAAAAGTCAGAATAACTTATATGAAGGGCTACACAAAGAAAGCAGTGCTGACGCACAAAACATGCATAGTCATCCTCCTTTGCTCCTTATGAAGTGATGCTGGGCATGAATGTTATTGCACACAATCATGAAACCAGAGTAGAAGCAAGCTTTTGCTCTTCCTGCTACCTGGGATGTGTCCATACTTAGGGCATGACAGACTTTAGCTGACTTTGGTTACTTTTAGTTGACTGTAGTTAACAAAACTTATATGGAAAAATTTAACTACAAAATAATAACTTATATTACAGAACTGTAATTATTCATAAAGGTCATCGTCTATCTGCAGAGAGCACCTAGCTATCCTTCTACAGCTTGCCTAAAAAGGGATTTGGGACTTGATAAAGTTCAATCAAGAAAGGGCTTAGTGAGGGAAAATTCCTATTAGACGTGCTGTTCAGTGATTCTAACTTGATGCCTTTATTTTTGCTGCCTGCTAAATGTTAAAAGGAACAGAATTCTTAGATGGGAGTAGCTAAGCAGAACCAGACATCATAACAGCAGTTGTATGTCTGAGCGACAGTCAATAAAGAATTTTACTATCTTATTGCATGGCAAAAGTAGTAAAAATAATCATTTCTGGAAAGTGAATTGTGTTGCTATTTAATGTATATTTTTTGTAAATTATAAATTAAAAAATAAATTAACTATTTTCTAAAAACTAAACATTGTCCAAATCTTGTCTTGAAAGCACTTAAATCCTTCAGGTTTTATGTTTGTCTGTCAAAGCATTGTCTGCATTAATGGCAAGAAACTGACTTAAGCAAGTCTGCAAAATTTTACCAGAGCTTAATCAAAGATGGTGTGGTCATAAGCATTATCATTTAGACTATCTGTGAAGTGTTGTATGACTGCTGTATCACTAGAACTATATTAAAAAAAAAAAAAAAAAAAGGACGTTGGGGATGACTGCTGGTCATAAAATCCTAAAATCCAAGCATGCACTTATATCCTTGTCACCTTGTTCTTGTTCTGGGCTTTCTTCTCTCTTGTGTTCTTTCAGTGTGATACAGCTTATGCCTGCTGTTTCAGTTGTGCCTTAGTACTATTCTGCTGTGTCTGTCCAGTATGTCATCCACTAGTTTAAGCATATAGATAGGTAACTGGAAGCAATGGTGGTTGCCGTAGTTGCTTACCCATGACCTTCATTCCAATTACATTTTTTCCAAAGCATTTTACAAAGACATCAACATTCAAACTTAAAACTCCTTTCTAGGGTAGCAGGAATATTTTTTTTCAGCATATACTCATTCATTGGTACAGAGGAGTACTAAAAGTTTTTAAAATAAGATGCATCACCAGTAAAAATCAGATCATAGACTTGCCATTTATATTTAAATACACATGAATATTAGTAAAAATTCTTATAGTGTGGAATCTTTCCTTATGTGCAGCACATCACAGGAAAAAAATACCTTTCCCACATCAAAAGTTGTCATTAATAGTCTAAATCTTAACAATACCAATTTTCTACTTATCATCTGAGCTTCATTGCTTCTATGGCCTTTAGTGTTTATAAAGAAAACTCGAGTCAAAAATTCTATAGACATTTAGCTGGATCATAGAATGAAACTGTTAAAATTAAAAGGTACTGGAACTGGACAAGACAATAAATGAAGATTATTTTGCCCTTCTCAAGAGATAATACAAAATACTTAGAGTAAATTTTATTTATGTGACTAGAAGTTAATTGCATTGAATATTCGATTCCAAATACGTTAAAAATGTGACATGTTTGACCTTGATTACATGACAAATGTTTTTGTTTTTTTATTCATTCACACCTCACAGCATCTAGACCCATTATCCAAACTTAGAAATTTTCATCTACTGAAATAGAAGATACAAAGCCTGGAGGCAATCAGCCAAAGAATGCTATCAATCCATTAACGTTCTGGCTTGAAGCATTCTTTCTCAGCTAAGGGTAACTAAACCAAATTCAGTCTTAGAGCTGTTCTACTTTTTGAGTGTTCTTCATAAATATTTGCTAGCAGACTTCCCTACTTTAAAAGATGTTTTAGAATACAAAACACTAGTTTTCAAACACAGTCACATATGTTGGGGTACTCAGTGCTGTAATTCATTGCTCAACCTGTTAAGATTGTATTTTTAAGCTTGTAGCTAGTAAAATTCCAGCTGCAAAGTTATGATCAGATCCATGGAATAAGATAAAGCTCTCTAAAAGGTATGCAAAGCAAGGTTCTGTTTTTTATTTTTCTGTAATAATTAGTTTGGATAAAAGCAGAGAACTTTGATAACTTGAGCATAAACAATTTTATTTAAACTCGCCGTTAAAAGTTTGGTCACCATTTTATTTATTTAAATATGGAAAAATCTAAATGCTGAAAAAAGGGAGAAAACCACATGAAGTTTAACAAGAGCAAGTGCTGGGTCTTGCACCTGGGACGAGGCAACCCTGCCTATACATACAGACTGGGCGACGAGACGCTGGACAACAGCCCCGCAGAGAGGGATCTGGGGGTTGTGGTTGACAGCAAGTTGAATATGAGCCAGCAGTGTGCCCTGGCAGCCAGGAGGGCCAACCGGATCCTGGGGTGCATCAAGCATGGCATCGCTAGTCAGTCGAGGGAAGGGATTGTCCCGCTCTACTCTGCGCTGGTGCGGCCTCACCTCGAGTACTGTGTGCAGTTTGGGGCACCACAGTACAAAAAGGGTGTAAAACTGTTGGAGAGTGTCCAGAGGAGGGCAATGAAGATGGTGAAGGGACTAGAGGCGAAGATGTATGAGGAGCGGCTGAGGTCACTTGGCCTGTTCAGCCTGGAAAAGAGGAGGCTGTGGGGAGACCTCATCAGAATCTACAGCTTCCTCGCAAGAGGGAGTGGAGGGGCAGGCGCTGACCTATTCTCCTTAGTCACCAGTGATAGGACCCACAGGAATGGTGTCAAGCTGAGGCAGGGGAGGTTTAAGCTAGACATCGGGAAGAGGTTCTTCACTGAGAGGGTGGTCGCACACTGGAACAGGCTCCCCAGGGTAGTGGTCACTGCACCAAGCCTGTTGGAGTTTAAGAAGCGTTTGGACTGTCACAAGGTCTAAAATTTTGGGTAGACCTGTGTGGTGCCAGGAGTTGGACTCAGTGATCCTTAAGGGTCCCTTCCAACTTGGCATATTCTATGATTCTATGATTCAGTATTTGACACAGGAATCTTACCTAATTGAAAATTTACATCTTTAAATCATATCAAATTATTATTTTTTTTAAAGTAAATTCCTAGGTGTAAGCAAAGCAGAAAAGCTTAATCCCTTGACAAACTGGCAGCAGGAATATTAGAGGCAGCATTTTCCCAGAATTGAACTTTGTCTTTTTCTGTCAAACGGAGACAATTTAACAGAACTGTTTTTAATCAACTGTGATATAAGACGTAGTTTCAAAACATGATGTTTGTTATAAATTAACTCTTAAAGTCTTAGTGATTTTCACTGTACTATCGCTTTGTCTTGTCGTTGCCATTAATATAACATTTTTTTGTCCCCCGTCAGGTTTGTCCATCCGAAGTGTCTGTTGGAAAGCAGACAGACTTTTAGCAGGGACACAGGACAGTGAAATATTTGAGGTGTTAGTAAGAGAGAGAGATAAACCCATGCTGATTATGCAGGGACATTGTGAGGGAGAGCTCTGGGCCTTGGCAGTCCATCCAAAGAAGCCTTTAGCAGTCACAGGAAGCGATGATCGGTCTGTAAGGTAAGGCTACATCTTTTTTTTTTTATGTTTAATCATGTACACGTTTTTAAGCAATATCAGTTTGACATATTTGTAAATTATTTCTTTTTTGGCCTCATGTTAAGACCCTATTAAGACAATATTATTTTTCTCCATGTTTTTCTTAGCAACTTCTCTTCAGCCTCTTCTCTATTCTTCTCTATTTGGGCTCCACACATCATGTAAAAGTAATCAGAATTTGTGTTCAAATACTTGGGTTTAACACGTGCTGGAGTACTTTCCTTTCAGTGCTCATTATTGTTCTGAACAGCAGGTTTAAGTATCTAAATACAACAGCCACCTCATACTTCTCATTAGGTAGTACTATGCGATGCGATAAACCTAAAGCCTAAATAACTGACTGAATTTTTGCACAGCAGGTGTCTGACTCAGCCATTTTAGAACATTTAATCTAAACCGAATTAAATTAAATCCCAGAAAATGAGGTTAATGAAAATGCACTGGTTTACCCTAATGAAAAAGGTCTTTCAGATGTTTCTTTTCCTCTCCTGGTTAAAATTTGACCAATTGAGAAGCTGATGAAAAAAACTAATAATTTTTTAATGCTTGGTAAGATATTACAGTAACATTTGGATTAATGTTTGGATTTAAGCTCAGATGCTTGCTGTACTGAACACAAGTTCCATACCCACACAGCTGTTGTATGTTGTCTCAACTGGATGTGGACAATGCCCACTGAATAATTACTTACCTGGGATTAAAGAGATTCAGCAAAACTTCTTCTCAGCCTTCTTTTTCATCCCTGGGAAAGGTACACGTGGGGATGGGAGAGACTTCTGGGAATCCTGGCTTTGTTATGGCAGTTTCCTGAGTCTTTTCCTCAAATGGTTTTCTCTGTTGCCCACTGTATGCAGAGTGCATACAGTGGGGTTCATGACAGCTTGGTTTCCTAAGCTCTGGTTTTCCTACTGCCCTAGGGTTCCTACTGTCAGGTTTCTCTTGACCCTTCTGTCCTAATTTCTAACACCTCTGTCAGTTAGAGTTTCACTTTTTTCTTTTCCTTTCTCCCTTTTTACTTGTACTGGTTTTCTACTCTTGCCATTCCTCATCTCTTTCTACCCATAATTAAATTCTCAAATATGAAACTAACGAAACTCCAGTTGGTCTCTACAGTCATGTAATCTCCATGTTTCCTACATATTAGTATTATTTCTTTCAGTTCATAAAAATGCAGGGATGGTCTCTTCTGCTTTTTTTTTTTTTTTTTTCACAGTTTTACAGGCAGGCACAAATTCACACTGCCTTCGTTCTAGTGGGATTCAAGCCCATTCTGAAACAAGAGCTGCAATGCTGGGATTAGCATAGTACTGGCCTGAAGCTAATAAACTATGCCAACTAAGACTTTGGTATAACATGGTAATACCATTCTGGTTTGGAGCTGGATAATGCTGACTCAGTGTGCGTGGAACAAACTTGTGCCCATCTAAAAAAGCATGTTCTTTGTGCACATAAAGCCTTACTTAGTTGTGCTCTTATGTTTATTATTGTTGTTCTAGTTCTTATTGTATTACTGATGCCTTTGAACATAGCCATTCTATAAAATGTGCGTTTATTAACATTAATGTTTTGCTGCGTTCCAACATACACTCATTTAGCTGGTTAGGCACTAGGGAATGTGGGATTTGAATTCTAGTTCAGGCAGTGCTATTTTTTTATATGCAAATGCTTCATGTGAGGAATTCCACAGAAATACATAAATGCTTGTTCGTTTTCAGTAACATGAAATGTACACAAAAGGATTTTCCTATATTGTTTTTTCTTTAATGTTTTTGGGCTGCAGGCTTAGAGCAATTGTGTGGTCTTAGCAACAAATGCAAGGAAATAGATTAATAGTTTTGAAACTGAAAGATAATTCTGTTAGTAAAAGGATTTTCCACAACGGAAGGGAATATCAGTCCCAAACCAGAAAAAATTGCAGTAGGGAAATGAAGCATCTTGAATTTGTTTGCCTAGAAACTTCATGCATCCCTAACATTATGAGATGAATTTTAGTAATGATTTTGTATTGACAGGAATGGTTCTATATTGCCATTTACTTTATTACATAATTTTTCTTAGTATTTGATTACCACATTCTTTTGAGAAGAATATCTATAGTATAAAGTAAATTGTTTTGCAAATAAAATTATTTAGTAGGCTAGATTACATTCTCATGTCTAAATGACATGTTTAAATGAAAAGGACCTCAGAAGCATTAAGGAGAATTTCTCTAGATTTTCCCTAGCACAGCTGAGAGAAGACTAACTGAATACAGGATTCCTCAATTTTAAATTTCAAAGCCGTATCAATGAGGAATGCTGCTTGCTTCCTGTCTCTTACAACAGGAATAGGGAAGAGACTTCATTGTCATCTGAACACCAGTGGAGGCATACAGAATTACTTATTATGTTTGTTCAGTGGAATTCATACCTGTCTTTTTGTAGCATAGCAGTGTAACATCTAGCTGCAGGACCGCAAATAGCTGCTGTTCTGGCAGAACATCTCAGCTATGCTGTCTGTTTTTCTTGAATGATCTCTTTCTCTACTCCTACATTTGTGAGAAGATTGATATAGAATCCTATTTTTATACAAATCAATTTGAATATTTATGTCTGTTTTTTTTGTTTGTTTGTTTTTAACGCAGTGTTGTTCTGCCGGTGAATGAAACAAACCAGCAGTTAAGCTTCTGCCATCATCTCTGGCTGTTTCTGCATATGAAGTGGTTGCTAGTAAACCTCCTGGGAGGCTGTAATCAGTATGTGCACCAAAAAATAAACTCATATGTCAGCTATATGACAGAAAAGACTGGAAAATTTACTAATAAAATCATGTTTCATGAGCCTGTTTTGGCATCTAAAACTCACTCATTTAAACAAACACATTGGAAACTTTCTGAAGAATGTTAAAAACACATCTTCGCCTTGTTTGAAAACAGAGGCACTTGTAAACAGAAGTAGTTTGTTTATCTAGCTCTTTCCAAAACAACGTGAACAATGTACAGGAGCATTTTGCCAGCAAAAATACCTTTCTTATTTTTATAAACAAAGCAAGGCTTTTCATTTTTCAGTTGTGCATACAAATGCCTGCACATGCACAAAATGATTTATTTTTTACTTATTGTTAAAAAATGATAAGTTTTCATTAATTCAATAAAGTAAAAAAGGTGTGGTTTTTGTATGTTTGTTTTTTTTGTTTTTTAGAAAATTGAATTATTCTGCTTGCACTGCCAGGTATTGCAGTTATGCTCCTAACATTTTGAGCAAAGTGATCCATTTGGAAGCAGCAATTTTGGAGGCAAACTATCCTGGTGTTTCTTTTGAAATCTTTCCAAATCCTTTCTGGTTCTAGGACCTCTAACATAGCTCTTAAGAATCTTGCATCCGATCCTTACTTCCGTTTTGTCTTTGAAGACAGTACTAGCATCCCACAAAAATTTTTCACCAGGAAACTGTACATGCCATTGTTTCACTGAGACATCTTTTCAAATTCTTTCTCATCCTTGAATTCTCTCAGACTAAGAGAAAACCAGGCTGACCCTAATAACATTAACCTGACACGTCCCAAAGGGTTTCTGATTGAAAAGAAATGCTGAGATCACAGGGTGCTGTCCTTTTTCGATACAGGCAGTCAAATACTATAATCCTTTTACTAAATTTATCAAACTCCGTCTTTATTTTTTTTTCTCCTGTTACTCTTACTTCAAGGATGCATCTAAATGTTACTGCTGGTGTGGTCAGAAATTTCCTTCTCATTTTCAGGGTATATTCATGTTCTGTTTATCCTATTTGTTCTAGTGCCAACATGGTCCTTCAACATAACTTTTTCTCCTTCTTTGATGTTTACCCTACTGCTGTATTTTTGGAAGCAATACTATCCCTTCCCAGCCTTTGTTTCACTAAGGTATAAAAGTTCAACTCTTTTGGTCCTCTTTAATGTGATACAGTCTTCATTCTCTTAATCATCCTAATAATCCTTCACTGCATCTGTTCCTGTTTTTATTCAAATTTCTTGGGAGACTGTAAAGAATATGCTGGGTGAGGTCACTGTGTTGTGTGCTAATGTTTTTATGTACCTCCTGGAATAGCACCCAGGATATATTTTAGGATCAGATTTCCTTTTTCCTGTCTGCAACTCACTCGTGGATCATAGTCATTCTATAATTGAAAAAACAGTGTGGGATCTTACTTCTTTTTGCTGGTTCCACTTACGTTTCAAGCTTACAGCACAATTTTAGATATGAGACTCTGAGAATATGGGCTTTAGTTAAATTTCATTCCATGTCTATTTGTTTCATCATCAAGAATCCTCTGTTTCTTCCAATTTGATAAATCCATCTGTGGGTTCACAGAGCCTCCCAGCTTGCTGTCCGTAGCAAATTTCATTAGCATTCTCATCTTTTGTGCTGGTGTCTTTAGCAAAAATATTAAATATACTATTCCAAAGCTTGTAGAAATCTCGGTAGTATCTTCCATCCAGCCTAATTGTTTCTTTCTGTAATGCTTGCATAAAAATTTATCTAATATCATGTTACAGTTCCTGTATAAATTAATGTTTTCTCAAGTTTTGCCAATAACTACATTACTAGTGTTAAAATATTTTACTTAATATTTTATAAATCTCTAACAAATACATTAGATCTTTGATGCTGTCCTCAAAATAAAGATAGTTGGGTATTGCTGACTTAATTTTTCTACCCCAAGAGGTCTTTTATGCATTTTCTTCCATATGTTTAATTATTCTTTTCGCTATTTTTTTTCTAAATCTTGCATACTGAGATCTGATTAACCAGCTTGTAGTGATCTGGGAAACTCCCTTCGTTCCTTCTTAAAATATAGGTACAGTGATTGTTTTTCCCCATCTTATGACATATTTATTGATTCATTTTATTTAAAATGTTGTAAATGAGCAAATCAGCATGCAGTATTGTATACTAGTTTATTAAATGTTGTAACAAGAAAATTTTCCCCGTGATTGGAATGTTTACTTTCTGTGAGTATTACTTTCACTTCCGCTGAAAATTTCACCCTGGTCTGCATGGACCGTATCTGTTTACAGAAAATTGCATTCTTTTGTTATTCATCTAGGGGAATTCTATTAGCTAATGAGTCCGGAAATAGTACAGAATGCTTGTAGTTTAGCTTGAAGGACTTTCTTCATCCTGCTTACTTTTTTGCTGTCGCAGATATGTGTTCCGGTCTGAGCTGCCATTCCCGCTAGAACTGGGAGTAGTAAAGACTCCTTTATTTTGGAAGCAATTTAAACCTGGGTTGTCATTTGATGTTATTTGCAAAGAGGTTTAGTGCCACTGTCGGAAAATTCTGTCTCCATATATTGAATCAGGCAGTCACTGTATACCATTTTTCTCTTCTAGATTGATAAGCAGTTTTGAACTTTTAAAAACTACGTATATGAAAGTCTGTTGGTTCAAGTCAGTGCAAATATCTTCATTCCATGGTTGGAAAGGAAGTTAATGCATTCTAAAATCTTAATATAAGGCGTACATACAAATGGGCCCTTACAATTCGGTTAGACTTGTCATTTTTACTCTTGATAATATTGAACTATTGTGCAGTCAGGAAAAAATCTGCTACTGTTTCCAATTTCCTTTGATGTAGATTATGGAGTCTTGCTGACCATGCCTTGATAGCTCGTTGTAATATGGAGGAAGCAGTGCGGAGTGTTTCTTTCAGTCCTGATGGATCACAGTTAGCACTTGGAATGAAAGATGGCTCCTTCATTGTTCTTAGAGTAAGGTAAGATGAGAAAATTTGGTACTGGGTTCTTATGTTAGGTTTGTTTTTTGCTTTTTTTTTCCAAGTAACTCAAGCCCCTATTATAAATTTTTCATATTAAAAATAAAGTAATATCATTGTGTATTTCATTTAAAAAAGTAAAATTTGAGGATATGCTTTCATAATATGAGGTGCTTAATGCCGCCTTTGCCTCAGTCTTTAGCGGCAATACCGGTTGTTCTCTGGATACCCAGTGCCTTGAGCTGGTGGAAGGGGATGGGGAGCAGGATGTGGCCTTCGCTATCCATGAGGAAGTGGTTGGCGACCTGCTACGGAACTTGGATGTGCGCAAGTCGATGGGGCCGGATGGGATGCACCCGAGGGTACTGAAAGAACTGGCGGAGGAGCTGGCCGAGCCGCTTTCCATCATTTATCGGCAGTCCTGGCTATCGGGGGAGGTCCCAGTTGACTGGCAGCTAGCCAATGTGACGCCCATCTATAAGAAGGGCCGCAGGGCAGACCCGGGGAACTATAGGCCTGTCAGTTTGACCTCAGTGCCAGGAAAGCTCATGGAGCAGATTATCTTGAGGGTCATCACGCGGCACTTGCAGGGGAAGCAGGCAATCAGGCCCAGTCAGCATGGGTTTATGAAAGTTGGGTCCTGCTTGACGAACCTGATCTCCTTCTATGACCAAGTGACATGCTTGGTGGATGAGGGAAAGGCTGTGGATGTGGTTTACCTTGACCTCAGTAAGGCTTTTGACACAGTTCCCCACAACGTTCTCCTCAAGAAACTGGCTGCTCGGGGCTTGGACTGGTGTACGCTTCGCTGGGTTAGAAACTGGCTGGATAGCCGGGCCCAGAGAGTTGTGGTGAATGGAGTCAAATCTGGTTGGAGGCCGGTCACTAGTGGTGTCCCCCAGGGCTCGGTACTGGGGCCGGCCCTCTTTAATATCTTTATCGATGATCTGGATGAGGGCGTCCAGTGCACCCTCAGTAAGTTTGCAGATGACACCAAGCTAAGTGCGTGTGTCGATCTGCTCGAGGGCAGGAAGGCTCTGCAGGAGGATCTGGATAGGCTGGAGCGATGGGCTGAGGTCAACTGTATGAAGTTCAACAAGGCCAAGTGCCGGGTCCTGCATCTGGGGCGCAACAACCCCAAGCAGAGCTACAGGCTGGGAGATGAGTGGCTGGAAAGCTGCCTGGCCGAGAAGGACCTGGGAGTATTGGTTGATAGTCGGCTGAATATGAGCCAGCAGTGTGCTCAGGTGGCCAAGAAGGCCAACAGCATCCTGGCCTGTATAAGAAGCAGTGTGGCCAGCAGGTCTAGGGAAGTGATTGTGCCCCTGTACTCGGCTCTGGTGAGGCCGCACCTTGAGTACTGTGTTCAGTTTTGGGCCCCTCGCTACAGGAAGGACATGGAGGTGCTCGAGAGAGTCCAGAGAAGGGCAACGAAGCTGGTGAGGGGTCTGGAGAACAAGTCTTACGAGGAGCCGCTGAGGGAACTGGGGTTGTTCAGCCTGGAGAAGAGGAGGCTCAGGGGCGACCTTATCGCTCTCTACAGGTACCTTAAAGGAGGCTGTAGAGAGGTGGGGGTTGGTCTATTCTCCCACGTGCCTGGTGACAGGACAAGGGGGAATGGGCGAAAGTTGCGACAGGGGAGTTTTAGGTTGGATGTTAGGAAGTACTTCTTTACCGAAAGGGTTATTAAGCACTGGAACGGGCTGCCCAGGGAGGTGGTGGAGTCACCATCCCTGGAGGTCTTTAAAAGACGTTTAGATGTAGAGCTTAGCGATATGGTTTAGTGGAGTACTTAGTGTTAGGTCGAAGGTTGGACTCGATGATCTTGAGGTCTCTTCCAACCTAGAAATCTGTGATACTGTGATACTGTGAATATTACATGCTGTTTTAAAATGTGCTAGTTTGACAGTGAGGAACAAACCTATGCTTTATTCAAGTCAAAAAATTAGCTCACAGTAATGAGGTTGATACAATCTAAGACTTTCAAGTTTGCCTTTTTTTTTTTTTATTTATTCTGGAATTACACAAATATTTTGTGAAAAAATGTGCATAATAGAGTTAACACAGTTTTGAGAGGCATCTCCTTGATAAGTTTTCTGCCATAAACAAGAATAGCCAGTATCAAAATAATCAGTGATTAAAAAATATTTTTAAGTATTTGCTAAATATACGGAAATTCCACATTTTTTATTAGATTACAAGACTTTTTCTCATGGTGCATCCTACCCAGTGGGCATTTTCTGTCTGGGATTATATTATGAAAGACACACAAAGGCAGGTAAAGCATAAACTGGCCATGGAGTGAAATAGCCAACAAAAATAGTATGACTTTAAAACAAGCTATTTTAATTGATACTTGGAAGAGTTTACCACTTGTTTAACATTGTTGCATATTTAGT
Organism: Anser brachyrhynchus; assembly: GCF_964034855.1. NCBI lineage: Eukaryota > Metazoa > Chordata > Aves > Anseriformes > Anatidae > Anser > Anser brachyrhynchus. The sequence goes on along the minus strand of NC_137696.1, from coordinate 9,892,584 downwards.
AAGCATATATTTTAAATGCTTTGAACTTGTAGCTGATAGGAGGGAAAAGCATGTTATCGATGGAAGATCTGTGAAAACTGCTGTAATACTGCTTTAATGACTTTCATAAATCTTAAGTGATCTGTTCACATTAATTTAAAATCCTTTTCAAAGACTAGTAGTTTTCTAAAGCAGTTAATCTTCTTTGTCTCACAGTAATCTTGTCTTTGCTAATTTGTCTGGTACCTAAGGTTATTCATGATTCAGCTGGTGGAGACTGATAATGATAAACCCAGCATTATTCCTGAAAGAGTGGCAACACACTTGTGTAAGGCCCTGAATGCAATTGCTTCTCCATCTGTTCCTTTTCTGTGGCAGATCTTCTGACAGGGAAACAAATCAGCAGCCCCTGATGCAGGAAGACTGGACTACGGCCATATGTTTTGTTGGCTTTTTTTTTTTTCCGACTGTATGTGCTCGGTGACATGAATCTTTCTGATCTCCTTCTTCCGTGTCCTTGGCCATGAAAGATCTAAATCTGTGGAATAAAGAATTCACTGCCCTTCTCAGTAGCAGTATTTACCACTATGAAATAGTTAGGTTGCCAGTTTTTAGGAATAAGGCAGAGCTTACAAATTTTTTATTTTTTTCCATTGGCAGACAGAGAGGGGTGCTGGATCCCCAAAAGATGTAGCTAACTGGTCATAGTACGGGGGAGTAATCATAGCTAACTTTACCATCCTAATTGTTTGCCACTATTGTAAACTGTTTGTCTGCCTCCCCAAAAGAGACAGTGTAGAGAAATGGGTATCTCCCACAGGCCATTCAAGCATGGTCTTGTGAGGTACAGTAATCACTCTTAAGGTGGAACTCTTTTTTCATTTACTGTGTAAAAAAAATTAAGTCTGGTCTAGTTTAGACTAGACAGCTAACTTTTTTACAGCTAACATGAGATGAGTAGAATGAAGAGTATCATTGACGGGTAAAGTTGTTTCTATTTTTTGTTTTTAAAATAAGCTTATAGCCAATGAAAGCAATAGGAGCTTCTGAAAAAAAAGGATTGCTTTGTGAAAACTGTTTTTTGTTGTACAAGGTATTCAGTGCATTTGTCTTCATATTTGTCTTAAATATTTGTGGATTGTACTTCCACTAGTTTACAGTTCATATTTTCACAATTCGTTCTTGCAGAGACATGACAGAGGTAGTTCATATTAAAGACCGAAAAGAAGTAATCCATGAAATGAAATTTTCACCAGATGGCTCTTACCTTGCTGTGGGTTCTAACGATGGTCCAGTGGATATCTATGCGGTTGCTCAGCGATACAAAAAAATAGGAGAATGCAACAAATCGTCTAGTTTTATTACTCATATTGACTGGTCTGTGGATAGTAAATTCTTGCAAACCAACGATGGTGCAGGAGAGAGACTGTTCTACAAGATGCCTTGTAAGTTTACAAGTATGAACGTGGTATGAACAAACTTCAGTGTTGGTTTGAAGAGAACAACAAAAATATGATATAAACAGTACATCTGCAAGCAGAGCTTCTTGGCTGGATCTTATAATAATATATAATTAATATATAATAATAACATAAATACTGTAGTTCATTTTTTAAATCAGTATTCACAGTATATACCCACCTTCAGCTTTGGTTAAGTAAAAACTGTCTGCATTGTAGGGCAAGATTTATATTCACATCACCAGGGTTAAAAAAAAAAAAAAAAAAGTACCAAATGTATAATTTTTTATTTTTTTGGGACCTCAGCTGTAGTTATATATATATATATATATATATATATATATACACCCTGTACAATTTCCTCGCAATCCAACTTGTCACTTCTGAGGTTGATTGGGTTGGAATTAGATGACGTTTAAGGTCCCTTCCAACCCAAACCTTTCTATGATTTTATGATTCTGTGATTGTCCTGTAAAAGTATTTGTAATTCATCTGTAACAGTATGAGAAATAATTGATTTATTATAATTCATAATTGAGAATGCTTTCTAATATTTAGAAAAAACTGTCAGCAGAAGAGAGCCTTAGGAGTAAGATTTTGTTCTCATTTGATCTACTTTGGCAACCCTCTTGTGTAGGGAATCTAAATCGTATTTTTCTTACCCAAACTTATCTGGAGGTTAATTATGAATTTAGCTGACTGTGGCCATGACTCTTTGAAAGGTAGCTGTTTCTGGCTCCTAGCAAATACTCAGTTTCAGCCAAAATCTGAATTTCCATTGATCCTGGGATGAAATAATATAGCCATCAAAAGTAATCTAAGTGTTGGTTAAGTCTTATTTCATTATCATTACAGTGATAATTTAAACTTGAACAGTTCAGATTAAGTTGGATTCACTTAAAGTTTCCAAACTTGCATCTTCCCTTTACTTTCTTCTCTGTGAACTTTAAGAAATGATGGTGTTTTTGATAACTATTAATGAGTAGCACATAGATAAACCCCCAGGCATATTAAATTAAGCAAATCCATTGCATATTTAGAATGAGTCTGCAGTTGTGTTTGATAAACATTTTGGTTAAAAAGCCTGGAATAGTCTAACCAAGAAAATCTGGTTAGACTGGGCTGTGTGTCTCTAACAGCTTTGTGTCATTCAAGAATGAAAGTTACAGGTGCTCTCTATATTTAGCAGTTATGAAAACAAAACAAAAAGCTAAAATTAGTTATCTTCCAATATTGCCTGTAGGTTTCCTAAGGCCTGCCTAAATAAGCTTGGATCAAATGCTGAATCTAAACCTGACCCTGTTCAAATTTCACAGCAGTTCTGTCAAATTTTAAAATGAGATTCTGGTTTCTTTTTAGTTGACATCTCTTGAAATGTTTTAATATATCTAAAGAAAATGTTCAATTTTGCTTGTTCTATAGAATTGCTAAATTGATAGTTCCAACTATTTTTTTTTTTGTAATAATGCTTTTTCTTGCAGAGGACTTTGCTTTTCAGCATGATGCTACGGTCATTTTCTGTTCTTTGTTATATTAATATTGATACTAAAAATAGCATTACTTATGTCACGAAACAGATAATGAACATATTCATCAGCTAGTTATTTCCCCAGTTGTGCTCATTCTTCTAGGACACACAAAACATTAAAAATATTTCCTTACATAAATAGCATTCAGATTTATCACAAAGTCAGAGTATAACTAGTCAACTGTAAAGCAGTCTCTGTAAATGAAAAGTACCACAAGTACCACAAAGTACCACAAAATGATTGACTGAGCAAATATTCAAATTTTAGTGACTTGATATGATTAGGACAAATAATTGCACGTGTAAGTACATGCACTTTATTTTAAAATTTGTGTTATTAATCTCGTAGAACTTGAAAATGTTCTAGGAACTCATATTACATACACGTGCTTTTTACTGAAGATATTTCTGTGGTAGAAGTGATGTGGAATTTCAATGTTTTTCCAGTCTTGTAATTTTTTAGCATGCAGCTGCATTAGAACTCATGTGTAATGTCCTCAAATACCACAAATACAATTATACTCACTTAAAGAATATGGTGAATCTTTGTAATTTATTGATGTTAAAAAAAAACTAATCCAAAGAAGAATATACAGATAAATGTACTGAAAGAAATGGGGTTTACTGAAAAACAAATGATTAAACAGAATATTTGCTTGCGTATTTTCAGCTGGGAAGCATCTAACTAGCAAAGATGAGATCAAAGGAATTCATTGGGCCTCATGGACCTGTGTGATAGGATCTGAAGTAAATGGTATTTGGCCAAAATATACAAACATTACAGATGTCAACTCTGTGGATGGAAACTACAATAGCTCAGTGTTAGTGACTGGAGATGATTTTGGACTGGTTAAGTTGTTCAGATTTCCATGCCTAAAGAAAGGTAAGACAGTATTTTGGATTTCTGAAGAATGCAATGTTTGTTTAATGCCATATCAGTGTATTTTCTGAGAGTGACTTTAAATTCAGGTGTATAATTCAAGTTAGTGTGAGTACAATTCACATTAGTATTATTGGACATAATTATGAGATTTTAACCCGCTTTGTATCTAGCAATTTCCTGCCAATGCATATGTACTTGTTTGAAAACTGTTCAGAATGTCTAGTTTAGCTTGTGTGTATACTAATACTATATTGTCATCCAAATTTATGCCAGTAATAATTTCAGAAACCAGTAGGGTTTCACTGTCTATTAGTATGTGTCAGCGTAGCTCTGTGTGAGCTATTTACTTCATATTTATAGTAGACTGTAATTTTTTTAACATAGGTTGTTTCCTTGTTAATTGCACTGTACCACACATAAAGTCAATAAAACTAAATATAATAACCTTTTGGCTTTCCATGATCTTCAGTGTTTAAGTTGATATCATATAAGTATTATTTTTTGATAGTGCATTTGAATAAATGTATGTAGTACATATTTTTATAATTCATATGAGTATTAATGTCCATAAAGATGAAAATTTAACCCTGTCTGTAGCTAGTACCCCTTCCAAGACTTAAGTATTTTTCTGAAAACTGAAGTGACCATATTTTGTTATTTTGTAACATTTATTTTTATATTAAAATTTATAATTAGCATCATGATATCAAAACAGACATTTAAGTATTTTTTGTAGCTTTCTTTTCAGTTTCAGTTGGAAAGCCTGCCTTCATTAGTTACCATGTTAATTTTGTTTTTCTTCTTACATATTAACAGTTCTATTTTTCATTTTAGGAGCTAAATTTAGAAAATATGTTGGCCATTCAGCACATGTAACTAATGTCCGATGGTCCCATGACTTTCAGTGGGTTTTAAGTACAGGAGGTGCTGATCACTCTGTCTTTCAGTGGCGATTTATTCCTGAAGGGATAACAAATGGCATCCTCGAAACAGCTCCGCAAGGTAAAAATGATCTCTTCTAAATTATTTATTAAATAAAATAACAGAGAATGCAGCAGTGATGCAAAAGCTTTTATTGAATTAGCAGAAAATATTTTTTTATTGCAATTCCATGGAATGACACCTACTCAGTATGTTTGGGACAGTTTTACTCTTCACAGACAACCATTTCTTTCTGCAGTCTGCTATGTTGTATGTTTAGGAATACACAAGTAGTATTTGCCAAAGTATATAAAAAAAAACTGTTTAGAGGGAGATAATGAGATCAAATTCAGTTTTAAGAATTAGCCATCTAACTTGCCTTCAGAAGTCTAACTGCACACAGAGTTACTTACATTTGCAATGCAAATTCACATTTTTATTATATGCGATAGATTTTCCTGCTATACCCATGATACTTAAAATATTTTACAAAAGCCATACAAACTATGGCAGTTGCTGAAAATTTGATTGCCCTCAACACAAGGGCGAAAATTCACTCTGTACCTACATAATTGGTAAAATGCTTATGTTATAGCAAATCTTCTTATACACGGAAAGTGGTCACACTGAAAGATTTTATTTACCATTTCTGTATTTATTCACTTCAATGCCTGTTAAGAACACATTATTCTTTCAGATGATGGAAATGTACTAGTATCTACTTATTCTTTTTCCCTCTGCCACCATCCCGTCCCAGGCATTGAAATAGGAGAAACAGAAATGAAACCTGACGCATTCAGTCAGCCCATATGATTTTTACAAGCTGCTTATGATTCCAAAGTTGTTGAATACTAGTTTGCATATAGTCTAAATTATAATGAAAATATCACATACTATTTCCTTGTAATTAGATGTCTGTTATATATGAATTATTTTTATGCAGAGGGTGGCATCGATTCCTACAGTGAAGAATCAGATTCAGATTTATCTGATGTGCCAGAGTTAGATTCTGACATTGAACAGGAAGCTCAAATCAACTATGATCGCCAGGTGAGTAGAAATTAATACATTGTGCCAATTGCCTGACAAGTTGTCATGAGTATTCAGTAAAGATAAGTAAAAGAAGCTTGCAGCTAATTCATCAGCCTACTCTAAGAAGATTATTTTGACAGTATTCTGCTAATTATGCAATCAATATAAATAAAACCAGTTTATTTAGCTGCGGATGAGAATTTGAAAGGGTTGGAAGAAAAAAAGCATTGGTGTATATATAATTATATATTGAAATAAGAAAAATATCTTATAGAGCGCAAAGTTAAACAACATTTTGTGAGAGTTTATTACTACTCCCATTCCTATGATATGTGCTAATGAAGACAGTTCAAATCAGATTCAGAAACATAATTTGTAAAATAGAGATCATGGAGTTTTCCTATGACTTCTGCGTATTCAAAGCAGAATAATCCTCTTAATGAGTATGAAGCCTGTACAGTACATTTATTTGCGACAGATTATTTTTATTACCAATGACAAAATGTCCAAGAATTAAAATCTCTCTAGTTTATGAGAACAAAGTAAAACCGGTCTTTACTGATCACTTAATACACTGAATTTTCTTTCTGTTTTCAGTACAACCACATTCTTAGATAAATTAAAATAGATTGCTTCCATGCAAGAGGAAAACAAATCAAATGAGCCGTCTTTTCTGCATTGATTTTTTTCAGGAACTGTAGTATGACATTCCACTCTTTAACCTGATCTTTCAGTGTTGATTTATAACCCATGTTCTATTATTTTAATTAAAATAAAAAACTAATGAGTATTTTTTTAGCTTTGATTTTTAAAGTGTTTGGAATTCTGTTAAATTTTAATTGAACTTCATAGAATGATTTATCCTGGCTCATGTTCTGTCTATGCATGAAACTGATTCTGCTTTGGCCAGTGTCATTAAGCATTATTTAGAATCCTGTTGATTACTTTCATAAACAGGAGAAACAAATACGAGTTTGGAATTGTCTGATTCAGATCCATTTATTTGCAAAGTTGAAACAACATACTGTTTCTATATAAAAACCTATTTCATTAACACAGTTGGAGTTGAACAAAAATGTTGTATCTTCACTTCAAGTATCAAGTTCAACTCAGTGAACAACAGAAAAAGAAACCTCACTGTTCTCTCTCTCTTGTGATCATTCTCCAAGTGCTTCTCTTACTTTCTCGATGGACTACTGTTGATCTCTCTCCTGATAATTTGTCAACTTCTGAGCTTGCCATTGCAAATCTTTTCCACAGAGAAATGCAGTTCTTTTCACTCGACCTCAGTCCTTGATGAAAATGTTCTGTTACATAGCTTAGCTCTTCCTGTTTTTATATGAGCTCAATGTTTCGAATAATGGCTTCTATACCTTAAAAATATCATAACAATTTCTATTCATCTTGAATAAATGACGTCTCCCAATACCCTTCAGCTCTGATGAAGGCCTGACCATGTACCCCAATTGATCCAGACTTGGATCTTGGGTCTTGGCTTGACTTTGGGCCTCCTATGCCACATTTACCAGTGTCTGGCAACCACTGGGCTGTGGCTTTGTGAGCGCTGGCAGTCAGTTATGGTAACTGTCCCTGGTTACTGTCTCCAGACCAGATTCTGACGTGCTGACTCAATGTGTCAGCTTGACCTTGGATCTGCTTTGTCACTATAGGCTTGTCTGGTGATCAGGACTCTTGGCTGAATTTACTGAGTGCTTCACAAACGCTGATCTTTATATCAGTCTGTGACGTCGGAGGGTGCTATTATCTTTGTTTTGAAGACAAGGAAACGTTAATATCAAATGTTTTGCTTGCTCTCCTGATTTTGGCTTCCATTTTAGAATACTTGAGACCTGATTTTTCAGGAGTCATTATCATTGTGAGTAGACTATTAATTATCACCTTGACATGTTACCTTATCAGTTTCAATGGTGAAAGGTCAGAATTTCCACAGACCAGAACTAGAATCTCACACTAAGTGCCCAAAGCATGCAAAATACACAATGAGCTTCCTGTTAGTTTGAGTGACTTAATGGCTGCATGTAGCTGCTCTCTACAACTTTGATAGGGTCACCCTCTAACATTCTAGACTTTAGGAAAGGACTATCTTTTGTCTTTTCACCACAGTTTCTAGATCCTGTATTATGTGATGTAGGTCCTTCAGACAGCAGCTTATTTTACCTGTTTATTATAGAGATCTGTTGTGCTTGCCAAGTGAAGCAGAGTTTTGTCAAATTTTCTCTCCACCCTTTCATTTACTCCAAGTCTGTCTGGAGTGCTTGTTCCAGCCTCCTCCTCCTCCTTCTCCTGATTTTCCCTCTGAATTCAAATCAGACAGCATCCTCCTCCACACTGTCTATGTGTCAAAAAGGACGTCTGGAATTAAAAACTGAAAATGAAAAAATAGTTTTAGGCAGTTAAACTGCAATATTTCACACAGGCTAATGTATGACAAAGCTAGAAGCAACTTAAAATAAGATTTATA